>NC_082619.1:9500522-9800522 GCF_030936135.1 Gavia stellata | reverse complement strand
CCCACAACCTGCTCTGGAGTGGACATCGGGCTTGGATGGCCAGCTCTGTGAGAAGGAGACATCTCCCATGGCCTGCTTACCAAGCGTTACTTGAATACAGATGGGGAGGAAAACCAACTGCAGACACAGCAGGTAGTTCATCCATGCCCATCGACAGTGACCACTGCCCACCTCCAGCAACTACTCCAGCAGGGAGGCAGGAGACACACAGAAAGGACAAACACAGACTTCACAGTCCCAAAGGAGACCGAAGTCTCCAGATGCAGACAACAGTCAGCAGCAGAGCTAAAAGAAGCAAAAATACAGTAGCTGCCTTCAGCTCAAAAGGCCTTATTAACGAAATCAGATTAAGTAGGATGAAGCTCCTATTACATAACCATATTTCTGCCTGGTGCATTTCTGGTTTTATTTCTTCAAAAGGAAATAAAGAAATGGCAGAGTGGTGATGTAGGGAGGGGAGGAAGCAGCTCAGGAAAGGTAAGGAGTTTTCTTAGAAAGTCCATGAGCAGCATGAAAACACAGAGGCATCCTGGGTGCAGAATGATAATGGCCCTTCAATCACCATTGATTTCACATTTCAACTTTAGAACATCTCAGTAAAAAGCCTTTTGTGAGACGGAGGTGGAGAACGAGAATGTGCACTTTAATGGAGATGCTCTGGACGCTCAGCCACCGGCTCCATCAGCAGACCTGGGCTTTTGGCAGGGAAGGAGAAGAAGCCCAGATCTCAGAGGACATCAGTGCCCGATGCCGAGCTATTGCTTGGGCATATTACCTGGGAGGTGAGAATGAGGTGCCCTCACAGCACTAATCAACATCTCACACTGAAGGTCAGGTGGGGAAATGGTGTCCTCCCCTTGCAACACGCACATTCACCCAGAGCAGCTACAGGCTAGCATGTGGCTTCAACTCCCTTCTCCTGCAGTCCCATCCCCTGGGACCTTCTGGCACAAGGACTTTCACAGCCATTCTGCTGCCAAGCATTAGGAGCTTGGGGCTGAACAGACTATGAGGGACACCAGAAAACACTGACTTTCTGTTCCTTTGGTCCTATCTGACCTCATGATGGCACAACACTGCCTAAGCAACCAGCAGCCCTGGTTTTAACACCTCGAAGGCTGCTACGGAGGAACACAAGTGACGTGCTCTTATGCGAAGTGCTCTGTTTTGGTGATGCACAGACCTCTCAACCTATGCTCCAAGCCCAGGGAACACTCACCGAAAGAGACGTCACCAAAGCGGAGGGAAGGTACGTTGAAATGAAAAGTTGGTCCGATGACGCAGCCCCTGTGAGGACAAAGACAGGCAGAGGAGGCATTGGCTTGGTTAAAGAGAAATGCAAAGTGTTCAGCTTTCGTTACTGCTCGGAGGGATAAAAGCTGGTCTCAGAACCACAGTGGGTTTCAAATCAACCCGTCGCCTTTCTGCTCAGCACAGCATCCATGTGGACAGGAGACAGCCAAAGCAAAGTGGTCAGCAGCTGATAGCTCCTGATGTGCCTTAGGGCACCATGTCAGGCAGGGTATGCCCCCAAGTTGCTGCTGGCCTGATGAAGGACCCTGAACTAGTGATGGCTCCGTGCCTCAGTTTCCCCATCTGTAACGTGATGACACAGAGGTCTCCACGCAAAAGTGGACCCATTGTACTAGCTTTGCCAGCTGCAGGTTCTCTCCTTTGGTATATCTTTGCTGGAACTGGTGCTTCCATGGAGTATATGAACATTTAGTCCTCAGAGCATCTTGATCCATGCAATCATTAGGCATGCAGGATTTTGAGGCATGAAGCCAGAGGAGCGCCCAGACACCCACTGACGCAAGAGCAACAACAGTTCTACACAGCGGACAGCTGAATCTTGGGGAAAAGGATCAGCTTGTCATCAGTGCACCAGCTGACACATCCAGGAGCAACACACGTCTCCAACCACCAAACACGGGTGTCCTGAACCCACCACACCTCCTCACCTGTCCTTAAATTCAGTAGCCAGGCTCCAAACTCCAAAACTCACCAAAATCCCCTGAAATCAGCACTTGGAGCTGCACAACAGCCATTAATTTATTTCATGGCTGATGCAAATCAATGCCAGCTCTGCCTCTTAGTTAAAAATCAAGGACCACAGTGAACGCTGCCTTCTAGTTTTAGTCACAGGACTGCCACTGACTCTGTTTGGCACATGACCAGACTCATGCATCCCGCAGGAGGGACCTGCGTTCATCCGTGGTGTCCCATTTCCAGCATCCCTTTCTAAACACCAAAAAAACAAGCATTCAGGACCTTGTAAGGTTGGGTTCCTTCCCAAGAAGAATCACCTATGGTTTGGGCATCTTCTGATTGCATAGTTAAAAAGCACTCAAAAACTGACTTTCAGGAGTTTCAATCCAATACTAATTCTCGATTCTTGGAGCTGAAGCAGTTCCTGAGACTAAGTCAGGGAGCAAATCCCTGATGATGATGATGAAGTTCCCTCTCCAAGGACCTCACATAACCAGACCTAACTGCCCAAGCCCTAACACCTTGCTTTGGACGCAGCAAAGGGAGCAGGCATGCTTTCCGCCACAGCACTTGCCACGAGACGATGGAAAACTACCTCCAAACCAACCATGACTGGGGATCACACTGGGAAACTGCCAAGGAGGAGCCTTGCCAGGCAAGCGGAGAAATGACTGCCATTTCTGCTGAGTGCGCCGTATCTGGGCTCAGGTAAGTTAAACCTGAATGACTGCCCAGAAGGCTCGAGCAAGGAGCCAACCAGAGCCCTGTGCACCACAGCTCATAACAGTACAGCTCGCAAAAAAATGGGGGAAAAGGCAGTGGTTTTGGCAACTACCGCGTTTTACAGTAGCATTAAATAATGCACTTGCGAAGGGAGATCAGGGTCCTTGCAGAGCACGAAGGATAACACAAGGTGGGAGAGGAACCGCTTCAACACTCATCCCCATTCCTTCCTTCCTTTGCAGCCCAGTCTCCCACCAGCCAGCTCGCCTCCATTCAAAAGAGCTGGGAGTTTTTCTCCATGGAGGACTAAATCCAGTGCTTAAAACTTCCCGACAAGGGAGGCTCAGCTTGACCTGGTGGGTGGACATCTCAAAGGCCTTGAAAACAAACAGCTTGAGCTGCGGGGCTGGAGAATGAGAGATAAGGACTGGATAGGGATCCTTGAAACTAAGGCAAGGCAGAAATCAAGGAGGCAGATGACATCTCAGAGCAGAGTGGACTGCAATGGGAATTACTGCTGAGGGACAGCTGTACCGGAGCAGGCGGGGATGCTGGGGTACCCTCAGATGGGCTGCATAGGAGGCACCACCTAGAAAGGAGGAATACAAGGATGGGGAAGAAATAAATAAAAAAGGACCAGCAATCCTCTTTCACTGAGACATAAGGTCTGCACCGAGCTCAGGGCCGTGCTGGCAGAACAGGGCAGAGCGGCCACAGAGAAGGGGAGGACATGCTGGGCACTGGCAGCCAGGGCACCAGTGGGGAAAAAAGGACCACTTCAGCCAGCCCCAACGCTCCAGAGCACCCAGCATCAGCTTCCCTGCCTACACCACATGATCCCAGCAGCTCGTGGTTAAGACTTGCTGGGACAAGTTTGCATGCTGCTGTGGTCCTGAGAAATGAGCTTTGCCTCTCCTTTCATCAGCTTTTTTTTTCCCCCTTCTCCCCTCTTGCTCGGTCAGGATTATCTTTTGCAATGGCACCAGCCCAGGGGATGATGCCCAAGTCCTTGTGACAGTACTTGCTGCAGAGCTTCCTGTCTCCTGCATCAGCACGTTTCTGGCTGCAGAAAGGAGGAACCGTAGCACTCACTGCACAAGAGCCGGGAGGACAGCTTGTCCCAACGCATTAGCATGAGAGACGATGTTGAGGCTGCTGCTACCCATTTTGTATGGAATGTTAACAGAGGATTTTAAAAACACTGCTTCTGGCTGCAGAATCACCCAGGCTGGCCCCTCTCCAAAGCCCTCTTGGCCCTGCTGGGTGTTCAGGGGGACATCCCAGACCATCTACTGCCCAAAGCTGATACCATCACACTGTCTGCCATGGCCCAAGGGGGAATGAGCTACCTGTAGCAAGGAGTCACTTCAGCTCCTGGGTACCGGGACAGGGCAGCAGGCATCTCCACACCTTTCCCGTACGGCCTCCAGTCAAACTTTTTTCCAGCACGGGTAGTCACTTAAAGCCCCACGGTCCTCACACAGAGATGTCAAAGGGTCACAAAAGGAATCTGCTGCTGCCAAATTCTGGGCAAACAGTGTCCTGGAAAGTCACAGAGCCACCCTGGCTCAACCATGAAGGCAAAGCTGCTTCCCAGAGGAACCCAAGACTTGGAAAGTTAAACTGCGTATTGAGAGCAGAGGAGGCATGGCCACAGGTGGCCAGCAGCTCAAGGGAGGTGATTCTGTCCCTCTACTCGGCTCTGGTGAGACCCCACCTGCAGTACTGGGTCCAGCTCTGGAGTCCTCAGCACAGGAAAGACACGGACCTGTTGAGGCAGGTCCAGAGGAGGGACACGAAAACTATCAGAGCGATGCAACACCTCTCCTATGAGGAAAGGCTGAGAGAGTTGGGGTTGGTCAGCCTGGAGAAGAGAAGGCTCCGGGGAGACCTTCTTGTGGCCTTTCAATACTTAAAGGGGGCTTATAAGAAAGACGGGGACAGACTTTTTAGCAGGGCCTGTAGCGATAGGACAAGGGGTAATAGCTTTAAACTGAAAGAGGGTAGATATAGACTAGATAGAAGGAAGAAATATTTTACAATGAGGGTGGTGAGGCACTGGCACAGGTTGCCCAGAGAGGTGGTAGATGGAAACATTCAAGGTCAGGCTGGATGGGGCTCTGAACAACCTGGTCTACTTGAAGATGTCCCTGCTCACTGCAGGGGGGTTGGACTAGATGACCTTTAAAGGTCCCTTCCAACACAAACCATTCTATGATTTCCTCTCGCAGACAATTACACTTTCTTGGCTGCTGCAACTGCAAGGTTCAAACTGGAGTCAAGGTGAAAAAGTCTTCGCTCTTAGTGGGGGGGTGCTAGGATCTGAGCCAAGACAAAGACCTTAGACAACCCCTTTTTTCTCTGCTCCATCATAAAATGAGGTAGGGGGGAGCTGATTACCCAGAGAGAGCTACAGATGTGTCCACCAAGCTCCTATAATTCTTCTCACCTGATAGTCAAGGTCACAGGCTCAGGGGATCCATTCACACTGAACTTGAATTCTCCTGTGAACTGCCCCAGGATGGTGGAACTGAAGGAGATCCGGATCACCTGGAGCCCGTCTGGCAAAATGGTGCCCTCCCGGGGCAGAAAGGTGAAGCAGGAGCCCAGAGCTGTAGCTGGAGGGATGAAGTTGAAGGAAGCATTGATGGCTCCTTTGTTAAACAGGACCGCCTGCAGCAGCAAGAAAGCGAAATGGAAATACATAAGGAATCTTCCTTTCTTACACAAGGCTGACTTGCTTTCCCATTAAACAAGTAACATCTGTAAAAAGACAGAAGATGCCGTGTGCTGCTGCTTGGCAGAAGCCAAAGAATATGCAACAGGACAAGTTCTGCCTTTGGGTTTTTACATGCAAAGCAGTGATAACTTCATCTAAACAGAGTCACGCTGGGTTTATTCTACTGATACAGAGCAGTCCACTCTGACTTGCAGTGCAGAGGACCTGCTCAGCATCAGCAAGTTGATTCAGACCTGTCCCTAAGAGCAACGAAGGGCGGTTACTAGTGGGTCATCACACAACTGCTTCTGCTCCTGATGAGCCTGGTCCTGCCAAGGGCAGAACACGTTCAGCTTCCATTGCAGCCAACAAGTTCATTGCATGTAGAAGACCCCTCAGGCCAGCACTATAACCAACTTCAGAAGCACTCCCCAACTCTGCTACAGTATAGAAGTTAGGTTTCTCTTCTTTCTTCTTTAAGGTGATACTTTCTTAGTCTTTGCTCCAACAGACATGTCAGGAAAGAATGAGCGTGAGGTGCATAGCAGCTCCATCTATTCCAAAGAATTTCTCTTTCCTAAATATACACAGCCACCATCTAAGATTTTACCATTATTAGAATAAACTGCAAATTTAGAACCAAGCCATATTTTGTTGAATGCTCGAGAGATCTACTGCCTCGAACAAGTAACACAATCCCGCAGCGTTTGTTGAAATTCAGCTCTTTTCATGTTGGGCGAGAAATGCCCACATCTGCCTGTGAGTACCAGCACGCTGTCAGTCACCAACAAACCTACCCAAAGCAAAGCTGTAGTTTCTGATTGCTGCAGGGTGAAATCCTGCCATTTCCATGGACTTAGCTATCTGCTTTGAATTTCTTTTCCCTAATTTTTGTCCTTGCAAAACCTGTCAGAAAAACTGAGACAGAAGCATAGAAACAGCCTTTGTTTTTCAACTTTGCAGCTGCTGCTGAAAATATGCATGTATTCAAACTCCACAATGGTCACTTGAACACTACTCTCACCTCTTGTGTGTTTTACACCTTCGTTACAAATTGCACTTAGGGATCCTACGCTGAGCTGAGGTTTACCTCCAGTCTAGCTGCTTAGGAAAGCACTAACAGCATCATCTACTTCATCACATTTTCTCAAGTAATGAAAAACATAAATTGATAGAGAGAGAATCAATAAAGTATCAGCATTAAAAATGCAAAGAGCACACAATATTTCCGTAAGAAAACACCTTAATCTGTCCTTCCCTGCCACAGTCAAGGTTTTGAAAGTGTCTGGCATGATGTATTGCCTCGTCTTCTACCTCTTTCACTTGCTCTATCGTTTTTTTTGCAGAAGACTTGACACCATTGGGGGGAGGCAAATATATAGAAAGTGCCTTTGCTTCATTTCCAGAAATGCTTTGCTCTTCATAGAGCCAGAGGTGCACCAAGCCCGAAGCGTGGTGAGGCACTGGTCGGCGAGGGGAAGCACTCCCTATTTCTTTCCTAGGGACAGCTCGGAGCCAGGAGGCTGGATGGCTTTCCTCTGACTCCCAGGAATCGCTAGGATGCACTTAACTGAAAACTCTTTGCAAGGGACTTGAGTTCAAACACAGTAAATTTGTTCCAGCTGCTTTTTAAGAGCCAGAGTACAAAGGTGCTTTGCATCTAGGGCTGAAACAAAAGCCTCTGAATACTTATCTTTTTGACCCAGTGCTGCTTTCATGTGTCAAGGGGGGTTTTTTTGCATGAAGCCTCCCAGCTGATCTCAAATGGACGTTGCCAAAAAGCAGGGACTAGGGCTTCACGAAAATATACACCTTTCAGACCCCACCAAAAGTATCCAGATTCTGTGAAACCCCCCAAACTTGACTAGTATGTCAAATATTCCCTGCTCACAACTGCCTCAGTTGCCAGGAATCCCGCAGGTCCACGAGGCTCAGCGTTGCCCCGGGAGCCGTGAGGATCCAGCCCAACCCCTGCAAACCCCTCCTGCTCACCTCATAGCTGTGGGCTGATCCAATGAAAACCTTCCCGATGTCCAGCTGGTCAAAGTTGAAGCGGAGCCGGGGCCCTATGCCTTCACCTTTGATGCGCAGGGGCAGCCTGGCCTCTCGGCCTGGGGAGAGATTGCCGTTTCAGTACAGTAATTCCCTCTGTTGCCCTGGATTTTCCAGCCTGCCTCAATGCTAGTCCCTGACTCCGCGATGGATGGGACCAGCTCTAGATGCTCCAGGGAGAAGATACAGGACCCTTCTCCTCCCTCAGGACATATGCCCTTGGGCTGGTTTCTAATTTAGTGATCAGTTTGCACCCTGAAAACAGGATGCTGAGTTTAAAACACGATCTCTGAATTTCTTCCCACACACTTAGGTGAGCTTTGAAATCCATTCAGTGAAGGCACAAAGCTCACAAAACAGAACTGAAGATAAAAATCTGCCATCTATACTGATGCAATCAGAGACAACAGCACAGGAGCCGAGAAGTACGAGCCCAAGCAAGGCGAAGCTCCCTGCTAACGGCCATACACACATCAACAGTAACCGCTCCCAGAAGAAGACTTGACAGCACTTCCGTAAGACAGGATGGGCATAAAGCTTGTCTAGCGGACTGCTCGGATTCCAATTTCCAGGGAGGACGTTCACCCTGCTCAGTACAGCAAGGCCTGTGCAACGCTACCCGTATGCACCATAGACGCCGAGCCACGAGGTGACAATTCCCACACAGGGAGAGAAGCACAGGCTGGCCAGAAGTGGTCTTTTCGCAGACACCCCGCACTCAGCGGGGCTCAGTCACCTGAGGTCTGACAGCATCTGGGGAGTGGGAGGTGATCCAGGATCTGGGAGCACATTTGTAACTCAGCTCCTGCTGCCTCAGGCGTCTGATGATGCATCCGTGTAATAAAGATTCATCTTGGAAGTATACGGTCTATAGGGGCTTAGTGCTCGTCCACGAAAGCTGTTCTGCTGTGTCATTCTTTGGCCTTTCCAGGCACCTTGCAGCAGAGCAAATGCTGGCAAAGCCATGGCATGAAAGCTTATCCCTTCACTGCCTTGGTTGGTCTGGGATCAGTGATCCAAGCTTGTAGCCAGGCATCGCGAGGGCTGGCCTTGGACAGGAGATCACCTGGAAACCGTAGGGACAGCGGGCATGTGCCAGCCCTGACCTGCTGACCACCCACCCTTCCCAGCAACTACATAAGAACCGAGGGGGCTGGAAGACTATTTGTGCCTCACCTTCACCATGGGTAACAGAAGCAGGAGAAAGGAGCTGTACCTGAGATTTCACAGTAGACCGCTTGTTGATACACTCTGGCTTCTCGGGGTTTAAAGATCACCTTGATTTCAGCCGAAGAATTTGGCCAGACATCTCCCTCCTAAAACAGAAGCGGACGGCAAACCATTTATCTTTAAACGTTACATGTCTTGTTTTCAACCACAGTCCTGTAGCCTATATTTAGAGCATCAGTGAAGAGCAAGGAGCAAGCAACACTTGCCAACAAAATTTATAAAGAGTCTGGAAGCAGCTGCAAAAAACTGTCCCAAGTCCCTTACCTTTACTGGCACCCCGGAGAGGCATTTTGTTAAATTAGGGCTACAACGAAGCAACCCAACTGGCAACCAAACTCCAGCAAATCAAGCAGGATTTCTTCAGAGGTACCAGCCAGTCTAAGGAAAAGGGACCTGGCTACACTTCATGTCTGTACATCATTACATGGAGTACCAGCACGCAGTACTGTGGGCAGCCAGACTTCCGGACCTCACCTTAATGCACTTCAGGAGCTCAAGGGGGGGTTGAGCTAGTTCTGGAGTCATACTCCAACTGTAACGAAGCAGGAGCCCTGGGACACACTCCAAAATCAACTCTAATGCATCCCACGATGCCCTTCAGGCTCAGCTCATCAGCTCCCACTCTACAATAATCCTACTGCTCTGACACAATCTCTTGGTCACACCATGCTGCTGTCAGCTACAGTGGTGTGAAACTGCAGTTGTGCTGACATTGCTGGCTCTCAGCCTTCGATGGGCTAAAGGAGTAACCAAGAAGAGAACACGATCCCCTTCCTTGGTTAAAAAAAAAAATTAGTTTCACCTATTTTAAAAAAAGAAGAGGTTGGGCTTATTCTAGGGTTCACTCCAAGATGAGAAGGGATTTTGCACTGCTCAGGCAGCAGGCATTCTTCGTCTCAGACCATGCAAATACTCAGAATCAGAGCTCTGGTTGATTGAAGGACATGGGGTTTTGCTTGCAGAAACAGAAAAGCAAAGATTTTTCTGTACCTATGTGCCATACAACTCAAAAAAACCCTGCCAGTCTTGTGTCCAGGCTCACAGATGCCATTGGAAGGGAGATTCCGACATGGTGTAAGTCCAGCTTATACAAAGGGATTGGTGTTTCCATGACTAAACTTGGGCTGAATTTGGCCTCCTTTCCACACAGGACCATTTCATTCTTCAGGTCAATATGTGAACTGACAATGCTCTAATATCCTTTGTTACTCCCCATACAGTATGCGTCAGGTGTGCCCTTACATATAATAATCAATACCTCTGAGCACTCTAAGAACACTTATTTATAGCCCTTGCAGTAGCTCAGCTTTAGGCAGGCTCTCGCTGCCTGTCAGGAGCCCGCAGTTCAGAAGTGGTTTTTGTAACAAGCTCTCCCAGCCTCACTAGAAACCTGACATTTTCTCTCGGCACGTCAAGGCAGCTGATGCAGGGATCTGCCAAGTGACCTCATTCAGGGAGGAGCAGGAGGAGGAGGAAGGGAGGTTCTCAGCTACAGCTTACCATCGGCTCAATGGTGAAGACATCATCGGAGAAAAGCATGGAGTCTCCTTGCACCTTTGCCCTCTGGTTCCGGAAGGTGCGGGAGAGAAGGGAAAGGCGTTCTCGGAGAGCGGGGTCCACCGTGCACTCCTTGAGGAAGCAATCCGTCTTGTCCTCTTCCTGCCTCTGCAGCCTGCGACACAGCCTGCGGCCACGGGGAGAGACAAACCAAACAGATAATTCAATAAGCAACATATTGGCAGAGACTGCCGGGTAAGTGCAGGGGCAGCAACGCACTCAGGGAGGAACAGCAGCAGCTCAGCAAGGGGCTGACCCCAAGCCATGGGGTCCCAAATGGATCAGATGATCACTTGTTGCTCCCTGGCGTGGCAGGTAGTTTTACTCCACATTCACAAGTTAAGAAGAGGTTTTGGAAAGCTAGCAGCCCTCAAGAGAGCCTCCCGGCTCAAAGCCACTGCCACAACGGATGGAGAATCCACCAACCTCAACTGGCTTTTCCCACCATAGAGCTGCTCGGGGGAGGCAGATAAAGATCAAGGAGCACCCACTGCAGGGCTTCACCGGCAAGGGGAGAAGCACCTGGGGTTCAGCTGCAGGTTACGAGCATCACTCTTTTTCCTTCCTTTTTGGACCAGCGGGGATAAGCAAACAATGCCTGCTCCCAGTTCCCTATACTGCCTTCCACCGGGGGATCCCTGCTTCTCTGACAGCAGGACAGTGGCCTTAGAGCTATGACCATCCCTAAGACTTCCAAGTAAGGAAGAACAAAACCTCCTGCTCAGACTCTAAGACACAAACTGGCACGAGATCAAATGTAATTGGAAAAAAAGAAAAAAAAAATCCGGTTGAAGTCTACTGTGGGGAAACCTGGTTGCTTCTGAGGGGAAAGAGGAACACTCAGGGTCCAGGCTGAGACAGGCAGCTGGGAAGAGATGGTAAAGAAATGGGCCAGGGAAGTACCAAGAGAAGGTCAGGAGGTTTCCTTTCAACACACTGAGCTTGCACAGAACTCACACACTGTGTCATTAAAAAGAGAGAACAGTGGAAAACTAGTTTTGCCCTTCAAGGCATTTCTGACCTAATTACGTTGAACTTTATTTACTCAGAGGCTCTTAGAAAGTGCTCCACTTTAAGGCAGTTTCCTGATCAGCTATGAGTTCAGACTAACTATATACCTACATCCATCCAAGTCTGAAAAGTCACACAAGGATTCCCTAAATCACCCAAGCTTTTAAGTGTCATTTCCAATTCACCCCCCTGGGCTGCAAGTATTTCTCTGCTGCCTGAAATGGGAATTTCAAAGCTTGAGCAAAGACACACTTTCAAGAACCTGCCCCATCTCTCACCACCATGAAGACATGGGTGGCTGAAGCCCAAATGCACTTCCAGGTCCTGTGCTGCCCTACCTTCCCTGCACAACCCTCCACCTCCAAACTCTCCCCAGCCTCGAAGGAAGGGCACAAATACTTCCTTGTGCTGGAAACCAGGGCAGCGCAAGGCAATTAACACCCTACAGCAGGGTGGCCTCAACTTTCACCCTACCCTGCACATTGCTGGAAAAGGAGCCTGCCACCTTATCAAAGCTGGAGCGGAAGAAACTGCAGTGACTATCGTAATAGTTATGTTATCTGCAGCTACATTACGTCCCAGGTAACGAGTGCTGACACTTTCCTCAGCCTCATGGACCCTCTGTAGCCCAGGGATGTCTGGACCTCAGTGGTTTGTGCTCCCACAAACCACCAATTTGCTATCCAGTCATTGCAACCAACCTGCCCTCCCTAAAACATCTTCCTCAGCTGGAGTATGGGTGGAACTGGAATGGGAAGTGCTGAGCTCCAGTACCCTGAAGCTCAGTGACACGCACCCTGACGCTGGGGATGGTTTACTTGTCCTAAACCGTTCAAAAGCACCAACACCCCTGGGGCCACACGTCAGTTTTACCCTTGGGCAGCGTATCTTATGGAAACGAATCTTTCAAACGAACCTCAGCTTCCGCTGATCCTCCTCTTCCTGTGTAGCAAAAGCCTTCCACTGGAAGTGGGCTATGATTTCACTCCGATTGTGGATGACCACGGATCCGTGGTTTGACAGCGAGAGGTAAGTCTTCTCAACTGCCAAGGAGTTCCTGTCTAGCCTGATGTTGACATCTCCAGCTGCTCCATAAAGGCTCGTGTGGGTATCTTCACCTGCAACAAAGCAAAGGGCAGTCTTTGCTCACCTCACTTGCTGATGGAAGTACCAGGAAGAGAGCAAACCACAGGTAACAGAAGAAAGCGTTACAGCTTTTAGCTGTATTAGCAGTTCCACGGATCAGCACATTTATCACATCCTCATAGCTGCCTGTGTACAGCACAAGGATGTCCTGGACACCATCTAAACCACCTTATTTCTGGGTGTGTTTGTAGAGGTTTATCCCCAACGTGACAGCATTTACAGTGGGATTTTTGAGACGTGCCCAGGTGGCCTTTGGGTTGCCATCCCACTCAGGTCACGGGGAATTCTGCATCAAAGTCATTCAGGTGACTCTGAGGAGTCCCACCACAGTCATAGCTTGACCAGGGTCTCCTGCAGGCACACCACCAGTGGTGGGTCTCTCCTGAGGATCCCTTGTTGCTGGCAAGCAAAGATGCCTGGGGGCATGTGGACAGAAAAGGGAGGTTCAGAGGAACAAGTGCAGGGACAGCCCATCGCAGGATGGCACGCAGAAGAGAACTTCACTGTGTTGTAGAAGCAGTGCCCTCACTTGCTGTTTGTGAAGATATGTCAATGAGACTGGTGGGGCACAGTCCACACCAGCCTGCCCATTACAGTCCTGCAAGCCCATTTCTTCAGCCTGGATCCTGTTGCTTATGCCTGAGCGTGCAAGTCTACGCTGCATATTCCCAAGCTATTCAACGACCAGAGTGAGGACATCTTTGCTTTCCAACTCAGACCAAGCTGAAGAGGAGAGAGCCTTGCCTGTGCACATCAACTGATTAATGGCTGGAGTCTTGCTGGGGTACCTGCCAGCATTTCACCCTCCAGAACAGACTCCCACCAAAGGCTCCCTCATTCCCAGAGCTTTCAAACCTTCATTCTTCCCAACCAAGGAACTCCTGGGAGTCAGCCGAGCTCAAATGTCACTACCAAGCCCACTCTTCCTGTTGTGGGTGAGTGTTTCCCAGGTGAGATGCAAACAGCAAACATCAGACATGCTCTCCAGAAATGGCATTTCTAGGGAGTGGTGCTTAAAGCCTCCGAGCCAGCCCCAACTGACAAGCGCAGCAGCCCGGCCATGGCCTGGAGGGCATCCCTCTGCAAAGGCAGAGCCTTCTCCTCACTGCAGGGCTTACAGCAAGGCAGCCAGTGGATGGACCTGCCTTTAAAAGGCTGCCATGCAACACCACAAGGGGAGAGCTGGACGGACTCCTTAAATCCTAAGCCAGGCAACACAGCAGAATCACATTCATTCTGGGAGCCGGGTTGGAGAATGAGGCAAGACTCGCCCTTAAAACAGTAGATCTCTACGGTCAGTCATTCATCTCTGCACATGGAGAATTCAGCCTTCATGCCTGTACAATCCTCAATTTCTTTGCTCTTAAGGGAGTCTGGAGTGGCAGGGATTTGTGGCCAGAGCTGAGTTACGTTGGGAGAACACACCAGCAATGTTTCCAAGGACTGGACAACCTGCCTCCTAGAATGGACAATTTAGCATATAAAAATCACTGAACTTCAGAGGAGTTAGAGGCAGGTATGCTTTATAAGCATTACCTTTCCCCTGCGCTGAATCCTCGGCATACATTGGCAAGCAGATGAGCCAGGACCCAAGAAATGGGAGACAGGCACACTGCTTCGAGCATGCACAACTCAGGTTTATGGAAACACAAGCTAATCCTCCACAACCATCAAGACAAACTACTACAAAATAAACACCGTGAAAACTGTCACCTCACTGTCTAAACCCATGGCCACGTGGGTCTTGAAGTATTGGGTATAGTTCTGATCTCAAAAAAACTAGCTGAAGCATTTGAAATTAATAGAGAAGGGCAGAAAGTACGATTAAAAGTATGGAGCAGCTTCTATATGAAGACTGAACAGATTTCTCGGTTGAGGAATCCGTATGGGAGATAGATGGGAGAGGTTTGTAAAAGCACGAATGGCCCAGGAAATGTGAATAAGGAAAGACTTGTCATGATTTGTCACAAAACAGGAACCTGAGGGCCTGAAATAATCTTATTAGTCAGAAATTACACAAAAGTACTAGTACTTTTCCAGGGAAAAAGTAGTACTTTTCCAGTACTCTTTGTCAGTAAGAACAAGAGTCAAAGAAAGATCTAGCCCTCGGAATTTTATCCTATAGATTCTCTAGATGCATACAAATGAGGCACTTTTTTGTGCTTCTCTACCCGAAATTTCAGTAGTTCTTTCAAGAAAGCGCTGCCCATCCCATGAGCTTCTCAGAGTGAGCATAAACCATTCTCTGGGAATATGTCACTAACTGACAAATATTGAACAAAGCTGTGACAACTCATAAAGCCACAAAGAGCATTTGGAAGATACAGGAGCATTTTTGTAACCCCTACAAACTCGAGACAACTAAAATGTTCACTGCTGGGCTAAAGCATCACACTATCACCTGGATTAGGACATCATGCTTCCCAGGACCAACAGTCAGGAATAGGGACAAACCAAACCTCTCTTTCCAGCAAGAGAAAACGCACACCAAGTGCATACATGCAACAGAGAAAGCGTCTCGTTCAGCATCACAAGATACCTCTCCTGAACCAAGGCCGACAGAAGCATTTTAACATGTCGCACCTTTTTCTTGAGTTTTCCCCACTCACTCCTAAAGCGACTTATAAAGCTGACGGTATTTCTGTGGCCTGATCTTGGCTTCTCGTACCCTAGCATACATTTTACACCTATCTCGGGAGGCACTGAGCACTGCCTGCCAAATCCCAACAGCCCTCAACTCCTGGCTACTTTAGTCCTGATGTTGGGAAGCATGGGCTGTAGATGGGTCGAGGGCAACATGGAAAAAAAGGTCTGTGGCAAGACGATGGAGAAGCAGTACATGGGACAGAGGTGTGTAAGAGACAGCAGGCACTGGAGAGAGTCTGACAGAGACATGTGTTCCCCACATTACGCTTCAAACATAGCGTTGTCATGGACTAAAACTTCATGCGTGCATACACATGCTGCAATGGAGAGTCGAGGTTTCTCCCTCCTCCACTCAGCAACTCCCAGAAAAACAGCATTCCAAAAATCTCATTCCCATTTGAGGGGATCTACTTTAACAACTCCCTTAACACCAACTACTCTTCACTTTTATCCGAGGTAAAGCTGGGGCAGGGCAGGTACCCCTGGAGAGGGAATTGAGGTGGCTGGGACAACGGGGAATGATGGCAGAAGACTGTCACGAGAAGGTGCTGGGTGCAGAACACCATCCTGACACCAGGGTCCCCCAGGGAGGAACCAGCGCACAGGACATACAGAACAAGGACAGGCTCAGCCTCTGCCCCTTATCTGTTCACTTCTAAGCACTGAAACATGCAGAGCTTTTGGAAGAAAATGTTTTAGAAGTTGCCCACAAAGCAAACTTAACATTATTCTGCTTAGAAAGGGCTCTGCTTTGAAGGATGCAGAGAGCGTGCACCACGCAGCGCCCAGCACTTACCTGTGTCGTAGTGAACTACCAAGGACCTGGAATGGTGCCCGGTCTTCAGTGGGTGAAACTCCACTGTCACTTGCACGGCATCACCAATCCCAAGAGTCCCGACGGAGGGATCGACGGAGAAAGGGCTGCAAGGCAAAGACAGCTATCAGGACTATTGCGGGAGATTTGGGGACTATATTCCTTTGGCAGTCTAGTTCCCTTCAGCTCACTTGCGCAAGCAAGGAGCAAACAAACCACAGCCAGCGGAAGACAAACAACATACAGGATCAGAAACAGAGCGACTGACTCCCGCTTTTGCAGAGATCCAGCCCTCAGAAGATCCCATGGCATAAAATGACCTCATCTCCCCCATGCTCTGCGTCTCTGCAGCCTCAGGAGTCCAATTGCTAGCAATACCATCAGAGAACGGCTTGTGAAGAGCACAGAAATGGTAACAGCTATTCGCATGCACAACCTGATGCTGATTTCCTCAGGAATCTGTCTTTTCCTGCCACCCAGAAACCTCACCTCAAGAGATGCAAATGTCAAGGCAATACCTGTTTCAATGAGATCACAGCCTAGAAATCAGACAGAGAATAAAAGGGACTAATTATGGTTCAATTTGCAGAATCCTTTTTTTTTTACCTTGAAAGCATCCTGGTTTAGCCTAAGAAAGGGCAAGTTTTATCAGCATTTCAATGAAAGCTGCTCTAAGAAGAAAAGAACAACAGGAAAAATCTGAATGCAAATGCAGACTGGAGTGATACCACAGCATGGAAACAAAACACAAAAGGAGTATCCCATTTACAGCCTGAACAATTAAATCCCTAGCGAAATGAAGCGCCATTAACAGGAGCATATCAAGGCAAGTTTAAGAGGAGGTCTTCTCTCTGTTCACAAGCAATGCAATCTGGGACTCCGGGTTGTACTCCAAGCTCAGTAACTGTTTGCCTGGCCCGCCAGACAAAGTCTGTGCAATGTCTTGGAAATAATTAGGAAAATGTGTTGGCGTACTGTGGATTTAATATGAGCAGTTATGATTTGTCACCAGGTAAACAGCTCTTGGCTGATAGAAACAAAACTCGATGCTTTAATGCTTAGGGCTAAGTCAGGTAAAACATGCTTCTGCACAACGGCAGCTGCGCTTCATGGCTCTTGTACAGCCACACTTAGAAAACAAAAGTTACTGGGTTTAGTGCTTTGCTGGTGGTCAATTTGTCACCTTAAAACCACGTTCTGGAGAGTTTTACCATGATTAGAGGACGCAATGCGCACACCAAAATAATGAGAACAACTGGAGCCATGCGCCAGCTGAACTTTGCTCACCTAAGTAGTGAAAGCTGATGAAATTGAACTCAACAGAGCAGTTGGCAAGGACACTGCAAAAACATGCCTGACTTTACTGGGTATTTAGTTTGGTGGTGACAACTAGATCTGGACAGCCCCGAGGAAAACTGTACACCGATTTGCAAGTTCCTGCCTAGATATTCTCCACAGCGATAAGCAGCAGCCTGCTGAAATAGCATCCTGGAAGCCTGCTTAAATAGCTTTGCCAGCCTTTGGTGGAAGCTCCTCTTGGACCCTCACGTTTCACAGGACCAAAGTAAGAAGTCTTCTTTCGAGCCCTGCTTTCGTGGGGAAGAAATTGAGGCTACTCAGGTGCACCAAGTCAGACAGCGGGTCTTTGCTGCATTCTTGACCTCAGCTCCTACACCGAGACCTCTGGGACCAAACAACTCTCAGCTCATTATCAACCAACTGAACTGGTTTCCTTGCAGATGCGGTGTCAAAAACGCATTACCCTCTCCAATTCAGCAAACCCCAAAATGGGTGACTGCCTTCTGAGACCAAAAGGAACAGCACAGGCTGACTGCAACACCATTCACATCAGGCATTTAATAGGGGACCACCGGAATACCCTGTGCTTGTGGCCTCCCAGAGCACGGGTGTATTTGGCTGACAGTGGTATGCAACCGTTTCAGAAAGTACTTACCACCAGCAGGTTGCAAGCTAGCTACTAACATTCTAACACTCTCCAGGAAACCTAGGAGAGATAAAGCTCTAGGAGAGATAAAGCTCTAGGAGAAAATGCCCCCAACCCCTGCACCACAGAGTTGCTGCATCTTTTGCCTGTGCCCTCAGTAGCATTCTGCTTGGGGGCTGTAGTGCAGTCTTGAAGCCCGTGTCTGCTCGTCTCCACTTAAGAGCTCATTCTACGTAAGAATATTTGCTCCCAGGGACCAGACCAAACCTACCGGAAAACAAAGTTCCTGGACCACACGGTGGTACTGTCAGGACTTCAGTACCCTCAGCTTTGATCAACTGATCTCCAATTGCTCAGAATTACTTGCCAATAGACACAGCTGCTGATCAACTCTTAAATGTCTCTGCCACCAGCTCATAGCTCGTCATTTCCTAACACTGCGTTTGGTGTACATGAACTGAGCTCCTAGAGCTGTCATCTGCCACGCACTATCCCATACAACCCAAGGGCGGTCAGGTTGCCTTCCTTTACTTGTTCTTTCAAACTAACAGAACTGGTCTTGTGAGAGGCTGTGCTGGAGACACCACTGCAGTATGAAACTTCCCTGCAGCTTGCCGAGTTTTATCGGAGGTTGCATCATGCTTAAAACACTGTAAGCAACTGCCAGACCCACATGTCCTGCCCATTCCAGCTACGCCTGCAATACAGCAGCTCAGATGCTCTGGTTCTTTTTTGTTACTGCTTACCAAATCTATTATCACGCAACAGTATTTTGCACAAGCAAGATGTTGAGTTCCTTTACCTCTGAGTGCTCATGCGGTAGCGGGCCTCCCGGTTCCCGATGTTGCGAACCAGCAGTGTTTTCTGGGTGCTGTACTTGACTGGACAGACACCGAAGTTCAGCTGGTCAGGGAAGTCCAGGATGGCTCGGGCACCTATAGCTCGGATCGGCACAACGAACTTTTCCCTTTCCGTGATGCAGGTGACCCGGTGGAAGTAATCCTGCAGGGAAAGAAACAATCTCAGCACAGTGCGTTTAGTACCATCCCCACAGCAGAAGGAAAGCTGCTGTTTTCTAGGACTCTAACAGGAGCATTCAATAATATAATACTCCTTTTTGCCTGAATGACCTTTCAGTCCAGTAGCACGACTTGAACAGGGCTGCTAACTCGCAAAGAAGGAACAACCCCCTTGAGTCACCTGCTTTCCCAGCAAGCTGGCAGAACCAGACAAAATCATCTGACACTTGGATTCTGAGGCACCAAAATTGAGTCATTTCATGTACGGGATTACAGCAGTAACAAGAACCTGCCTTGATCGCCACTGCAGACTATTAAAGGCACCACTAAGAACTCAGTTGTGCCACAGGGCCAGCTCCAATCCCAGCAATGCAGTGACCTCCTTGAAGCTTGGCAGGAGATGCTCAGGTACATTTTCAGAAGGACTTTGCCACATGCACAATCAAGAGTCAGTCTGGTGAAATACTTAACAAGTTGGACACAATACTTTTTTTCTATCAGCTGAGTGTAGGGTACAGGTGTATTTCCCACCCCTTCCCATAGCATTATGGAGACAAAGCTGGGGACACACACCCTTAAAAGGTTATCTGATCCACCTCCCCACCCCAGAACTGGCTCAGCTCTGTACCCACACTACTCAAGAGATGTTTGACAAGTACTTGAAAGCACTAACAACTCCACCCCTGCCCTCAGCAGCCTGTTCCAGCTCTGCCCTAGGCTTAAAGAGAGCTCTTTCTGTGTCTAATCTCAATTTCCCTTTACATCTCCTCTTAGCCTCAGGGGAGGCAGCAAACAGCTTTGCTTCCCCTCCCCTGCATAACTGATGTCTTCATCACCTCCCTTTTGTACAGTCTCCAGAATAAGGGACTTGCTGCCTTGCTAGCATGCCTCCCTGAGGCAGGTCAGACATCCCGACCAGAGCAAACTCAGCTCTGCTATTCCCGGTCATTGGCTTGCTCAGAAAAGAGACAGACAGACCCCCCCCCTCAAGCTGTCTGGCATTTAGCAGTAGGGAGGTGAATCAAATCGCCAAAATCATGCTGCTGTAGGGTTGAGCAGATCGATCTCCAGATCTACAGTGTGGCATAGCTGGGCTGGAAGTATCACCTTGCCCCCCGCTGAAAGCAGTGGTAAAACTGTTTAGTAGGGCCAGGAGCCATTACCTCCAGCAGCTCTTAGTGACCAGTTGATAAAAGCTCTGCCTCTTATCACTCACTTGCTGTCCTCATCTTTTTTCCACTCAGTGCTTTTATCTCCTTTGGTATTTTTATAATTGTTGAAGCAGCAAGCAGACAATTTAGGATTTGCACACAGCAGCAAACCCCCTCAACCAGACAAGATTCGGATTCCTCTGCCCTTGGGATTTCCTGCTCCCATACCCATCCTCTCCAAGCCTGCAAGGGACCTACAGCAGCCAGACGAGGCACAGACACAGAGCTACAGCTTTAGCACAGCAGTTAACACCCAGCGCCTACCAACCGCCTGCTCGGCTGAGGTTTAAGGTTGCAGTAACAGACGCTGTCACATCCAAGGAGGAAAAAGAATAAAGAAGGATCTTTTATTCTGGGTATCTCAAATATTCACACTGGATATTGCAGAAGGGCTTTTGCTTCTCATATTTGGAAGGCAAAATACCAGGAAAGGAACTGCAGCAAACGACCTACAGACTGGAAGATCACATTTCAGGAATGTGTTTCATCCTCAGCAAGTCCTTCTGAATTAGCAATTTTGTACTCAACCTTGCAGCCTAAGCCCTCTAAAGTAAAAGCTATGGGCAGCCCATGTGAATTTAAAGCACCTATTAGCTGGGTACTTCACATCCTGGACTGTTTAGATCCTCAGAAACTGCATTAGCAAATAAAGAATCCTATTTACTTTTTTTGTTGTTATTTTGGCCACACTCCTCTAACAAAGGCATTGTAAATCCAATTGAAATCTGCGTGCCTTATTAAGTCTGGGCATGCCATATTTACTTATCTCTCCCTTCCAGATGCCAGGTAGACAGAGGAGGACGCAAGGAGTTCAGATCAGCAGGGGATAAAGAAAAAAGAAAACTTCAACAATTGGAGGCATTTGAGGGAAGTAAAAGGAAATAATCTTCAAGTCATTGTCATCGCTAAGGAGCAGATCAGCAGCAATGTAAATAAGAGCCCAAGGAATCAATCCCCCCCAAAAGCAAGCACAGGCAGCCTTCCCAGCTCCGCTGCCGGTGAGGGGCACTGGGACTGCCTGCACAGCAGCACCTGGGGAAGGGACTTCTCCAGGCGTGCGAAGACAAGGCTAAAGCAACAAGGATTTGGCCTCGCAGAGACAACCGCGACCTTTGAGAGAGAAAGCTGCCTCTTGCCATTCACATACACACATGTTGTGTGCTGAGCCCCTTCTCCAGGGACGCCCTGGGACGGTGCATCCTCTACAAAGCTTGACTCAAAGCACTTCAGCACGTGCTGACCCTTCAACCACGCTCTAGGACCCCAAAGTGGGACCTCACAGCAAAGTTGAAGGCAGCGTCAGGCCAAACGGGGTGGGGGGGGGAAACCAAGGAAAGAGGGGTGCCAGGCAGAAGCTGGCTGCTCATGCTGCTGTGAATCCATGGTCCCGTAAGCTTTTGAAAGCTGAATCGCCCTCCCCTGGAAGATCAAGGCTGCAATTCTCCACTGCAGCACTGCCCTGTCTTACCAACTCTGCTATGCACTTACTCACAGTCTAGGGGTACAGTCGAAGCCAGTTTAAGATCTTGTTTGACTTTGCAACTGCAAACCCTTAGCAGGCTGTTTAAAACCAGGTCTCTAAGTAAACATGCCTGGGTGAGAGAGGGGTTGCATCACTTCCATGCTTTAAAGACCGTTGTGTTTAGATGCAGCTTCAGGCTATAGATTTTCATGAAAATACGACTTCATCCTTCATACAGCTCCGCTCTCAGTTTCAGGGAAAATACAGTTCATTGTATGATGGTTCCTCTTCTCTTACTCCCCTTTGATAAGCAGTAAGTTACAAGCTCTGGCCTGCAAAGCATCACCAATGGCATTTGAATTAGCACCCGCTGAAATTAGAGCAGCTGCTTGTATCAAAGGTGTCACTTCAAGCTCTTTGCAAATTCAGGCTAACATTCATTACTGTCACAGAGATAGCAGCCTTAACTGCCCAGTATGCCAGCAAACTTGGATGTCAGTTTTACTGTAGAACCGATCCTAAACACCTCACTGGGTTCCTTGCAGCAGGCAGCAGCAAAGAGGAGATCCTTGTAGCATGAGGTAGCATAGTAAGTCAAACAGGGCAAGCTCCCTGCTGAAACCATCATACCATCAAGGCTGGAAAATAAGGGCCGTTAAAAGAGAGGAGGGAGGCTGGAGGATGAAGATGACTTCAGACGAGAAGTGGAACCCCGCCTCCTGACTCCCTCAGCTACCAAGTCACAGGATGCTTTGAAATCAGTCCCTTCGCTCCAGGTTCATTTTGCACAGGGCCATTTGCCTTGATCTTCTGCCCCTTTCCTCCTCCCCGGAGTCTTCTTGAAAGTATACTTGGAATAGCTTCCGTGTGCTACAAAACATCTAACACGGCTGGACTGAATTTTAAACGAGTTCATTTCAGTAATGGAACAGCTCATAGTCCTGTCATATTTCATATTAATCAATGAGCATTAATTCAGCCTCCACTGAGCATCGGTAATGAATTTTGCAAACCTTACAGACTGAACTTGGATTGCCTGAAAATACTGTATTGCTACAGTGAAAAGAACAAGAGGACAAAACAAAATAGGCTGTGCTGTGGTTTTATATTCTTCTTCCTTCCTTCTTCCTTTAAGATAATCTATTGATAAGCCTAAAGGACACACAAATGTCAGTATTTCTGGTTGTTGCTTATTTGCCAGTCAGTTCCATGATGGTTTCCAGTTAGCCAGAGACTGTCAGACCATCGCGCAAGGACACCCGGGAACACAGGTGGCACGAGAACACCCCCGCTGTACAACCGGAGCCATAAAACAGAAATGCGTACATCAGAAGCAGCAAGGACAACTAACTGCATATGTTGCCCAACAGAAGAATTAGCATTTCATATTTGTAACACAAGTGCCAAAACTGCTCATTTTTCAAGAAAGGCCTGCATGGCACATGGCATTTCAGCCACTAACAACTCCCATGGTCCTTTTAGTTAGGGCTTAGCTGCAATTTTACTCCCCTGAATCGTGAGAGACTTCACTGAAGTCAGACGTACCCTGGGGAAGAATAGATTCAAATCAAGAGAATTAGAGAAACCAGCTCCACACCAGGAAGACTCGCCAACCTTGACAGAGGGGTTTGTACCTGCATCCCGATTCACTGGGTTGTCCACAATCCCAGTGGATCATGGAGCAGCAGAGAGGCAGAGGCTGTGCCAAAGGAGCACTCATAAGCCTTCCACAGCTAAACCACAGATATTCTGCATGCCAGCAACTGCAAGCCCAACGCAGCTGGCTTTACAGAACCATTTCCCAGAGCCTGCCTCTTCGCTAAGGGGTTTTCAAGGTGCTCTGCACCTCCTGACCATGCTACTGATGCATTTGTAGCTGAGCTACAGCACTTGGGTACTTTGCTGACTCACGCTCCACCAAGGACGAGACAAAATGTTCGATTTGTACAAAATACTGATTCGGCTGTATAAACCCCTACGTGCTCCTCACCGAGCAGCACGCAGCCCTCTCCCAATGCCCTGCACAACCCCTGCAAGGGGCACAAAACCCAGTTCAGCAGAAACCCGCCGGGGTGTCGCCGAAGCTGTGCGGAGGACCTCTCGCTGGCAGAGCTCCCTACTCCAGACGCTCGCCTGTTCAAGGGCAAGACAAGGGACAAAGTATTCATCATCAGTGCTCTTGGGGGTTATCTCACCCTACTTCTACTTGTGGTGATGTTCACGTGTTGCTCTGCTGCCTCTCGAAACTTGAAGAGCAGCACTTTGCTGCCCTTCATGGGCGCCCGTTTACCTCTTCCACCCCAAAAATGAACACTAATTTATACTAATAAATCACATTTTAAAGGCACCACTGTACTTTGCAAAGCCTACCTCAGTGACATTAAGCTCTCATGTCACTTGGGTAGCATGGAGAACTGCCCGAGGCCAACATAATTTTTACCCTAAATATTAATGATATTGAATGATTTCTCAGTCCCTCCAAAGGAACAGATTATTTCACAAGCATGGGGAGCCAGGCACCACAGGGCATTTCCTCTTCAGTTTTCTATATCCATACTGTTTGAGGACAGGACAAAGTGTTAAACTGAATCTAAGCTGCAAATGGAAGATGAGAAAACAGCTATGCCCAAAGAGATCTTGCACCTCTGGCCTGCTGCAGAAAAACCAGCTGGCTCAGAGCTATCCCCTAACCTTGCCTCTCCAACAAAGGCATGCGAAAAACAGTGCTAAGGGGTGGCGGGGGGCTGGCGGAAGGAGTCAGCCTGCCTGTCTTTGTATGCCTGCAATGCTTCCTCCCTTCCCTGCCATGGACTAAATCCTCTGTATTAACAAGCCTCCAGGTAACAGCACCGACCCTTCGCATCACAGCACGGAGAATCAGACTTGCCAGGGCCACGGCACTGGTATTCAAACCTCCAAGCAAAAGTATGTGTGGCACGGAATAGGCGCCAGGTGACAGAGCAACCACAATAACATGCATGAAGACACAGCCACACCGGTATTTCTGCCCACAGGCTCTGGGGTAAGGGGTCTGCCTGCAGACTGTACCTGCCCCTTTAGTCCTAGGCATGCTCTGCCAGGCAGATGTCTCACTGTCATCTGCAGCACACCAACCTCCTGCTGAGTTAAGGACATCTAGAGCTCAGTGGCTCTGCACCAGGCTGGCTCCCTGCCATGGGCACAGCACTCCCTCTCCCCTAGACTCACAGCTGGACCACAGGAGGGCAAGTAGCCTCAGAAACAGCACGGCTGCAAGGCTTGGAAACACAGGGGATGAAAAAGCATCATCTTTGCTCCAGTCCAGAGCCAGGCAGGGAAGTGCCTGCCAGGTGGGAAAGAGAAAACCTCTCTGGATCTACTCATGCCTCCAGGATTTTCCATAAGAATTAAACCCCTGCCATTGAGATGGCTAAACATCTTATCAACACCCCTCCCTGACACTTTCCTACTCTTCCACATGCACCTTCCCTCACGAACGCTCAAGAAAGGACACTGAGGGAAAGCACAGCCTGCGAGTCCCTGCTGCAGCGCCTAGCAGCACCCTGCAATGCCAAGATGTGACCAGCTGCAGCCTGGAGCAGACCTCACAGCAGGGTGTGGACTAGAACCGGCATGCAAAAAAAGCGATTACTTTAGACACAACATTCAGCTGTGTCACTACTGTGTCCAACGTGATATACATTAAGGTGACTGCAGTTTTCAAAGGTGGTGGTCCTCACTCTGATCAGGCTTACTTTGGGTCCCCCAAATAACAGGTCACTTTTAAAGAGACCTTTGTATTTATAATTAGTGGAGCAAACCCATAATTATGCAGCAACGGACAGATACTACAAACCGACACCTTGAGAGGCTGCCTCACCACAGACAGTAGACTCTCTTATCCCTGAAGCCAATAGACATTACGTTAAATGTGCCAGCGCTGAAGGATAAAAACAGTCTGAAACACACAAGAGCCTCCAGCCTGTGAGAGCATAATCTTCACCATGGGCAAAGAGCTTCCCCCAGTTCTAGATCCAGTGCAACCCCACCAAAACCAGGACAGTTCCACAAAACCCACACCAGATGCCCTGGTCTGAATCCGGCCCTGCAGGTGCAGCTTCCCCTGAAGGCACCGACCTCTTGGCACCTCCAGTCTCACCTTGTTCTCCTCAGGGGTGAAAAGGATGCGGAAAGTGGAACGCATGCCAGGTGCTACCTTACGGTACACATCCTTGGGGCCGATCAACTTGAAATAAGGTGAGCTCTCCAGGACGACCTTCACCAGCCGAGGAACCTGCAGGTAAGACATGAAACTATGACTTTGCCAGTTGTGGAAACACGAGGAGAAGAGACCTAGCCATGCCCTGGTGACATCCTGCCTCAACCACCTTTCCAAAGCACTTTTACCTCTCGAGGTACATACACATAATACACAAGGGTGGACCTGAATCCCTGCTGCTGGGGGAAAATAGCTCCAGGCCAGAGGCAGTAGGGCAATGCCCTGCTGTGAAGGAAGTGCCAAGCAGGTAAGACACCAGCAGCATGGCGATACGATACCAGAATCAAGTCATCCACATAGTCAACAAACCCCGAGAACCTGCTTGCTTCTGCCTGCGCACATCCATGCCATCACACCTCTGAAGGGGGAATGTATCATCTGAAGGCAAAACAGGACGTGTTATACTGGGGCAAGGAAGAAATTCACTTCTAACCTACCGGGTTTGAGCAGGGCAGTCAAGCTGCAGTGCTACAGAGTCATGCAGGCAGACCAACAAGAGAAGGAGACCACAGACATTGTGGCCTTACTGGGAATAAAAGCAAGCTGAGGAGCAAAAGGAGGAACATAGGAAAACAAAGGGACAACCCCAGAAACAAGGAGATGGCTAAGAGAATTTAAAGGGGGCTGTAGAGAAGCAAGGAAGAAGCATGATACTCTACAAGGAAAGGCTGATGCAGAAGATCAGAGCAGTCAACTTACCACAATAATGGCAAGCCAGATGACCCCCCCAGGCTGTGCCTATCAATTATGGGCTTCAAAGGCATTTTCTGCCCTGAGATACATGACCAGCACTGACTCACACTGTGGTTTCATTATTAAAAGCCAATCTCAGCTCTCCGGAGGCTCTTGCTGCCTGCTGATTGTAGCCAGGCAGCTGACAGTGCAGGCAAGGCAGATCTCTGGGCATTCCTCCCCACACCCGGGAGTCCCTGCAGGCACCCTGCTGCAAGTTTCTGCCCTCTGGGATGCCACAAACACAGAGACTGCACACAGGCATTTTCTAGCACGCGGATATCAACCCCTGAGCACCAAACCTCATCTCAGAAAGTCTAAAACAGGTGATTTTGACTGACAGGCAGCTTCACTGGGAAACAACGAACCCACATGAGGCTTGGCAAAAGTGGAGATTCATTCTGCACCACCCACCCGAGCCTCATAACCCACGGCCCAGGCAGTCCTGAACTCTCCAAACACCCTTTGCTCCCAGCAATCCCCTGGGGCAGCGAGCTCCCAGAGCCAATTTCACACTGCAGACAAACATTTTGGTCACCAAGTCCCTTGGGAGATGAGTTAAGACCTTCAGCAAAAGCCACCCAGAAGACGTGAGGAGCAGCCTGAAGACAGAAAAGCACTTGTACAAAACACAGGTACAAACAGGAAGTATGTAGCAAAGCACTTCTGTATTTGAATGATTACAGAGCCTCTCTTTGGAATACACTTTGCTGTCAGCTGGATTTTGATGGAGCAGACAGCACCAGGCTACCATGCAGTATAAGTCAGTATGATTCAGAAGAATCTGCGAAACTGGTGAGAAAACTGAGACAGAGCACATGTTGCTTTTCTCTAGGACATTATCAAAAGCCAACAAAATTAAAATATGATAACCTCTCTTAGGACTATCATCTCTAACTTTGTGTACTTAAATATGCCAAGGATTTTCCTTAGAGCCGATCTTACTTTCACACCAGCACTATCCAATGGTTGAGGTCTTACTAGCTTCAAAACTAATTCATTTCGGGAAAAAATCAACAGTTCACACATTGCCTCCTCTTTACAGGGCATACAAATCCCAAGGTGCAGCTGTACAAGTTTATTATTTTTTAGTGGGAATGGCAGAAATGTTGATGCAGTTCTTCCTTTCCACTTGAGGAAGCAGGAATAGAGCAAATTAACTGTTTGCCTGTTGGCTGGTACTTGGCAAAGACAAACATTTTGAAGTGCCACATGGATAACGGAGCAGCTGAAGCCAAAACACTTAGTGGGAATGAAGCAGAGCCATAGGGAAAGAGAAACGGAGGCACACTTTAATCAGGAAAGGATACCTACAGCAAAGAGTGCCCAGAATCACTGTGGACCACACAAGTGGTATCCCTGGGGCATGGGCATCCACGCTGCATCTTTCCAATATCCCCGAGCTGAACGCCAGACCAGGAATGGCGCAGCACTCTCCAGGAATAACTGAGGGACCACGCCTGCATCCTCCCTTGCCAAAGGGTCTTCTTTTCAACCGTGTCCCTGTCAAAACCTGTCCTCTCCAAATATACTTTGACTTCTCTTGCTTTTCCTCCACCTGCCATATGCCCCGACAGCGCTTTTTTGTCCACCTGTTTGTTTCCCCCAACAGGGAGATTTGGAGAGGTGGTTAATTCACCCGCTCTCGTGCACACTTCCATCTTCCCATCCTGCCGCCCTCCTCTCAGGGATACATCTTACTCTTCAGTACACAAGACTGTCTTTAATTACACCTTTCTTCTTCTGACCCTTCTCTGCTTCCAGCACACTTACTGCTAGGTGTCAAGAGAAACCCTTGCCTGTACAATGTTCTCTCCCAGAGCACCTTCTAACTCAGCTCCTTTCCTCGCTCCTCTCTTTTCCCACCAGCTTGCTCTTAGCACATGCCTCACTCCAGCAAATATCTCCCCTGCTGAAATTCAAAAGGTCTCAATTCTCCTCTTTACAGTGGAACAAAATTGCTGACGTTTTTCAACTTTTCCCTTCTCAACTTCCTTGGGAAATCTCAAAACGATCACAATTTTTTCAAGGAAAGGTGGAAACCTTCAAGAGCATGTTACTGTGGATGGGCTGTGGTTCTCCAAAGGGAAAGCAGAGAGCCACGTTGCCTTAGAAAAACCTGGGCAGAACTGAATTCAACTTAGCAGGAGCCTAAAGTGGCCCCTAAAGGCCTCCCACTGCTCCTGCTAAATCAGTCCGCTTCCACTGCTGTTTCAAAACACCCTTTCTGGAGTGCTAACACCACTAATTGTAACTTATTCCAACATAAAGCGGAGAAGACTCAACCCCTGTGAGAAGACTCAACCTCTGACAGTGAGCTGCAGAGGCAGCTAAACAGGTTGTGAGAGGCAGAGATGCCCTGCCACAAACCAAGGTTAACCAAGGAGCCACCAGAACGTGACACGCACTCGAGGTAAAGCATGAGGGCAGGTACGGACTGTACAGCCCCCGACATTCCCCTCAATCCGGGGCTTTCGAGAGGAAGGATGCTGACTAGAAAAGCTCCTTTGGGCTAGATACCACCAACACATGGCCAAAATCAGGGGGAGAATCTCCAGCATGGGAAGATTTCCACCAGCTCGCAAAATAAAGGTGTTGAGACATTTGATTCTGACATGCTGCGCTGCAGCAGATAACTTGCTATGCTGTATACCACGTGAATTACACTGCTCTCCTCTTCCAGTACGGCGTTAAACCTCCACGTCCCAGCACTTACCTTGTCGGTGTTCCTCAGAATCAGCGGCGCTTCATAGACCTCGCAGGGGACGTAGCTCTGAAACACCACCTCTGATGGAAAAGGCTGAAACAAGCTCTGGTCCAGGTCAACTGAGGAGAACTGGAGATGCAAGAGAGAGCAGTGAGAGGTTCAGCTGCTGGAAAAAAGATTCATGAATGAGATTCCTACATTGATCTCCCGGGAAGTACAGTCTCTTGGTGACTATGTCTGCCCAGCTCACACTAGGGAAACAGGAGCTCACCCACCTGTGTTCTGAGCTCAGCAAAAGTTTCTGGGCCACGCTGAGCGGGCTCAAGCTAAGAAGCTCTTTTGGGAGGTGTTTCTCCAGGTTTCCTTCTCCAAAATGCAAGGCAGTGCTTACCTCCAGCAGAGCCCTGTGCTAACGGGGTCACACAGCTCCAGAGCACTTACTGAAAGAGCCATGAGCGCTCATGGAGCAAGCGAAACCCAAGAATTTACGTGAGACTCCGTGGGAAACCATTTGGGGATGATCTTTACTCTGAGACAGAGAGACCAAGTCCCACACATCCCCAGATATCATTTTTTGATACAGAGCCTAGAAATCCGTAAGAAGAGAACAGTACCAGAGGAGGTAAGGCCAACAAGAAAGTAACAGTAGTTAGGAAAAAGACATGTGAGGTGAACATTGGATGGTGATAAGGTTCAGCTCTTTTCTCAGCATTACTGGGCAACTTGAGTAAGACTGGACTTGAGATCTCCTTTTGCCATGAGCTTTAAAAGGGATGCTTTATTGTATTCTATTATTGCTCTTAATTAACACCACTGCAGAAGCATGGCTGAAACAGCAAATGCTTACAGAGCAGAGGCACTACTTTGAGGAAATTCCTCCCTGCTTTGTCTCCCCTCTTCCAGCTGCACTGTTCCCCCTCGAAAGACATGGGCAGGTCTCCACGTGTGGCTGCGGCACACTGCCAGTTATTTGTGCACTCGTCTGACGCATTCCCAACTCCCGTGCTGTCTAGGGCAATCCTTAACCAATTCATTACAGGTCTCTGGCTGGCAATTTTCCACTCAACAGCCTACCTCAGCAATCCACCCATTTGGACTGCGCGTTGTACTGAGCAGTCCTGTAAGAAAAGCAGCTTTAAAGTAAACGTTGATGCAGATAAAGCACCTCCACATCGCCTCTGCCCAGCGTGATTCCCCTGTATATCTGGCAGCCTGCAATTTCTAACACCCTGCAAGGGTCCCACACATTGTTCCAACCCAAAGCATTAATGCAATTGGTTTTGTTAAATCTTGAATAATTACCGTAGGCCCGCAGCTTTCAAAGGCCAATGCTGCCACCGTTGAGGGAGTCCAATGACCCCAAGCATTTGACAGCAACTGTACCAAAGCAAGATGCGACTACTTCAGCAGGAGGATGGAAAATGGCAAGCTCCTGCCCTGGTGCCCTGCCCCAGCCTTCCCCCAGTATCGGGCTTTAGCACTGGTAGCTAAATTCCAGCAAAATCCACCAAGTTCAGCAGAGGTTATTCGTATTGGCTACTAAGCATATCAGGACTTCAATGTCTCACCGGGGAAAAATGTTTTACTTTTCTCCCAGCAGAAGGAACTCCACCACCACCAGCAGTTCACAGAATCACTAAGGTTGGAAAAGACCTGTAAGATCATCAAGTCCAACCGTCAACCCAACCCCACCATGCCCACTAAACCATGTCCCGCAGTGCCACGTCCACACGTTCCTTGAACACCTCCAGGGATGGTGACTCCACCACCCCCCTGGGCAGCCTCTTCCAATGCTTCACTGCTCTCTCCGGAAAGACATTTTTCCTAACCACCAACCTAAACCTCCCCTGGCGCAACTTGAGGTCATTTCTTCTTGTCCTATCGCTAGTCACTCGGGAGTTTGAAAGGACAACAGGACCTAGTCACCGAGGTATTCCGAGAAGCTGGAGGCAGGCCTGTCACAAGCACGCACCCTCTTCAAATGTCACCAACAGCAAGGAAAAGGGCAGGAAAAGGCTACCTTTTGATGGGAGGTTTCACTCATGTCTAGAAGCTGGATAATTCGGGGCCGCCTCATCTCCCGAGTGCTGGCCAGCCTCTGCTCCGTGGTGAGAGACATCTCCTTCAGGAAGGCCGAGGGAGTCAGCTGAAATGCAAAACACCAGCAAGAGTTACACAGATGCCTTTCTTCAGAAAGGCTTTTCTTCTTCAACTGCCACTGATGAATAATTTGTGATCACAGCCACTAGGATACTCCTGCAAGTCCCCTAAGTTACCTGCTGAAATATTTAACATCAGTAAATTAATGATATAGAGCCGAACACACACGCTCTAACCAAGTGGCTCTGCCCCGCCATTAGCTTCTCCTTCATGATTTCATGTGACATGTTTGGGGATTTCTGCTCTTCGGGCATTTGTTTTCTTTTTAGTTTTGCTGGATTGAGCCAGTGACCTTTGAAGACAGTGGGGAGGAGTTATCAGAAATCCCCAAACTCTATCCTTGCACAATGCTCACAACCAACACGTGTGTGATGTCACAGCTGGGTGAGTCAGAGGAAAGCAGAAAAGCAGCGTTGTGCCAAGGCTGACGTGGAGACGAATGGCTCCAAGTTTTAGTTATTTCTTCTTAATTAGCACTTGTTTTCTCTCTGTTCTGGCCTCACAGACCCCTCTGCAGAAGTACACAGAGATCTCTCATTCACAGAGCCTGAGCACTAGGTCATCTCCAGTCAAGTGAGCTCCAGTCAGCAAAGGGGACGTCTGTGGATGGGAAGGAAGAATCGCCCTGACTCCACTGCTGTTTGCAGGGCTGGATCCGTGCTCCACACAGGATACGAGATACAATTACTGTTTTGCAACCTGTTCTGTCTGGGACCAGCCACGTCTTCAGGCAGAGCTCAAGCAGCCCACCACATGCCCAGCTGCCTGGAGGGCAGGTACGGTCAGAGCAGCACTGGCAAGTATGCCTACGTGACAGAAGATATTACTGCCCACACAAAGAGGATGGAACGAAGCACACACTCACGCTTCAGCTATTCCAGTGCAATGCCCAGGACATTCATTTAACTTGGCATCCGGGCAAGACTCTGGACCTTCCCTGAAGCAGCACGCAGTCCATCCCCCACTGCACCATGACAGCCACCTCCAGCAGAAGCCGGGCAGCAAAGCGATGGGGAGGTGGCGTCCAGCTTCACAGTGCTGCTAGACAGCAGGAGGAAGGCACAGGAGGGACACAGGGGGAGTTTCCAGCCTTAACACAGGTCCTGCCCAGCCACAGCAGGTACTTACAGTTACAGACTCCTCTGTCTCTCTGACTAGCTTTGGAAAACGAGGTGCTACCACTTTCCTCTGGAATCCACCAGCCATTTTGGAGGACCCCATGGACAGTTGCATCTTGCCAGTGGCCATCTCTCAGCTCACCTGGAAGGAGCAACAACGGAACTTTGAAACTCTAGAATCCCATTCATGGCAGAACCAGAGGACACACCCACGTCTCCAGGCTGCGGCATCCTTCCGAAGTGGAGAACTTAAGGCCTCCCCACCCTGTTCCGTGATTAGACCATATTTAAGTGGCACAGTCAACATTCATAGCAGTAAAACCCCAGAACAAACATTCCCTGAGCCAAAACAGCCTTTTGCTGGGGGTGCTGTCCCACGAGCCACAAACACACACCAGGGCCTGCTGGCATTTCTCACCTTCCCCCGCTGCCATTGCTTTTGGAATCCCATTTACTGGAATTATTAACCCAATCTCTGTTAGTATCCAAATTGCCGTTTATTCCTCTTTACAAGTTTTCTGGTGGGAACAGAAGGAAGGGAAATGTCACTTAGCTGCTTCATTTTGCCAGGGCAGCTGACCTGATGGGACTGTGTGCCTGACCCTACTAAGTGCTCAGAGTACTATGAACAACCTTAAACCCAGGGATCGCTGCTGCCCCCAGCGTTAATAAAATCAGACTACTTGCCGACTTTGCAAACCCAAGGTCCACCCTTTGTGCAAGGAGCCTGGTGATGCTTCCAACTAATGGAGCGTAGAGTTCAATACTCTCATTAAGAACTATAGTTTCTCAAGGCTAATTTGGTTGGTTGAAGTTACAAAAATTATCCAGCAAATATGACTCCTTCCAGGCATGAAATTACCACAGTGCCCAAGAACGTTTCTCCATGGCGAATGAGGGCCCTCATTTTCACTTATTAACACCCAAACTTAAGGCTCCCTACAGGCGTTAGAGGCTGTAACAGCAGAAATAAAAGCATGAAACTGTTAAAGGAACATGGGCAATTAGCTCAAATATAAATGCAAATATGTGACAGCCAGGCCACTGAAGACTTTATCCTAACAGCAGTTCTTCTCCAGCATCCTTATCCTACAAGTAGCATGGGTTAACAGGTCCATGGGCCATTCTTCTTCCAACCACCAGCCTGCCAACCACCTCCCTCCGTCTGCGTCACACAAAGTGGGGGTGCAAGAAAGGGCAAGAAGAGACGACAACCCCAGAAAGTGGTCTCGAACACTAACAAAGAGAAACATGTACAGTATTTGCTAAGCACTACTTTGGAGTAGAAAGAATTTCACTTTGCTTGAAATTAATCCCGTTCATCATGCCCACAATGCTTATTTCCAGAGGGCTTCCAACCTCCACAGCCCTGGCCCCATCTTACAGCTTCCCCTGCTCTCCACTGAGGCACTATGACAGCCCTGCGGCTCCACTTCCCTAGAGCCCGCCAGGGATCAGCCTCCCAGATTCAGAGGAGAAGAGCAGAACTAAGGAATCAGCCACATCTCCCTGTAGAGGCAAGACAAAACAGCAACCGCGCCACAGCACGCCTCCAGCCCACCACCCCTGGCTGGTGGGGGGAGATCTCCATCTTCCCCACCTCAGACACCCCTCTACCCATCCCAGAAACATAAGGAAGGGTTGCAATTCCCTCTCTGCTCCAGGCTCAGGGCACAGACAGCGCTGCCACCTCAGCTTTAGGTTCAGAGCACAAATGCCCTCAGCCTGGGCAGAGGAATCAGGACACAACAGCTAAGACCACCTAGAAAAGCAATGAAGAAATATGCCCAGGGCTGGGGTAGAAATTCCTGACGTGTCTCAGGAAACCAAGATGTATCGGAGCAGGGCACCAAGCTGAAGATCCCCAAGGACATCCAAGCTTCAGTCTCCTCCCCAAGGCTCCCTTTTACCCTGGTATCTACAGCTAAGCTACAAGTGTCCACCATCGCTGCAAGTTGCACAACAATTTTCGAACCCATTAAAAAAACCTTTACCTCCCCAGACTTGCTCTTAGACCAGGTATATAATTCAATCCTACTGAGTATCACGTAGCTGCTGCATCCCTGCTGTTGGCCCTCCTGCCAACAAAACTGCCTCCTTCCTGCCCGCTGGCCAGACACTCCCTTAGGACAGGGAATTCACGCTTCTCCTGGAGGATTCACTTTGTGTAGCACCCACTCTTGCTTCCTGAATCACCATGGGCTACTCGGTGGCTGTGGACAGCCTGGAGAGACAGGAGATGGCCAGGGAGCCATTGGTGTGACCATGCTCCCACCGGCGCAGCAATAACCGACACAGTGCCGGCAACTTCCAAGAACCCAGTGGAACCCCCAAGGCAACTGACAAGACTTGGGAATTGGGCTGCCCGGCGTCCCCTCTCCTCAGCTGCTACAGCCTTGCCAGGCAGAGCAGGAGGATTTTACCAGGACCTCAAGGAAGCAGAAGGTTCAGAGCTTGACATTAGCTAAAAGTATGCTTGTTTCTCTGCTGCTCAGCTCCCCCTGCTCTAACGTGGGGAGATACTGCACTGGGCAGTGCTCAAGGTGCTGTGCGGAGAAACTTCTCAAAACAGCAGCATCTCATCCTGCAAGTAGCACGACAGGAAAGGGCCACTAACCCACTAAAGACTGGGGGTTTACCACCTTAACCAGTTCCACACCAAGGGAACAGATGCCTGTTCAAGCTTTTGCGGCTTTGGGATTTCTTCAGCTCTAGGCTGGAGTGGAAACGATGCTTTCTGCCTTGAACTTTCTCAGCATCACAACTGGCCGACTCGGTCTCGTCTCTGGTGGTTTACAATGCCACTGAAATGCCTTGATAAAGTTATAGCCCTGCAACTCACTGCAGCCCATCCATTTCCTAAACATCTCACTCCGCAGTCAATGATTGCAGCAGTATTCGAAAGTACGCCTTAGAGTAGCATTTGTTCATGTTCCACGAGCTTCAGATCAATTAATTTAGACACTGCAGACTAGCTAATCATTTCTTTAAGGAGTAAAGAAAAAGTTTCCACGCTGACTTACAAAACAAGAACTCAATTTCTATTTTGCTCGCCCAGGAAGGACCCCAACCACATCAATACAAAAGACAGCAGGCAAATCAGTGTTGCCGCAGCTCCGACAATGCCTTTGGGGGTGTCCTCTGTTGTTGCACCTGGTGAATACCCATCTGATGAGCTCGTTCCAATTCACTGTGCACACATATACCCACACACAAGCCAGGGACACCCAACCTACAAGAGCATCTCAGCTGCCAGGGAGCTTCACGCATTTTCAGCACAGCAGATGCTATAAACAAAAGCTTCTCATGAGACTCTCGGCCACAGGCAAACCAAATCATCGCATCTGCTTGGCTGGGAACAAGAAATCCTCGGTCTGAAAACCACCATTCATTATTTGGGGGTTTACAATTCAGTTAAGGAGGATCTTAGCCCTGAAAACAAACTGCCTCTCCAGCCACCTAGCCTGTGGAAACTCGCTCCAAAACATCTCCCACTTGGTGTCCAGCCACCGATTGAGTGGAAACTGGAGAGCTCAGGCAAAGAAACCTCAGATGTGACACCCTTGTGCGCTCAAGGCACCAAGACAGAAGTGCTGTAAGGAAAGGAACCTGCATGCTGGGTCATGCTTCCAATCTCAGAAGGCAGAACTTGGAGACAGATGTCAAGGTGAGACCCACCAAGTCCCTTGTGCTTGGCCGGAGATGCACTCATAGGGCTGCCACCTCGTGCTCCTTCCCACAGCTCCAGCACCTTACAAGCAACATTAGAGCCTCCCCTGCTCAGCACAGAAGCAACTCCTGCCTGCTGCAGGCAAAGAGCACACCTGGAGCCAGGTTTCATGCTCAGAGGACCTGCCAGAGAAGCCTTGGGTGCTTAGCAAGGGAAACTGCTGGCCACAAAGCACCTTCATGGAGCTGCATGGTAGGAGTGACACGGAACCCGTACAAGGGTTGCAAGCACCTCAGCACCCCAATGCCAAACCCAACGCTGGTACCTCGACCTGCTCCCATCAGCCTCAACAACCCTGCTCCCATGCTTGGCTGTGCTCCCGCTAGCAAACTCACCGTCTCTTTTTCCAGCCCAAACCTTCCTGCCCTCCCAGATAGACGGAGGGGGCCAAAGCCATTCCTTAGTCCTGCTTGTCAGCGCAGACAAGGTCCCTGCCACATCTCCTAGCACTGCTGCGTGGAGAAATCAAGTGAGAAAAAGCCTGACCTCCAAGCTAGCAGCTAGGATGCTTGAGAGCTAAAGAAAAGCCTTGGCTGGGGGGCTCTGCCCCCTGCATCACAAAGTCTTTTACCTAACGACTATTTAACATGCAACACATGAGCAGTCTCCAGAGGGGAAAAAAAACTAAGAGCACTTAGATATGGCCCTAAAGCATCCAAATCCCTTTGTGCATATGTCCAACAGCTTCCCTCAGTGAAATAAAACTGAACAGCTCTCTGATGACGCTGTGCTGAAAAAGACAGGAAATTAAGAATAAACAGCAAATTTCTTAATGGACATTAAGAAAAAAAATGGGAAGTTTCATGTAAAAGCACAGCTTCATGTCTTTACAGATCCTGCGGCTGTCACTATGCCACGTGCCAGGGCTCTTATTTCAAGCGACTCCACGTCACTTGTGCTGAAGCAGCAGCACCAACCTCTGAGCTGGGCCGATACCAACCGATCGCCCTCCAAACTTAAAGGCTGGGGATATATTGGCACGCTCTGCACTACAACACACTACACCCAGCTTTTCTTGTAGGAGCAGGGACTACTGGCTCAATCTTGTTTCAGTATACACAATAAATCCTCTTTCTTCTTCCTTCTGCAAAGATAAACCATCTCTCTCTGGACTAATTGGTTAATTTGCCTTTCTATTACACTTTGCTGGAAGAGTGAGGCAGGAGATCTGTTCAAAGTGAGAATCAGGATGCTATTGAACAATTTTGTTCAGCTACATCTTCTTGCCCTCTTCAGGCTTAAGTAGCAAGATCACATTTTGTGACTAGAAATCACCTGCTTAGCTATCATTACCATAGAAACAGCATCTCAAGGAAGCCAGGAAAGGAGAAGCACAATTTCCAGGACTAATCTCTTGTCCCTCCAGCCCACTGCTAAGTGGCTGAGTGCTTTCTAAATCCAGTCTTGCTACCCAGGAAGCCTCATCCGTCACCTTTATAGTCCAGTGCCTCTGTATTTTATCACTTCGGTACTGTCATCCTGCAATTTATTACAAAAGCTCTACCGTAGCCAAGATAATTAATAGGAGCCTAGTGTTACACCTTCCTGTTATTTCTTTTAATAAACTTCAACTCTCAGCTGACAGCGAGCTGGACCAAGGGTATGCTGGAGATTCCACAGCTCCACATGCTATAATTTACAACTGTGGCTCCTGCCTGAAATAGTAACAGTACTACTGTCCCTTTCCCAACTGCCTCTCCCAGCACCTGATCTCTGCTCTCCTGGCTTTGCAACTTGCATCAACTCTCCCTTCTTATTTCCTCTTTTTCTGGCATCTGGACCACATTTCATTCCGGTTCGCAATACATCGGAGCTTCCACGCAGCTAGCGGCTTTGGAGTGGAAAAGCAGAAACCAAAGGACTATTAATGGATCCCCAGGGCAGGAGCAAGCGGCCGTACGCGGGGTCAGAGCTGACTCTGCAATGGTGAATTCAGAGCAGCAGGTTCGCTAAGCAGTACCTCTCTTTAGTAGCTACTGTCAAGACCTCATCCAAAGTTCATGGAAATCATAGGAAGACTCCTATGGATATCAGATTGTTTCCCCATGTGATCCCTTACTCTGCAGCAAATGCTTGGACACGTCACATCCACTAGCCTGCTAAGGAGAGCTAAGATGAAAGGAACAATTCTGTACTCCCCGGGGGCTTAAAGCATATGAACCTCCGCTCTGCTGACATGCAATCGTTTGTTAATCTACCATTTCACTGCACACCCAAGCTGGAACAAGGGGCACTGCCAGCATCCCGAAAAACCACCCTCCCTCCCTTTCTGAGCCATCTCTCAGCTTCCGCAGTATCAATTTGCAGTGCGCAGCACAGGCGGCACGATGTTCACATCCTGACCAGCTGCCTTCCCCAACCAGGACCGCGAGAGGTCAGGCATCAGCCGAGTTCTCGGACAAGCTCCTGTGAACCTCAAGCCAAGCCAAGTGTTTTAATCTCAATTTTCAAAACCTTCCAAGTGAAATACTTCTGCGTATTCACGCCCAGTTCTCAAACGAGTTTCAAGCTCTGGAAAAACATCAACATTAATTGAATTCAAAGATGCTAAACTGCAGACAGGTAAGCGGAGGCAGGAGTACCACTCGGCAACCTCACCTTGGCTGGCTCCAGCCTCATACCCAATTCCCCAGCACACACACGGTCTGGCTGCCAGAACAGCAAATATTCCCTATTGACTGGATTATTACTGTAACACTACAGCACTGGCTGTAACCCCGAGGTGCTACACAGCAGGCTTTGGCTCCACCGAGTTATTTCCCACCCTTCAGCCAAGGGGCAAGGCTGGACAACCTGTTAGGAGCAAGCTGCACCCTCCTGGAGTAGTCCAGCCTTTGGCTTTTCCCTCGACGTAGACAGGAATTGCTTCTCAGGAAATCACCTATGGATTTAGAAGGCAAGGAAAGGACAGTCAGGGGGAGTTGGCTGCGCAGTCGCTCTGAGCTAGGCCATTTGTTGCATTTTGCATCACAAGCCTTCACGGCATTTTATAGACAGAGCGAGAATAAATCGTCTCGTCCCTCATTTACAGACGGGGCCACACAAAGATTTAAGGCCAAAACATCCGAAAGCCCACGTGCGAGATGAGACGAGGGGGGAAGACCAGCAGCGGCGAGGCAGGCAGCCTCCATCCCCCTCCACATTTAACCCACATCGGCATCCCATGGGGAAAAAAGGGAGAAGTTTGGGAAGGCTCTCCTTCAGGGAGCAAAGCTCGCTCCCCGTCCAGCCCTGGGGGGAAGAAGGGGCCCCAACTCCCCCTCCCCACACAGAGAAAGGGCTGCAGCCTCCGGGGGCACCTCACCCCGCACCACAGCCCCACTCTGCTCCACCCGCAACCTCACCCCTAAAGCCTCCCCAAAAAAGCACCCTGGGCGCGCCGGCACCGCCTCCCGCTTTCCTCCGGGGAGGGGACACAGCCACCACCACCCCAGCACGGGGGGTCACCAGCGTCCCCCACCTCTCTCCCCCCCGCGGGGGACACGGGGCACACTCACACCCCGGTCCCCGCTGCCAGACGGGCTGTTGCCCTCCTGCCGAAGGCAACCGGGACTCCGGGCGGGCCCCACACCGCCACGGCAACGGCCAAGGGCCGGGCGCCGGCAGGGGAGGGGGGCGCCGCCTTCGGGACAGGAGGGCGCACACGGACACGGAGGCGGAGGGGCCCGCGGCGCTCAGCGCCCGGACGGCCCCGCTGAGGAGCCGCGGCCGCCTGCGGTCCCCCTGCGTCTGCCGGACGTCCTGCGGGATGTAGAAGACTGCAGCCACCGCTTTCTGACCCAGTCCTGGGCTTCACCATACTCGGGGGTGGAAAAGTCGTAAGACAGACCATCCCTCTCACAGAGCTTGCTGCCAGAGACACAGGTGTAGCTGAGACAGGGAAGACCAAGTCTCTTCCAGGCTTCTTCCTCAGGACAGGGCTTATCAGTTCCAAGAACACTTGCAAGCTAGCCACAAAGTGAAGCATCAGCCATCTTCCCCAGGGGAGACCCACGCTTTCAAAAGGAGAGCCCAGAAGCTGAAATTCACACCACCACGGATGCTCAGGCCCACCAACTCAGAGGAGGTACAGGGTTTACATCACTGCTCCTTCTCCATTCCTGGGGCTGTACATACAACCCCACAGGGACCAACAAGCCCCTCTTCCCTTGCCAACACCCTCTCTGCCCCATGAGCTCACCTCTGTTTTCCTTCACAATATCCAACTCTCACCAGTAGGTTCACCTTGGAGCCACCATTCCCAATTCACACTTGGCTCTCAGTCGGCTGCCTGCGTTTCTGGCTCAAAGGACACATTTCAAACAGCACAGACTGCAGCTAGTCCCAAGGAAGCAGAGAGGGGGGATCACACTTGCACACAGCCCAGCACAGAAGCAAGCCACCCACCTCAGCACTTCAGACAAGCCACCCTTCTCCACCCTAGCAGGGTCTGACCAAACCAGGCTCTTGGCCCTGGTCTCCTTAGAGGCACAGCTAACAGTCCGTGCCGGGAGCTGCTCTACAGGGCTCCAAATCCTCCCCCCCATCCCCTGAGAAGCGTTGTTTACATAGCTCTTACCCTCCTGCAGAAACAAAAGAGCATACAGCCAAGGGCAACAGGCAGCCATGTTGCATTAGTAACCTCTCCTTTGCTGCAGTGCTAGAGGGACACAGAGCACTATCAGCCGGCATCCCCAAAAGCCCTGCTGCAGGCTCTGAGATGAGACCTGACAGCACAGGCACTGTCTAGCTTCTGAACACCAACACCAGAGCCCCTGGCGGGGGTTGAAACAGGCACATCAGAAACATAGCTGTCCTGTCACCAGTGCTGCACTCACCAGATCAAACCCACAGAATAACTGGACATGTCTGGTGTCTTGCAGAGGACAGAGCCACAGCAAAGGCAACGACCAGAGCTGCAATGAGGATCCAGGGAGAGCAGGGAAGTGCTGGCGCAGACAGCTTACACCATCACAGGGATGCAGATGGGAGCATCCACTACCCCCACTTCAACCCATAAAGGTAAAACTCCAGCACTTGGTTAAAGAAAGGAATACGACTGCAACACTCAGTCATTTTAGATGCTATCGAAACTTTTCCTCCCGAATAACTGCAGTGACATCACTTACCTAACTGCAACCTCGTGAAGTGCCAATCATGAAGTCCCAAACAGGCAGCCCATAAACCTCTTTCTCCAGGCAGGGTTCATACTTGTTTTCTTCCGAAAAAAGAAGGACAATAGAGTTGGCCCCCTTCCCTTTCAGCCACTTTTCCCCCTGCCTTCCTCTGAGCAATGCAATCCCACATTGCAGGGGAGAACATCGGGTTTTTTGGTAGCACAGACCTCAAGGCACAGCCCTGGATTTGCTTTCTCCCTTTTTATTCCCATGCTAGGAATCCATTTTGTTTCCTCACTTTTTACTTAGTTTACATCTCACTTCCAAACCCTGAACTGCTTCTCTACTCCTGTTCTGAATCAAGACAAGATTTCAAACGCCTACATTTTGGAGACCCTGCCATTTGCCGTACAGCCATGAAACCCCCCCAAAATAAATTGTTTTTTCCCCATTGCTTTTTAAAACAAAGTCCTTGGCCCCAACAAGTGTAATGCCTCCTAGGTTTTCTTTTTCCTTAATACTACGAAACCATTTAATCCAGCCAGCTGTCTTTGCGCAAATGCAGAAGAACATTTATAAGCCTCAAGAAGTTAATCCCATTTCAAGGGGAATGTCTGACATAGAGGTTAGCAAGGCAGTAACTGGGGCTGTGATTGCCCGGAGACAATGCACAAGAAGATGGGGAGGCTCTGGATGGAGGTTCAGGCCTGACTCAGCAAGGTACTGCCACAGCATCTCAGCCTGAACAAGGAAACGCAAAGATGTCAAGGGCACTGATCACCCACGCAGTTACAGGACGGTTCGACAGCTGTTCCTGGGACTGACACTACCTTAATCCTTAGTCTTGGCCTCATGTTTCCTCTGGAAGCTAAAAGCCACCTAAGTCCCCGTGATATTGAGGACAGAAACATGCTGCGGTACCACCACGCTGTAGGACCAGGGCTCAGTGGTCCTTCATGGTCACAGAGGCAGAGCAGGGGTCAGTCTCCCCTCCCGCACACCCAGCCCTTCTCCTCAGCTGGCAGGGTCCCGCCAGGGCATTCTCCATCCCACCCAGTGCCACCGGGCACCACAGGCTGGGGAGTACCGGGCTCTGGTGGTGCATTCCTTCCCCCCCACTTTTTTCCTGGGCTGCTCTATGATCTCAGGAATTCCAGCTGGGCCTCAGCCTTTGCGCTACGAGTTGGGCGGTTAAGCGTCCCTTGACTGTACCAGGAACTCTTGCATGGCTAAGGTGGGGAGCAGCACTGACTGTACCAAGCACTCCTGTTACCCAACTCAAGGCGGTAACGAGAGCGGGAATAACCAGCCATCCCCTGACAGCCTTGGAACATCCCTTACCTGGGCCGTAGCCCAAGTGAAACAGTACCAGTGTTGCTGGAATTCCAGTAACTTTCCAGTAACTTGCTGATGACTAAAGCCAATCATCTTACAAACCTACAAACAGCCGTCCCAAGTGAGCTCTCCTGGACCGCAGCGGGCTGCCACCAGCATCCTCCTCGCAGTGGGACGCCTCTCAGAGTTTCATGAACTGTCCATTTTTTGAAATGTGGAGGACTGCTGCCAAAAGCTGGCGACGTGACCTGGGCTGAAACCTTCTCCTCCTTGAGGCTCAACTTGCAATGGAGGGGTCTGCTCCATTGCTGTCCCCAGAGCATCCCCCTTGGGCTCCACCACAGAGACAGCCTTGCAACTCTCCCTTATAAAGCAGCACAGGGACTCCCAGGACAACCGGGCCACAGAGAAGAAACCTTCCCCATTTTCTTAACCAACCCAAAACCTTTTCTCTTGCCTACAGATAGAAAATAATCCCTCCCGTGCCACAGGCAGCACAGAAGATGCACCAAGGATGACACTGACGGTCGCAGATTCGCACTCATCTAATGACAGCTCTGCCAGGGACCAGGCAAGGTGTTTGATCTCACAGGGACTCAGCTTTCCTACCTGCGAGGCAAGTCCAGCAATACTTATTTGGGAAAAGGACAGTCACAAGAGCTAGCAAACAACTCACATTCAACACAGTGCTGTTACTACTATGGAGAGACTTGTCTAGCCTCTCTCTCTGTAATTAGCCCCTTTCTCTAATGTCTGAGCAGCCCAGTGTTTTTAGCAACATATAGAATCACCTTTCCTAGTAGAAAATGGTATCTTTTACCAGTCTAACTTGGTGGGAAGAAAAAGTATCACTGAGAAACCTGATCTTATCCATACCCTTACAGCATGCTGGCTAGATCAACATATCTTTAAAACACATGCCTGCAGCAATCCTGAAAGGCAGGGGAAAAAGCATCTCGGCTTTGTGGATAGAACTGCAATGCAGATGATGCTGCACAGGAAAATTAAGGTATAAGTTTATCACGCATCAGCTGTTCTCCAGCAACTGCCTACAAGCAGGGTCTTGTCCCATAGCAGACAAAAGGTCTCATACTCCACATTTGCTGTGGGGTTAGATGTCCGGCATATCTGCAGTCAGGTACAGCCGCCTGCCTGGAGAGTTTCACGAACTCTCCAGTTTGTGAAAAGTGGAGGACTGCCGCCAAAAGATGGTCCTTCCATGTCTCTCTTTTTTAATGCTTGCCTAGCTTTACTGTGCTCAGAGACAGAAGATGAAGCCCCATTCAGCCACGTGGCAACATGGGCTAGAATGAAATAGCACCCATTTGATACCAAAGACTTAAACAAATTAGTTAGCATACAAAAAAACCCAGATCCCTTTGTGCAAACTTTGTACAGATGAGTTAAGATGATACTGGGTCCACAAACTGAAATATGCATTAGTTTTCCCGGAAACAGGCTGGCTGTGGCGATTAGCTCTATTGGGTTATGTTAATGTTGTCTACCTGGAGACAAAAGTAGACCTAGCACCTGATATAGCCTCTGGGTCTACTGATAATGGCCGATATGCAAACTTGAGACTTGGCCAAACAGTCAAGACAGTGAAATGCCCCAAATGGGTGCCCTAAGGCTGACCTACCTCATTATACTGTTAAAAACCACACCTCCTAGCTAGAAAAGCCCCCAACCCAAATAAGCCCCCTACTCTCTGGGCATGCACAGTGAATTAAAAGAGAACTGTATCTTTAAGATGAAGTAAGAAAGATCCTAACCAATAGTTAGCTACGGGGTGGGACCAGAAGGCGTAACTAACTTTGTTAACTGTTTAAATACCTGTCATGATTTCAAGCCGGTGTGCATGCTAGGAGGAAGGATCCCCCATGCACCCAGCGCTGCAATAAACCAATGTCGGCTTTCTAAACTATCATTTGGTTTGGAGAGTTTTCTTGGTTACGATTTTCAGTAACACATTCATTCACAGATGACTTGCAGCTCAATTACTAACAGACCAAGAAGCAGCAAGGTGGAGAAAGGCACTTCTGAACACACACAGACGCAGACACACAGACACACACAGACACAGACACACACACAGACACACACACAGACACACACACAGACACAGACACACACACACAGACACACACATACACACAGACACAGAGACACACAGACACACACAGACACAGACACACACACAGACACACACACAGACACACAGACAGACACAGACACACACACACAGACACACACATACACACAGACACAGAGACACACAGACACACACAGACACAGAGGCAGGAGGGCTGCTGCACTTGGGCAGCTCTTCCCATCCAGTTCTTTTCTGAGCAGAGCAGCCCCAAGTGAAAACTGCCCTTCTTCAGCCATTTCAGGAGAAAAAGGGGGTCCATTTGCTCACCATTAGAATGCAATTTGCATGACTCAACATTGCCTTATTCTTACTGACTACAGCCTTCAGGGCATTTTCATTAACTAATGGCCCTGAAAGCAGCAGTCACCAATTTAGGATCTCAGGGGAGGTTTTGAGTACACATCTGTATTAGTTGCAAATCTGACCTAACTCCTATTTACTTCAGACACAAGCAGGAGCAACTGACACAATTTCAATCAGAATTGGGCGGTCTGGATCAGGTCTTGATGTTACAGAACATCTTGAAAAACAAGGTCAAAAACAAGTGTTAAAAACAAGCAAGAAGAATCAGAAGAATGTAAAGAAGATACTTCATAACAAATGCAGCTGGCACTTAGTCATACTAAAGATAACGACTGTCTTCACTAACTCTCTGCTAACTAGCAATAACGATTAACACAAGGACGAATCTTAGAAAAATAGAATGGACTGCCAAAACAGTGCCCTAGAGTTAACCTGTCTCATTATCATCTCCTTCTAACGCTAAAGAACACACCTCCTAGCTAGAAAAGCCCCCAACCCAATTAAGCCCCCTACTCTCTCAGCAGGTGTGGTGAACTAAAAGAGAACTATAAGATGAAGTAAGAAAAGCATTAACCAAGAGTTAATTAAGGGGTAGAACCAGTAGGCCTAACTAACTTTGGTAATTGTTTTAAATACCTGTCATGATTTTAACCTGGTATGCATGTTAGGAGGAGAAATCCCCCATGCACCCGGCACTGCAATAAACCAATGTCGGCTTTCTAAACTATCATTTGGTTTGGAGAGTTTTCTTCGTTACAATTTTCGGTAACAGAATTTGGCGACCCAGATGGGACCTGCTCTCCGGAATCTTGATGGACCAGAGGAATTGTGAGGACTCCTGAGCGCACTGGAGCATTTTCGCGGAGGCCCTCCGATTCCCTGGTTGGGTGAGTTTCTGTGACAGCTCTCTGGGAGACTAACGACATTGGTATTTGATATTAATATTAATATTGATATTGGTATTGGTTGCTTGCAAATAAGTCGTATCTGAATTCAGTACGTGTTGTTAAGTTGCTGGTATTGATATCGGGAGTACACCACTGTATAATCTTGTGTAATCTGTATGCTACTACAGGGACGCCCGGAATCTGGATTTTGATTTGGACACATCTACGTGGTTATTTTACATCATGGGTGCTGGACAATCTACTGAAGGGGGGATTCTTAAGTGTTCCCCTTTGGGGTGTATACTAAACCACTGGAGCAAGTTTGGGGGTGATCCCCTTACTCGGAAAAAACGGATAGAATATTGCAATCACTGGTGGCCTCTGTACACTCTGGATGATCAGGAGAAATGGCCTAAGAACGGAAGTATAAATTACAACATTGTGTTACAGTTAGTGCTATTCTGTAGGCGTGAAGGAAAATGGGATGAGGTACCATACATGAATTTGTTCTTTGCTTTGCGGGATCATTATAACATACGTAAGGAGTGTGGCTTGATTGCAAGTGAAAGTGGTGTATTAGCCCTAGAGGCAGAGAAAAAGAAAGCGCCTAAGTGGTGGTGTTCAGCGTGCAGCATCAGCAAGCGATGCAATAAATATAAAGAAAGTGGTGAAGAAGAGCAACAGGAGGAGGTAGAGATGTTGGTTGTACCAAGGAGGGGTAGGAACAGAAGGAGAGAAGAGTGAGACAATGATTCTGACAGTTCCAGCGAAGAGGATTTTAGTCTGGTGGCGGGGAGAACTAGGAGGGGAAATGCTCGGAATGTACAGGCCAACGTACAAGCCCCCCTCAGACAAGCCGTAGGACCAGATGGAGCACCGGTTTGGGTAAAAGTGCCATTTTCGGTATCGGATTTAAAGGCATGGAAGGAGATGGCAGGTGTATATAGGGAGGACCCCGAGCAGGTGGCAAAGGTTATGGAGACTATAATCAAAAATCAGGATCCGGACTGGAAAGATCTGCAAGTTGTCTTGAATAATTTAGTTTCTTACGATGAGAAAAGATTGATTTTTGGCTAAAGCTAAGGAGGAGGCAGAGTGCGTGCATGTTCAAGCTGCAATAGCAGGATGGATATAGGATCATTTCCCTTCCAATAATCCCAATTAGAATCCTAACATCCAGGCTCAAAGGTTATTATTATCCAAGTACCAACAAGTGATTCTGTATGGTGTCTGGAATGCAATTCCAAAATCAAAGAATTGGTCTAAATTGTATCAGGTCATTCAGGGAAAGAATGAGGACCCCTCTTCTTTCTTTGAAAGACTAATGGAGGCTGCAAGAAAATACACTGATTTGAATCCAGACAATGAAGCAGACGCTGTCTCGTTGGGCCACATCTTTACGGGACAGTCTACATAAAACAGAAATTACAGAAACTAGAGGGGGCAGATGTCCGCTCATTGGACAAAGTGTTAGAGCATGCCTGGAAAGTGTACAACAGGGAAAAGGTGGAGGAAGTAAAGCAGAGAAAGGAGAGGCTTAAAGATAGTAAGATGCTGGCAGTAGCCATAGCCCAAGAAACTAGCAAGTTCAGAGTTCCCATAAAGCGAAAAGGATTTCCTGGTGGAGTACGGAGGGTCGGAATGCTGCTGGAGATAAATCAGTGTGCTTACTGCAAACAGAAAGGACACTGGAAAAGGGAGTGCCCGCAGTTAAGAAGACAAGGTCGTGAGGAGATGCCAAATCAGGCTGCTAACATGATGACAATAGATTCAGACTGAGGGAGACCGGGGGAGGAATCGGAACCCTCCCCAACAGAACCCCTGGTTAGAGTAAAGTTGGGGGATGAAAAAGTACAATTTTTAGTAGGTACGGGGGCCACTTATTTGGTATTGAATACATGCAAGGCTAATTTGAGTAATCAGAGTACATCAGTTATTGGTGCCACGGGGCAGAAAGAAAATCGGCCATTTTTCCAGCCTTTCAAGTTTACAATTGGGAAAAGGGTGTTAACCCATCGATTTCTCTGATTGCCCCGTGCCGCTAATTAGGACGAGACATATGAAGTAAACTGAATGCACAAATTACTTTTGAAAAAGGAAAAATCCAAATCCATATTCCTGACAATAAAGCTTTGGATGCTCAAGTTTTTATGTTACAGAAGGAAGCCGAGTTACAGGAAATACCAGAAGCAGCTGAAAATCCTGTAACTCCTCTAGTATGGGCTTCAGGAGCACCAGGACGATCCCGAGCGGCAGAACCGGTAATCATTCAGTTGAAACCAGACACCAGACCGGTAAGACAAAAAGAGTATCCAATTAAATTAGAGGCAAGAAAAGGATTAGAACCATTAATAGAAAGATTCATAAATTTTGGATTACTAAAAGAATGTCAATCAGAATACAACACCCTGATCTTGCCAATTAAAAAATCGCATTCAGAAGAGTATAGATTGGTCCAGGACTTAAGGGCTAAAAATGAAATTGTACAGGATGTTCACCCAGTAGTGGCAAACCCGTATACTCTCTTGACCATCCTGAAGGAAACAGACCAATGGTTTACTGTACTGGACTTGAAAGATGCTTTCTTTTGCCTTCCGCTAGCAGCCGAAAGTCAAGAACTGTTTGCTTTTGAGTGGGAAAGCCCTAAGACCGGAAGAAAAACTCAATTGTGTTGGACAGTATTACCACGAGGATTTAAAAATAGTCCTACGATCTTTGGAAATCAATTAGCCAAAGAATTAGAAGACTGGCAAAAGATGCATAAAAATACCACCTTACTGCAATATGTAGATGACACACTGCTAGCAACAAATGACAAGAAGGATTCCACACAAATGACAATAGAACTCCTCAACTTTTTGGGGACAGCAGGGTACAAAGTATCCCGGGAAAAGGCACAGATCGCTCAGGAGGAGGTAATATATTTGGGGTACACAATTTCCCAGGGCCAGTGTAGTCTTGGAACTGAAAGAAAAGAGGCCATTGGCCAGATCCCCGAACCTAAATCGAAACAAGAGCTCAGAGCATTTCCCGGAATGGCTGGATGGTGTCGCCTGTGGATAATAAATTTTGGACTCGCTCCCAAACCCCTATATGAAGCTGTACAAGGGGAAGGAAATCTCCTTTTCTGGACTCAGGAGTGCAGAGATGCATTTATGAAATTGAAACAAGCTTTAATGAATGCTCCAGCTCTAGGCCTTCCGCATTTGGAAAAAACATTTGAATTATTTGTGCATGAAAGACTGCATATTGTCTCAGGGATACTGGCCCAGAAGCTGGGATCCTGGAAAAGACCCCTGGAGTATTCTTCAAAACAACTAGACAATGTTAGCAAAGGATGGCCAGCATGTCTCCGAGCAGTGGCGGCTACAGTATTACTGATCCAAGAGGCCTGAGAATTGACGCTTGGGCAAAAATTAACTGTGTTTGTACCCCATGCAGTTACAGTGGTGCATGCTCATGCAGCCACTTGGAAAGAAAGGGGACTCCTCACATCTCAGGGATCCCCAATCAAATACGGGCCAATGATCCAACAATTACTACCGGCAATTAATCTACCCCGATTAGTGGCAATTATGCATTGCAAGGTACATCAAACTGGAAATAGCCCAATGCATATAGGGAACCGCATGGCAGACAGAGCTGCGAGAGAAGCAGCTGAAGGTCAAATATTGCTAGTTTTGCCAGAAAGGGTTCAGAGCTTGGGACCTGAGAATCCGCAGTATACACCAGAAGACAATCCATTGGCTAACCTACTGAAAGCAAACAAAAATCAAGAAGGATGGTGGGTAACTCCTTCACACCAAGTAATAGTTACACAAGAAATCATGCGTGAAATAGCCAATAGGCAACACCAAGAAACTCACTGGGGAATTCAAACAACGGTTGAAGCCTTAAAAACACAAGTGATAAGTGTACAAATGACTGGAATAATTAAGAGCATAGTGAAGAAATGTGAGTTATTCCTGAAGAATAATCCTCACCTACCCTGAAGACCTTTACCAGGGGTGACAAAGAGAGGAAACAGGAGACTATTGGCAAATAGACTTTTCCGAATTACCACGGCAAAATGGATACCGAGATCTTTTAGTAACGTTAGATACTTCCTCAGGTTGGCCAGAAGCTTTCCCTTGTCGCACCAACAAGGCAAAAGAAGTAGCATAAGTGGTACTTAAAGAAATAATACCGAGATTTGGGGTACCCATAGGACTATCTTCAGACAGGGGCCCACACTTCATAGCAGAAGCTGTTCAAAGTTTGACTAAAGCATTAGGGATAAAATGGGATCTCCATACCCCACGGAGACGTCAATCAAGTGGAAAAGTAGAAAGAATGAACCAAAGCCTAAAAAGACAGAGAAGTAAAATTTGCCAGGAGGCTCAGATAAAGTGGCTGGATGCTTTACCCTTAGCTTTGCTACAGATACGCACCCAGCCTAGAACCAAAGAAAAGGTTAGCCCTTTTGAGATCATATATGGTAAACCTTATCAGATGACTGAAACAGGAGTTAATCCTGAAATTGCAGGAAGACATTACCTAAAAGAATATGTTATCTCTCTGGGAAAGTTTTGTCCTCTCTCCACAGATACATCACTGTGAGCACGCCACTATCTTTGGACGTGCCTGTGCATCACTACCAACCAGGGGACTGGGCGTATCTGAAGACATGGTCAGACGAGCTGTTGAAAGAGAAGTGGAAAGGACCTCTTCAAGTTTTACTCACCACCCATACTGCTTTCAAGCTGGAGGGAGTCGGTCCGTGGATACATCGCAGCAGCATCAAGCCAGCCGCGTCACCACAATGGACTGTCAAACAAGAGGGACCTTTACGTTTAAAATTAACGTGGGAATCATGAAGTTCTGGGTTATATCTCTTGCAGCGATGTCAGGAAGTGCGGAAGTTGATACAGATGGAGAGGTCAATACAGATTTGGATGAAAACCTAATTCTAACTTTGATACAAGGGTTTGGCAAAATGCATAGTCTTACCAGCGTTACAGCATGCGTCCCAGTCCCTCACTCGGCCAGTCAGCCCATCCCATGGGGCACTATACAGGTAAATTTATCTTTACTAGAGGAACACGACAACATCACAGGAGCCTTTAAGCAGGCCAATGTCTCTTACTATTTAGACAAAGACAATAAACGTAGACAGAGAGGAAGCGATGTTTTACAAGATGCTACTTTTTGGAGATCAGGGGACAACAGAACAGTATTTGGGAGAGGCTCGGAAAAACAGTGTCCCAAGGGATCACATCCCTTACATGCCCAGTTTCTGCAAATAGCATTGGCAAGCCTCTGGCGGACAGGCCGCAGGATTACTGAAACTCTGTGTCACTAATAATACAGTACCTAACGTAACCACCGCTCCAGAATGTAATAACCTTAGAACAAAACTCAGAATTTGGACCAGACCTTTGGAAGGACATTGGAAATATATAGGGAATGTGGACTGGGGCTTTAATTGGGGAACGAAGGCTACTTATGTTAGCCGAACCAATTGGATGTGCCCCAGTGTTCTAAATTATAGTGAAATAGCAATCCTAAATTCTACCTTGACAATGATAGAATGTTGTAAAACCCAAAATTTTTCAACTAATGATTGTAAACAAGACGTTCCATCCCCAGGGTACACGACCTGGGTTACATCAGATGGGTATTGGACTACCCGACTACGACTTAGTACAATAACTAGACAAGTAACTTCAGGATTATTGACCTTATGTCCTATATGGAAAAAGAGTCCAATCAAAGCTCAATATTGGGGATGAATTAAAAGAGATACCGAGACAGAAAAAGACCCCGATATTTGGACGGAGCCTTCCGCAGCAGTACAATTTGAGTGGGGACTCCAAAGTTTCCCATTACCAGGGCTGATGCCTTTAGAAAATCGAATGTTAATAGAAAATCTGACTTGGCAGGTGGAAGCCTTATCGAGAGCCACTCAGAAAGGATTCCAAATTATCAACAAACAAATCCAAGCTAACACTAAAATGACGTTACAAAATAGGCTGGCCTTAGACTTGCTATTAGTCAAAGACCAAGGAGTGTGTGGCTATCTTAAGTTAGACAAAGAGCACTGCTGTATCCACATCCCAAATATCACTGATCACCTGCAAGAACAATTAGACAAAATGAGAAAAGTAGCAAAAGACAACAGAGCGATAAAAGAGGCAGCGGAAATAATTGGTTCAACAAAAATCTCCAAGAATTAGGTGGGCGGTCTCTAAAAGGATGGTTAGCTGCATTGTTGGAGGGAGTAATTCATGTGATCGTGATTGTGATTATTATAGGAATCTGCATAGGCTGTACTAAAAGAACCATTGAAAGAAACATATGGAAGTAATAAAAATCGAACTACTTCAAAAGGGGGGATTGATACCAAAGAATTAAGGAAAAAAACAAAGTTGCCAAACCTAAACCGTGATCGTATAAAAGCAATTAATGACCCTAACTGCATCGCTGAACTCATATAATGATAATCCCAGAACTTCAGACTGAACTAATATCCAAACCACTGAGAAGACTTGGTATCGACTATGCATAAGATAACTGATTTTTCCACAGAATTGCTTCAATAAGGCTCTTAGAAATTATTATTAATAATATTGATAGTATTATAGTATTAATAGTATTATTGCGTGCATAATCAGGTTAGAATTGAAACATTTTCTATTCTAGTTCTTTTTCCAGGTTGTAAGAGGACAGGTAGGTTTGAGAATGTGTGACAAGGTTAATCACCTTCTGTTTAGTTGGTGAAATCCAGGTAAGAAGGATTGAGACTTATGGAAATTCTAAGATATATCCATAAGTTTCAAAGGGGGGAAATGTTACAGAATATCTAGAAAAACAAGGTCAAAAACAAGTGTTAAAAACAAGTAAGAAGAATTAGAAGAATGTAAAGAAGATAGTTCATAACAACTGCACCTGGCATTTAGACATGTTACAGATAAAGACTGTCTTCACCAGCTCTCTGCTAACTAGCAATAATGATTAGCACAAGGACGAACTGTAGAAAAATAGAATGGACTGCCAAAATAGTGCCCTAGAGTTAACTTGTCTCATTATAATCTCATTATAATGCTAAGGAACACACCTCCTAGCTAGAAAAGCCCCAACCCAATTAAGCCCCCTACTCTCTGAGCATGCGTGGTGAATTAAAAGAGAACTGTAACTTTAAGATGAAGTAAGAAAAGTATTAACCAAGAGTTAATTAAGGGGTAGAACCAGTAGGAATAACTAACGTTGTTAACTGTTTTAAATACCTTTTCATGATTTTAACCCGGTGTGCAAGCTTTGAGGAGAAATCCCCTTGCACCCGGCGCCGCAATAAACATGCCTGCTTTATAACTCTGTGCGAGTTGTGAAGTTTGTTTCCGCGTGTCAATACCTCTTTCCCAGGCTCTCAGTTTTATTATTTCCATTCTCAATCATTGTCAATACAAGCACAAGGGAGAGGAACATTTGAATATGCACAGGCATTCTACAATTAAAAAAAATAACTCTATAAATAAAGGGAATTATATACTTGGCTATGAGGTATAAAGGATAGAGGAAACCCACAGGATCAAGGGCTGTTGCTTAGCACATACATCACACCTGGCAGAGCCCACAAATAAGGGGTCTTGCTGCATATACTGCAATGGCACCAAAAGATCCAGGACCAATATGTCACTTGTCAGAAAAATCACTACCAACTTCAGTAGCGCTAAGGAGGTCTGCTACACACCTTGGACTTCTCCTCCTCCACAGACATTTGCAGGGAATAATGTGCAGAGCATAGCCCATGCTGCTTGTAACTCACAAACTCACCATGTGGCTCCGTCTCTTTCCTCAAGGGTGGACCAAATTTTACTTGACCAACTAAAGAGGAGAAAAGGAAAACAAGAATCTAAGCTGGACTGCAATTAGACCCAATTCAGCTCCAAAGGCTAACAAAAAAAGACAAATCCCGTTTAATGAGTGCATCACAGCCCCACTGATGCAAACTTCTGGCACAGGCACACCCCCAACTTGTGCCTGCTGGAAACTAAGGGGCACAGAAAGTACTCTTCTGTCACAAAGGCACCACCATCGCCACTTGCGATTAGAAAGATGAGGAAAACCACTCAGCAAACAAGCCGTCAAGTGCCCTCTTTAGAGCAGCAATAAGAGCAGCAATACAGATGTAATTTAGAGAAAACACACAGCCATTGTGGGAATTCGCTCTTGGGTCTGTTCTCTGGGGGGATTCACGAGCACTAAAGAGCCGTGAATGAAGTTTGGAGAAAGCTTATCGCATCTTCCAGGAAAGCTCTTTGGCAGACGCTCATTAACACTCCTCCCCTCAATTTTAGCTTCAGGAAAGACAACTAAAGCGCCAAGGATTGCTCTGATTTAATTCAAACAAAAGAATGACTACAGCTTGGGGGATGGAGTCTGCTTGTAATGGCCAGCGATCAACCACCTCTTTTCCTGATTTCTACAGGACTGTTTCTGTTCAAACTACAACAAGAGACTAAATTAAGGCAGAAAAATCTTCCTCTGCCATTCTGCTACCTAGCAGAATCCGGCATCACTCTGAATATCTCTCCTGCAGTGGCGTATGAAGCGATACCAACCAGCTCTCAGAAGAGCTCAGGTTGCGTCCTGTTCAGTTAAGATGAAGCAATAGTGAGATTTGCTGAAGTGCTGACAAAAGGTGTATTCCAATGTTTTACACTAATGTTTCTTTGGCATAGTCATCTAGAACCTATATCCGTAAGTGAAACAGCATAAGTTTTTCTTTTCCTCTGTATCACTAAAAATGTTTCTATATCCGTCAGCTAGGCAGAATACTAGTTGAAATATGTGAATATCAATGATTATTTTAAGAATATTTAATGTTGTCATATTACACATGCTTACAGTTTATTTCAGAGCGTGTCTTTTCTCTTCTCCCATTTCTACTTCTCGAGTGAATCCTATGAGGCACTGCCAGAGGCTAGAAGTGAACAATAAAAGACTTCAATACCAAAATAGATTCACTTGAAACCCAGTATTGTGTACCTGGTTTTTAGCAGGTTTCTTTAGCATAATAGCAACAAAGGAAGACAGAAATCAAGCGGAAGCTAAAAATAAAGATTGCATGTATGTTTTTGTACATGAAAGTTAGAATTATTTGGAGACATTTTATCTGTAGAGTGTCCTCACCTTCAAGACAAGGGGTTTTAAAACACTAGATTTGAGCAAGTAAAGACAATGCTGGCCAGCATTTGTCTTTGCTCAGCTAACATTTCCTTTTTGGCCTCTCAGTTTAACGGTATTGATAGTTGGAAAGTCTTCACTAACATACAGTTAAGTATGAAGACAATATGCACTGACAGAATATCTGTTTTCTCTTGTTTGTGAAACACTTCAGTCCTGCACTGCTTATCATCTTACAGAAGCGTGCTGGTTTTTCCCAGCTGTTAAAGCAGAAAATCAGAAATTTTGTCTTTGGCAAAACCGTAGGTGAAATGGAGTTTCAGAGTATTCCAAGATAGAAAATAGAATCTGCAAGAAACACATACCAAACCCCTTGGCAAAAACAACTACAGGATCATTCTCTTCTTCTCATAGGAAAGCAAATTAGGAACAAAAGAACAAGTTCTACAGAGGCAGAAAATGATTTTTACGAATGCTTGCTTTGCAGATGAATGGAAACATAATTCCACAAAGAAACAGAAAGCAGAATGCATGACAGAACTCGGGACTGGAGAAGCAGTCCACACATACTGCTGCAAAATTGTTGAAGGACAACCACAAACAAAATTTTAAAGTGTTTTCATCTCTTTCTCTTTGAGCGTCTCTCCCCCAAATACAATGAATTTTGCTAAGGGCCTGGACGTGTGACAGAGCAGCACAACCAAAAGTAAAAGCAACCCTTGAGCCTGTTCCCAAATCACAAAACATTCTGTGCCTCAATGAACCATAAGCATTTAGTCTTGTCGGCAAATGAAAACTTAATCTGATCCTGTGATTAAAACGTATTCCTACCTCAGGATCATCGTCATCAAAATCACGGTAAGTGGAATGATCAGGATTATTCATTGTATCCAAAAGTTCAATAGCAAGACTTGGATTTAATCGCTGCGTAACAAAAAGGATGCTGAAAGACAAAAGGAAAAACACAGATTAAAATTCCAACCGCTCATATTAAGCACATTTTAATTTTAGAACTTAAAAAAAATCCCATACATAAATTTATACCTGTAGTAACTTTTCAGCTGTCGGTCTTTTTTTAGGATTTTTTCCTAAGAAGTACCATTTCCACAGAATGATTCAAACTACTGGACCTGTAAAAGGAAGTGGTAAACATGAGAATCTATTGCCCAGTGAACTACATGATCATTATCTACTGAAACAGAAAAGTACTTGCCATTTCATTTTGCCCCTTAATTCAGGAGGCTGGCAGTTGCTTTTCATCATTAGCAAAAGCGCTCTAAAAAAACCAACAGTATTTCTGTGGGTGACATGGCACTACATTATCTGCCATGAATTTTGAATACATTGTTTAGTTGGCAGGAAGAAGTCCATCCGTTTAAGAGACGCTACCAGGACAACATGACGCGTTTATGCAGCAAAAGGAGTTGTCATAATTTCTATCACGTACATCCAGAACACTTACAACCCAACACCCTTGCAGTACCCCCAAACACCACAAGTACACATGCAGCCACTACTCCAAATGGACGATATGGGAAGCTGTACTTACACACCGCGCTTTAACCCCTTGCTAACCTCACGGGATGTAGGTCAAACATTGGAGGCTGAAGCTCAGCGAGCTCTGTAGCAGTTATTCCAGCTGCCCACAGATCACAGAGGTGGTTATAGCCACCTTTTCTTCCTACCGCAGCAACTTCTGGCGCCATCCTAAAGGGTGAAAGACAGTTTTAGATAAACTTCTCGCCACAAATCAAACATTCTTCTGTATGCAGTGGTTTACTACTCTTTTTCCTAAAGCTCTCAATCTATAGGCTCACAACATATACACTTCCACATGTGGATATATACACAGGCGTGCTTGTGTGCGCGCACATGTGTGTAAAAAGTTACGTAATGTATACATGAAGTTCTCCTCAATCACCTTCTAGTAACTAACAGGCAGTTTCCAAAACAGCTATTTCGCAGGAAGTGGATGAAACCAATCTGCCTCAGGCTGTTCTGCAGGCACACAACAAACTACCCCTCCACAGCCAAAGAGCCTAAGGGGTAATTATTCAGCTACAGTAAACCCCAATATACGTCTGGATCCGCGTCGCCTGAAAGGAAATGACTCCCCGCTAAAAGGCACAGAAGGGGTCCAGAACTGGACTCCAGTTTCAGGGGGGAGTGGGGTTTTTTTTGGGGGTGGTGGTGTTACACAAAGACGTACCTGTCCAGTGCCAGTGCCAGCAGAACACAAGCTGTCGAGATCTCCGTTTCAAACGTTTTTGAAGCCGTTTTCAGCACTAAAGGAGCATCGCAAACACACGTCGGTGAAGGATCCACAGCCCTCAGTAACTAAACGGAGTAAATCAGACATTAATTTCATACCTGGGACTTGAACTGGGGCTCCTCGCCCCGCGCACCCCCCCCGCGAGCCAACCCGAGGGGCGGCCCGAGGGAAGGAGGCAGGGCCCCCCTTCTCTCCGGCACCTCCAGCCGGGGCTTCTTCCGCAGCCGCCCCCCCGCCCCGCGTCTGCTCCGCCCGCCCCCCCGCCCCGCTCCGTGCGGAGAAGACCTTTCCCGACGCCGTCCACCCGGGAAGAAGCGGCGCCGAACCCCCGCGGGAAGGCGTTCCGGGCGAGCGCTGCCCGCAGCCCCGCAGCCCCTCAGGCCCGCTCGCCCCGGGCAGGGCGGAGGGCAGCGCAGCCCTCGGCTCAGCGCGGGGGGCGAGGGGACGCGGCCCGCCCGAGCGGCAGACGTCCCTGCCCGCGGCAGGGGCGGCCCGGACGGCCCTGCGGGGTCCCTTCCGACCCGGGACCGGGCCCGGAGCGAAGCGAACGAGGCCGCGTTCCCCGCCGCGCCGCTCCGCTCCGCTCCGCGCCGGGCCGCTCCGGGCCGCCCCGCCCCGGCCGGGCGCCGGCCCCCCCTCACCTCCGCGGCGCCGAGCCGCGCCCGCCCCTCCCGCGCCAGGGAGGGCTCCGGCAGCGCCCCGCCGCCCTCAGCGCGGGCCGGGGGGCCCGGCGGGACCGGCCCTCCGCGGCGGGGCCCCTCCTCGGGGGCGGCTCTCCCCCCTCGTCGGGGCCGGCGGGAGGCGCTCGGCAGCGCCCGCGCCGCGCGGGAGGGAGGTCTGAGACCCCCCGCGAGGGGTTCCGCGGCCCGGGATGGCGCCGAAGGTGCTGCGGTAGGAAGAAAAGGTGGCTATAACCACCTCTGTGATCTGTGGGCAGCTGGAATAACTGCTACAGAGCTCGCTGAGCTTCAGCCTCCAATGTCTGACCTACATCCCGTGAGGTTAGCAAGGGGTTAAAGCGCGGTGTGTAAGTACAGCTTCCCAAATCGTCCATTTGGAGTAGTGGGTACATGGCTGCTTGTGGTGTTTGGGGGTACTGCAAGGGTGTTGGGTTGTAAGTGTTCTGGATGTACGTGGTAGAAATTGTGACAACTCCTTTTGGTGCATAAACGCGTCATGTTGTCCTGGTAGCGTCTCTTAAACGGATGGACTTCTTCTGCCAACTAAACAATGTATTCAAAATTGATGGCAGATAATGTAGTGCCATGTCACCCACAGAAATACTGTTGGTTTTTTTAGAGCGCTTTTGCTAATGATGAAAAGCAACTGCCAGCCTCCTGAATTAAGGGGCAAAATGAAATGGCAAGTACTTTTCTGTTTCAGTAGATAATGATCATGTATTTCACTGGGCAATTGATTCTCATGTTTACCATTTCCAATAGTTTCCATCATTCTGTGAAAACTGTGAAAAAGACCGACAGCTGAAAAGTTACTACAGGTATAAATTTATGTATGGGATTTTTTTTTAAGTTCTAAAATTAAAATGTGCTTAATATGAGCGGTTGGAATTTTAATCTGTGTTTTTCCTTCTGTCTTTCAGCATCCTTTTTGTTACCCAGCGATTAAATCCAAGTCTTGCTATTGAACTTTTGGATAAAATTAATAATCCTGATCATTCCACTTACCGTGATTTTGATGACGATGATCCTGAGGTAGGAATACGTTTTAATCACAGGATCAGATTAAGTTTTCATTTGCCGACAAAACTAAATGCTTATGGTTCATTGAGGCACAGAATGTTTTGTGATTTGGGAACAGGCTCAAGGGTTGCTTTTACTTTTGGTTGTGGTGCTCTGTCACACGTCCAGGCCCTTAGCAAAATTCATTATATTTGGGGGAGAGACGCTCAAAGAGAAAGAGATGAAAACACTTTAAAATTTTGTTTGTGGTTGTCCTTCAAACAATTTTGCAGCAGTATGTGTGGACTGCTTCTGCAGTCCCAAATTCTGTCGTGCATTCTGCTTTCTGTTTCTTTGTGGAATTATGTTTCCATTCATCTGCAAAGCAAGCATTCGTAAAAATCATTTTCTACCTCTGTAGAACTTGTTCTTTTGTTCCTAATTTGCTTTCCTCTGAGAAGAAGAGAATGATCCTGTAGTTGTTTTTGCCAAGGGGTTTGGTATGTGTTTCTTGCAGATTCTATTTTCTATCTTGGAATACTCTGAAACTCCATTTCACCTACGGTTTTGTCAAAGACAAAATTTCTGATTTTCTGCTTTAACAGCTGGGAAAAACCAGCACGCTGATGTAAGATGATAAGCAGTGCAGGACTGAAGTGTTTCATAAACAAGAGAAAACAGATATTCTGTCAGTGCATCCTGTCTTCATACTTAACTGTATGTTAGTGAAGACTTTCCAACTATCAATACCGTTAAACTGAGAGGCCAAAAAGGAAATGTTAGCTGAGCAAAGACAAATGCTGGCCAGCATTGTCTTTACTTGCTCAAATCCAGTGTTTTAAAACCCCTTGTCTTGAAGGTGAGGACACTCTACAGATAAAATGTCTCCAAATAATTCTAACTTTCATGTACAAAAACATACATGCAATCTTTATTTTTAGCTTCCGCTTGATTTCTGTCTTTCTTTGTTGCTATTATGCTAAAGAAACCTGCTAAAAACCAGGTACACAATACTGGGTTTCAAGTGAATCTATTTTGATATTGAAGTCTTTTATTGTTCACTTCTAGCCTCTGGCAGTGCCTCATAGGATTCACTCGAGAAGTAGAAATGGGAGAAGAGAAAAGACACGCTCTGAAATAAACTGTAAGCATGTGTGATATGACAACATTAAATATTCTTAAAATAATCATTGATATTCACATATTTCAACTAGTATTCTGCCTAGCTGACGTATATAGAAACATTTTTAGTGATACAGAGGAAAAGAAAAACTTATGCTGTTTCACTTACGGATCTAGGTTCTAGATGACTATGCCAAAGAAACATTAGTGTAAAACATTGGAATACACCTTTTGTCAGCACTTCAGCAAATCTCACTATTGCTTCATCTTAACTGAACAGGACGCAACCTGAGCTCTTCTGAGAGCTGGTTGGTATCGCTTCATATGCCACTGCAGCAGGGATATTCAGAGTGATGCCAGATTGTGCTAGGTAGCAGAATGGCAGAGGAAGATTTTTCTGCCTTAATTTAGTCTCTTGTAGTTTGAACTGAAACAGTCCTGTAGAAATCAGGAAAAGAGGTGGTTGATCGCTGGCCATTACAAGCAGACTCCATCCCCCAAGCTGTAGTCATTCTTTTGTTTGAATTAAATCAGAGCAATCCTTGGCGCTTTCGTTGTCTTTCCTGAAGCTAAAATTGAGGGGAGGAGTGTTAATGAGCGTCTGCCAAAGAGCTTTCCTGGAAGATGCGATAAGCTTTCTCCAAACTTCATTCACGGCTCTTTAGTGCTCGTGAATCCCCCCAGAGAACAGACCCAAGAGCGAATTCCCACAATGGCTGTGTGTTTTCTCTAAATTACATCTGTATTGCTGCTCTAAAGAGGGCACTTGACGGCTTGTTTGCTGAATGGTTTTCCTCATCTAGGTGTAGGTGGGGCAAGTGGCGATCGTGCAGCCTTTGTGATGGAAGAGTACTTTCTGTGCCCCTTAGTTTCCAGCAGGCACAAGTTGGGGGTGTGCCTGTGCCAGAAGTTTGCATCAGTGGGGCTGTGATGCACTCATTAAACGGGATTTGTCTTTTTTTGTTAGCCTTTGGAGCTGAATTGGGTCTAATTGCAGTCCAGCTTAGATTCTTGTTTTCCTTTTCTCCTCTTTAGTTGGTCAAGTAAAATTTGGTCCACCCTTGAGGAAGGAGACGGAGCCACATGGTGAGTTTGTGAGTTACAAGCAGCATGGGCTATGCTCTGCACATTATTCCCTGCAAATGTCTGTGGAGGAGGAGAAGTCCAAGGTGTGTAGCAGACCTCCTTAGCGCTACTGAAGTTGGTAGTGATTTTTCTGACAAGTGACATATTGGTCCTGGATCTTTTGGTGCCATTGCAGTATATGCAGCAAGACCCCTTATTTGTGGGCTCTGCCAGGTGTGATGTATGTGCTAAGCAACAGCCCTTGGTCCTGTGGGTTTCCTCTATCCTTTATACCTCATAGCCAAGTATATAATTCCCCTTATTTATAGAGTTATTTTTTTTAATTGTAGAATGCCTGTGCATATTCAAATGTTCCTCTCCCTTGTGCTTGTATTGACAATGATTGAGAATGGAAATAATAAAACTGAGAGCCTGGGAAAGAGGTATTGACACGCGGAAACAAACTTCACAACTCGCACAGAGTTATAAAGCAGGCATGTTTATTGCGGCGCCGGGTGCAAGGGGATTTCTCCTCAAAGCTTGCACACCGGGTTAAAATCATGAAAAGGTATTTAAAACAGTTAACAACGTTAGTTATTCCTACTGGTTCTACCCCTTAATTAACTCTTGGTTAATACTTTTCTTACTTCATCTTAAAGTTACAGTTCTCTTTTAATTCACCACGCATGCTCAGAGAGTAGGGGGCTTAATTGGGTTGGGGCTTTTCTAGCTAGGAGGTGTGTTCCTTAGTATTATAATGAGATTATAATGAGACAAGTTAACTCTAGGGCACTATTTTGGCAGTCCATTCTATTTTTCTACAGTTCGTCCTTGTGCTAATCATTATTGCTAGTTAGCAGAGAGCTGGTGAAGACAGTCTTTATCTGTAATATGTCTAAATGCCAGGTGCAGTTGTTATGAACTATCTTCTTTACATTCTTCTAATTCTTCTTACTTGTTTTTAACACTTGTTTTTGACCTTGTTTTTCAAGATATTCTGTAACATTTCCCCCCTTTGAAACTTATGGATATATTTTAGAATTTCCGTAAGTCTCAATCCTTCTTACCTGGATTTCACCAACTAAACAGAAGGTGATTAACCTTGTCACACATTCTCAAACCTACCTGTCCTCTTACAACCTGGAAAAAGAACTAGAATAGAAAATATTTCAATTCTTACCTGATTATGCACGCAATAATACTATTAATACTATAATACTATCAATATTATTAATAATAATTTCTAAGAGCCTTATTGAAGCAATTCTGTGGAAAAATCAGTTATCTTATGCATAGTCGATACCAAGTCTTCTCAGTGGTTTGGATATTAGTTCAGTCTGAAGTTCTGGGATTATCATTATATGAGTTCAGCGATGCAGTTAGGGTCATTAATTGCTTTTATACGATCACGGTTTAGGTTTGGCAACTTTGTTTTTTTCCTTAATTCTTTGGTATCAATCCCCCCTTTTGAAGTAGTTAGATTTTTATTACTTCCATATGTTTCTTTCAATGGTTCTTTTAGTACAGCCTATGCAGATTCCTATAATAATCACAATCATGATCACATGAATCACTCCCTGCAACAATGCAGCTAACCATCCTTTTAGAGACCGCCCACCTAATTCTTGGAGATTTTTGTTGAACCGATTATTTTCCGCTGCCTCTTTTATCGCTCTGTTGTCTTTTGCTACTTTTCTCATTTTGTCTAATTGTTCTTGCAGGTGATCAGTGATATTTGGGATGCGGATACAGCAGTGCTCTTTGTCTAACTTAAGATAGCCACACACTCCTTGGTCTTTGACTAATAGCAAGTCTAAGGCCAGCCTATTTTGTAACGTCATTTTAGTGTTAGCTTGGATTTGTTTGTTGATAATTTGGAATCCTTTCTGAGTGGCTCTCGATAAGGCTTCCACCTGCCAAGTCAGATTTTCTATTAACATTCGATTTTCTAAAGGCATCAGCCCTGGTAATGGGAAACTTTGGAGTCCCCACTCAAATTGTACTGCTGCGGAAGGCTCCGTCCAAATATCAGGGTCTTTTTCTGTCTCGGTATCTCTTTTAATTCATCCCCAATATTGAGCTTTGATTGGACTCTTTTTCCATATAGGACATAAGGTCAGTAATCCTGAAGTTACTTGTCTAGTTATTGTACTAAGTCGTAGTCGGGTAGTCCAATACCCATCTGATGTAACCCAGGTCGTGTAGCCTGGGGATGGAACGTCTTGTTTACAATCATTAGTTGAAAAATTTTGGGTTTTACAACATTCTATCATTGTCAAGGTAGAATTTAGGATTGATATTTCACTCTAATTTAGAACATCGGGGCACATCCAATTGGTTCGGCTAACATAAGTAGCCTTCGTTCCCCAATTAAAGCCCCAGTCCACATTCCCTATATATTTCCAATGTCCTTCCAAAGGTCTGGTCCAAATTCTGAGTTTTGTTCTAAGGTTAGTACATTCTGGAGCGGTGGTTACGTTAGGTACTGTATTATTAGTGACGCAGAGTTTCAGTAATCCTGCGGCCTGTCCGCCAGAGGCTGCCAATGCTATTTGCAGAAACTGGGCATGTAAGGGATGTGATCCCTTGGGACACTGTTTTTCCGAGCCTCTCCCAAATACTGTTCTGTTGTCCCCTGATCTCCAAAAAGTAGCATCTTGTAAAACATCGCTTCCTCTCTGTCTACGTTTATTGTCTTTGTCTAAATAGTAAGAGACATTGGCCTGCTTAAAGGCTCCTGTGATGTTGTCGTGTTCCTCTAGTAAAGATAAATTTACCTGTATAGTGCCCCATGGGATGGGCTGACTGGCCGAGTGAGGGACTGGGACGCATGCTGTAACACTGGTAAGATGATGCATTTTGCCAAACCCTTGTATCAAAGTTAGAATTAGGTTTTCATCCAAATCTGTATTGACCTCTCCATCTGTATCAACTTCCGCACTTCCTGACATCGCTGCAAGAGATATAACCCAGAACTTCATGATTCCCACGTTAATTTTAAACGTAAAGGTCCCTCTTGTTTGACAGTCCATTGTGGTGACGCGGCTGGCTTGATGCTGCTGCGATGTATCCACGGACCGACTCCCTCCAGCTTGAAAGCAGTATGGGTGGTGAGTAAAACTTGAAGAGGTCCTTTCCACTTCTCTTTCAACAGCTCGTCTGACCATGTCTTCAGATACGCCCAGTCCCCTGGTTGGTAGTGATGCACAGGCACGTCCAAAGATAGTGGCGTGCTCACAGTGATGTATCTGTGGAGAGAGGACAAAACTTTCCCAGAGAGATAACATATTCTTTTAGGTAATGTCTTCCTGCAATTTCAGGATTAACTCCTGTTTCAGTCATCTGATAAGGTTTACCATATATGATCTCAAAAGGGCTAACCTTTTCTTTGGTTCTAGGCTGGGTGCGTATCTGTAGCAAAGCTAAGGGTAAAGCATCCAGCCACTTTATCTGAGCCTCCTGGCAAATTTTACTTCTCTGTCTTTTTAGGCTTTGGTTCATTCTTTCTACTTTTCCACTTGATTGACGTCTCCGTGGGGTATGGAGATCCCATTTTATCCCTAATGCTTTAGTCAAACTTTGAACAGCTTCTGCTATGAAGTGTGGGCCCCTATCTGAAGATAGTCCAATGGGTACCCCAAATCTCGGTATTATTTCTTTAAGTACCACTTTTGCTACTTCTTTTGCCTTGTTGGTGCGACAAGGGAAAGCTTCTGGCCAGCCTGAGGAAGTATCTAACGTTACTAAAAGATCTCGGTATCCATTTTGCCGTGGTAATTCGGAAAAGTCTATTTGCCAATAGTCTCCTGTTTCCTCTCTTTGTCACCCCTGGTAAAGGTCTTCAGGGTAGGTGAGGATTATTCTTCAGGCATAACTCACATTTCTTCACTATGCTCTTAATTATTCCAGTCATTTGTACACTTAGCACTTGTGTTTTTAATGCTTCAACCGTTGTTTGAATTCCCCAGTGAGTTTCTTGGTGTTGCCTATTGGCTATTTCACGCATGATTTCTTGTGTAACTATTACTTGGTGTGAAGGAGTTACCCACCATCCTTCTTGATTTTTGTTTGCTTTCAGTAGGTTAGCCAATGGATTGTCTTCTGGTGTATACTGCGGATTCTCAGGTCCCAAGCTCTGAACCCTTTCTGGCAAAACTAGCAATATTTGACCTTCAGCTGCTTCTCTCGCAGCTCTATCTGCCATGCGGTTCCCTATATGCATTGGGCTATTTCCAGTTTGATGTACCTTGCAATGCATAATTGCCACTAATCGGGGTAGATTAATTGCCGGTAGTAATTGTTGGATCATTGGCCCGTATTTGATTGGGGATCCCTGAGGTGTGAGGAGTCCCCTTTCTTTTCAAGTGGCTGCATGAGCATGCACCACTCCAAAGGCAAATTTTGAATCTGTCCATATATTAACAATTTCACCTTTTTACAGTTCTAATGCTCTCAGTAAGGCTATGAGTTCTGCTTTCTGGGCTGAAGTGTTGGATGGCAGAGCTTTGGCCTCAATCACTTCCTTACCAGTTACTACTGCATAACCTGATTTTCGTGTTCCATTCCGCATAAAGCTGCTACCGTCTATGAACAGGTCCCAGTCTGCATTTTCTATCGGTAGGTCTTTCAGGTCTGGTCTGCTGGAGTGCATCTGTTCTACAGTTTGCAAACAGTCGTGTGCTAATTCTTCTCCAGCAGGATCAGTAGTTAGGAAGGTCGCTGGATTCAGGATCGTGGTTCCTTTCAGCTCCACATTGTCTTGTTCCAGAAGAATGGCTTGATATTTCAGCATCCAGCTTGGTGACAACCAGTGTCCTCCTTTTTGTTCCAGCACTGCTGTAACTGCGTGGGGTACAAATACAGTTAATTTTTGCCCAAGCGTCAATTCTCAGGCCTCTTGGATCAGTAATACTGTAGCCGCCACTGCTCGGAGACATGCTGGCCATCCTTTGCTAACATTGTCTAGTTGTTTTGAAGAATACCCCCGGGGTCTTTTCCAGGATCCCAGCTTCTGGGCCAGTATCCCTGAGACAATATGCAGTCTTTCATGCACAAATAATTCAAATGTTTTTTCCAAATGCGGAAGGCCTAGAGCTGGAGCATTCATTAAAGCTTGTTTCAATTTCATAAATGCATCTCTGCACTCCTGAGTCCAGAAAAGGAGATTTCCTTCCCCTTGTACAGCTTCATATAGGGGTTTGGGAGCGAGTCCAAAATTTATTATCCACAGGCGACACCATCCAGCCATTCCGGGAAATGCTCTGAGCTCTTGTTTCGATTTAGGTTCGGGGATCTGGCCAATGGCCTCTTTTCTTTCAGTTCCAAGACTACACTGGGCCTGGGAAATTGTGTACCCCAAATATATTACCTCCTGCTGAGCAATCTGTGCCTTTTCCCGGGATACTTTGTACCCTGCTGTCCCCAAAAAGTTGAGGAGTTCTATTGTCATTTGTATGGAATCCTTCTTGTCATTTGTTGCTAGCAGTGTGTCATCTACATATTGCAGTAAGGTGGTATTTTTATGCATCTTTTGCCAGTCTTCTAATTCTTTGGCTAATTGATTTCCAAAGATCGTAGGACTATTTTTAAATCCTCGTGGTAATACTGTCCAACACAATTGAGTTTTTCTTCCGGTCTTAGGGCTTTCCCACTCAAAAGCAAACAGTTCTTGACTTTCGGCTGCTAGCGGAAGGCAAAAGAAAGCATCTTTCAAGTCCAGTACAGTAAACCATTGGTCTGTTTCCTTCAGGATGATCAAGAGAGTATACGGGTTTACCACTTCTGGGTGAACATCCTGTACAATTTCATTTCTAGCCCTTAAGTCCTGGACCAATCTATACTCTTCTGAATGCGATTTTTTAATTGGCAAGATCAGGGTGTTGTATTCTGATTGACATTCTTTTAGTAATCCAAAATTTATGAATCGTTCTATTAATGGTTCTAATCCTTTTCTTGCCTCTAATTTAATTGGATACTCTTTTTGTCTTACCGGTCTGGTGTCTGGTTTCAACTGAATGATTACCGGTTCTGCCGCTCGGGATCGTCCTGGTGCTCCTGAAGCCCATACTAGAGGAGTTACAGGATTTTCAGCTGCTTCTGGTATTTCCTGTAACTCGGCTTTCTTCTGTAACATAAAAACTTGAGCATCCAAAGCTTTATTGTCAGGAATATGGATTTGGATTTTTCCTTTTTCAAAAGTAATTTGTGCATTCAATTTACTTCATATGTCTCGTCCTAATTAGCGGCACGGGGCAATCAGAGAAATCGATGGGTTAACACCCTTTTCCCAATTGTAAACTTCAAAGGCTGGAAAAGTGGCCGATTTTCTTTCTGCCCCATGGCACCAATAACTGATGTACTCTGATTACTCAAATTAGCCTTGCATGTATTCAATACCAAATAAGTGGCCCCCGTACCTACTAAAAATTGTACTTTTTCATCCCCCAACTTTACTCTAACCAGGGGTTCTGTTGGGGAGGGTTCCGATTCCTCCCCCGGTCTCCCTCAGTCTGAATCTATTGTCATCATGTTAGCAGCCTGATTTGGCATCTCCTCACGACCTTGTCTTCTTAACTGCGGGCACTCCCTTTTCCAGTGTCCTTTCTGTTTGCAGTAAGCACACTGATTTATCTCCAGCAGCATTCCGACCCTCCGTACTCCACCAGGAAATCCTTTTCGCTTTATGGGAACTCTGAACTTGCTAGTTTCTTGGGCTATGGCTACTGCCAGCATCTTACTATCTTTAAGCCTCTCCTTTCTCTGCTTTACTTCCTCCACCTTTTCCCTGTTGTTGTACACTTTCCAGGCATGCTCTAACACTTTGTCCAATGAGCGGACATCTGCCCCCTCTAGTTTCTGTAATTTCTGTTTTATGTAGACTGTCCCGTAAAGATGTGGCCCAACGAGACAGCGTCTGCTTCATTGTCTGGATTCAAATCAATGTATTTTCTTGCAGCCTCCATTAGTCTTTCAAAGAAAGAAGAGGGGTCCTCATTCTTTCCCTGAATGACCTGATACAATTTAGACCAATTCTTTGATTTTGGAATTGCATTCCAGACACCATACAGAATCACTTGTTGGTACTTGGATAATAATAACCTTTGAGCCTGGATGTTAGGATTCTAATTGGGATTATTGGAAGGGAAATGATCCTATATCCATCCTGCTATTGCAGCTTGAACATGCACGCACTCTGCCTCCTCCTTAGCTTTAGCCAAAAATCAATCTTTTCTCATCGTAAGAAACTAAATTATTCAAGACAACTTGCAGATCTTTCCAGTCCGGATCCTGATTTTTGATTATAGTCTCCATAACCTTTGCCACCTGCTCGGGGTCCTCCCTATATACACCTGCCATCTCCTTCCATGCCTTTAAATCCGATACCGAAAATGGCACTTTTACCCAAACCGGTGCTCCATCTGGTCCTACGGCTTGTCTGAGGGGGGCTTGTACGTTGGCCTGTACATTCCGAGCATTTCCCCTCCTAGTTCTCCCCGCCACCAGACTAAAATCCTCTTCGCTGGAACTGTCAGAATCATTGTCTCACTCTTCTCTCCTTGTGTTCCTACCCCTCCTTGGTACAACCAACATCTCTACCTCCTCCTGTTGCTCTTCTTCACCACTTTCTTTATATTTATTGCATCGCTTGCTGATGCTGCACGCTGAACACCACCACTTAGGCGCTTTCTTTTTCTCTGCCTCTAGGGCTAATACACCACTTTCACTTGCAATCAAGCCACACTCCTTACGTATGTTATAATGATCCCGCAAAGCAAAGAACAAATTCACGTATGGTACCTCATCCCATTTTCCTTCACGCCTACAGAACAGCACTAACTGTAACACAATGTTGTAATTTATACTTCCGTTCTTAGGCCATTTCTCCTGATCATCCAGAGTGTACAGAGACCACCAATGATTGCAATATTCTATCCGTTTTTTCCAAGTAAGGGGATCACCCCCAAACTTGCTCCAGTGGTTTAGTATACACCCCAAAGGGGAACACTTAAGAATCCCCCCTTCAGTAGATTGTCCAGCACCCATGATGTAAAATAACCACATAGATGTGTCCAAATCAAAATCCAGATTCCGGGCGTCCCTGTAGTAGCATACAGATTACACAAGATTATACAGTAGTGTACTCCCGATATCAATACCAGCAACTTAACAACACGTACTGAATTCAGATACGACTTATTTGCAAGCAACCAATACCAATATCAATATTAATATTAATATCAAATACCAGTGTCGTTAGTCTCCCAGAGAGCTGTCACAGAAACTCACCCAACCAGGGAATCGGAGGGCCTCCGCGAAAATGCTCCAGTGCGCTCAGGAGTCCTCACAATTCCTCTGGTCCATCAAGATTCCGGAGAGCAGGTCCCATCTGGGTCGCCAAATTCTGTTACCGAAAATTGTAACGAAGAAAACTCTCCAAACCAAATGATAGTTTAGAAAGCCGACATTGGTTTATTGCAGTGCCGGGTGCATGGGGGATTTCTCCTCCTAACATGCATACCAGGTTAAAATCATGACAGGTATTTAAAACAATTACCAAAGTTAGTTAGGCCTACTGGTTCTACCCCTTAATTAACTCTTGGTTAATGCTTTTCTTACTTCATCTTAAAGTTACAGTTCTCTTTTAGTTCACCACACCTGCTGAGAGAGTAGGGGGCTTAATGGGGTTGGGGGCTTTTCTAGCTAGGAGGTGTGTTCTTTAGCGTTAGAAGGAGATGATAATGAGACAGGTTAACTCTAGGGCACTGTTTTGGCAGTCCATTCTATTTTTCTAAGATTCGTCCTTGTGTTAATCGTTATTGCTAGTTAGTAGAGAGTTAGTGAAGACAGTCGTTATCTTTAGTATGACTAAGTGCCAGGTGCATTTGTTACGAAGTATCTTCTTTACATTCTTCTGATTCTTCTTGCTTGTGTGATAAATGACTCAACCCCAAATAGGATTGCAATTAAAGTTTACAATTTATTAAACGAATAGAGGCAAGCAAACAGCGCTGGGTGCGCCGGGAGTCTCTGCTCCACCAAGACGCACACCGTACAGTTCTTGTTTTCGGTTTATATTTCTCTTGCTGCTACATATTCATAGGAAAGGTTGGTCTTTGTAAATGAATTAGGTCCGTCCCCCCCTATATGTGACGTGTAGCATGATTTGGGTGGAGAGACGAGTGCTATAGTCATATATGTTTAGCATGACCTCTATAATCTTCATTAGCATATGCAGGGGTGTGAGTTGTAATATGCATTTCACAGGTAATGAAGCAAAGGTCAGTTATCGGACACGAAGCCTTTTCGAAGAACAAAGGACCTCTCACATTCCTGTTATTTTACTGTCTTTGCTGACCATAAGCAGGGCTGTCCTGCCTCCACAGGGCCCCCTCCTTATCTGCACCCTGTGTTAGCCGGGTGAGTCTCCACTCCCCCGGGTTGCACAAGAGATAGCAAGGGCAGTCTTAACAGCTCTTTGTGCACAGGAATCCCACCTCATTATCCAAATTCCACATTATCCACCCCGTGACTATAGTCACTCGGATCGAAATCCAAATCACACTCGCATAAAATCGCTTTTGGGGGTATCCCTCACATTAGACTTCTTTTGCTTAATACTATGCGGTTAGCAACAAAACTAGTTTTGGAATATTTGTCAGGCAACCCTTGCAAGATACAAGAACTATATACATTAACCACTCTGTGTCTCTTAGGCTTATGGTTAACAAGGGTATGTAGGACAGAAAGTCACATTTCATCATGCGGCCCTAGCATTGTTCCATATTGACACGAATCAGATGAACACATTTCACACTTGTTTTTAACACTTGTTTTTGACCTTGTTTTTCAAGATGTTCTGTAACATCAAGACCTGATCCAGACCGCCCAATTCTGATTGAAATTGTGTCAGTTGCTCCTGCTTGTGTCTGAAGTAAATAGGAGTTAGGTCAGATTTGCAACTAATACAGATGGGTACTCAAAACCTCCCCTGAGATCCTAAATTGGTGACTGCTGCTTTCAGGGCCATTAGTTAATGAAAATGCCCTGAAGGCTGTAGTCAGTAAGAATAAGGCAATGTTGAGTCATGCAAATTGCATTCTAATGGTGAGCAAATGGACCCCCTTTTTCTCCTGAAATGGCTGAAGAAGGGCAGTTTTCACTTGGGGCTGCTCTGCTCAGAAAAGAACTGGATGGGAAGAGCTGCCCAAGTGCAGCAGCCCTCCTGCCTCTGTGTCTGTGTGTCTGTGTCTGTGTCTGTGTGTGTCTGTGTGTCTCTGTGTGTGTGTGTGTGTTTGTGTCTGTGTGTGTGTCTGTGTGTGTCTGTGTCTCTGTGTCTCTGTGTGTGTGTCTGTGTGTGTCTGTGTCTGTGTGTGTGTCTGTGTGTGTGTGTCTGTGTGTCTCTGTGTGTGTGTGTGTGTGTGTGTATGTGTGTGTGTGTGTGTTCAGAACTGCCTTTCTCCACCTTGCTGCTTCTTCGTCTGTTAGTAATTGAGCTGCAAGTCATCTGTGAATGAATGGGTGCTATTCCATTCTAGCCCATGTTGCCACGTGGCTGAATGGGGCTTCATCTTCTGTCTCTGAGCACAGTAAAGCTAGGCAAGCATTAAAAAAGAGAGACATGGAAGGACTTTTCACACTGGAGAGTTCGTGAAACTCTCCAGGCAGGCGGCTGTACCTGACTGCAGATATGCCGGACATCTAACCCCACAGCAAATGTGGAGTATGAGACCTTTTGTCTGCTATGGGACAAGACCCTGCTTGTAGGCAGTTGCTGGAGAACAGCTGATGCGTGATAAACTTATACCTTAATTTTCCTGTGCAGCATCATCTGCATTGCAGTTCTATCCACAAAGCCGAGATGCTTTTTCCCCTGCCTTTCAGGATTGCTGCAGGCATGTGTTTTAAAGATATGTTGATCTAGCCAGCATGCTGTAAGGGTATGGATAAGATCAGGTTTCTCAGTGATACTTTTTCTTCCCACCAAGTTAGACTGGTAAAAGATACCATTTTCTACTAGGAAAGGTGATTCTACATGTTGCTAAAAACACTGGGCTGCTCAGACATTAGAGAAAGGGGCTAATTACAGAGAGAGAGGCTAGACAAGTCTCTCCATAGTAGTAACAGCACTGTGTTGAATGTGAGTTGTTTGCTAGCTCTTGTGACTGTCCTTTTCCCAAATAAGTATTGCTGGACTTGCCTCGCAGGTAGGAAAGCTGAGTCCCTGTGAGATCAAACACCTTGCCTGGTCCCTGGCAGAGCTGTCATTAGATGAGTGCGAATCTGCGACCGTCAGTGTCATCCTTGGTGCATCTTCTGTGCTGCCTGTGGCACGGGAGGGATTTTTTTCTATCTGTAGGCAAGAGAAAAGGTTTTGGGTTGGTTAAGAAAATGGGGAAGGTTTCTTCTCTGTGGCCCGGTTGTCCTGGGAGTCCCTGTGCTGCTTTATAAGGGAGAGTTGCAAGGCTGTCTCTGTGGTGGAGCCCAAGGGGGATGCTCTGGGGACAGCAATGGAGCAGACCCCTCCATTGCAAGTTGAGCCTCAAGGAGGAGAAGGTTTCAGCCCAGGTCACGTCGCCAGCTTTTGGCAGCAGTCCTCCACATTTCAAAAAATGGACAGTTCATGAAACTCTGAGAGGCGTCCCACTGCGAGGAGGATGCTGGTGGCAGCCCGCTGCGGTCCAGGAGAGCTCACTTGGGACGGCTGTTTGTAGGTTTGTAAGATGATTGGCTTTAGTCATCAGCAAGTTACTGGAAAGTTACTGGAATTCCAGCAACACTGGTACTGTTTCACTTGGGCTACGGCCCAGGTAAGGGATGTTCCAAGGCTGTCAGGGGATGGCTGGTTATTCCCGCTCTCGTTACCCACCTTGAGTTGGGTAACAGGAGTGCTTGGTACAGTCAGTGCTGCTCCCCACCTTAGCCATGCAAGAGTTCCTGGTACAGTCAAGGGACGCTTAACCGCCCAACTCGTTGCGCAAAGGCCGAGGCCCAGCTGGAATTCCTGAGATCATAGAGCAGCCCAGGAAAAAAATGTGGGGGAAGGAATGCACCACCAGAGCCCGGTACTCCCCAGCCTGTGGTGCCCGGTGGCACTGGGTGGGATGGAGAATGCCCTGGCGGGACCCTGCCAGCTGAGGAGAAGGGCTGGGTGTGCGGGAGGGGAGACTGACCCCTGCTCTGCCTCTGTGACCATGAAGGACCACTGAGCCCTGGTCCTACAGCGTGGTGGTACCGCAGCATGTTTCTGTCCTCAATATCACGGGGACTTAGGTGGCTTTTAGCTTCCAGAGGAAACGTGAGGCCAAGACTAAGGATTAAGGTAGTGTCAGTCCCAGGAACAGCTGTCGAACCGTCCTGTAACTGCGTGGGTGATCAGTGCCCTTGACATCTTTGCGTTTCCTTGTTCAGGCTGAGATGCTGTGGCAGTACCTTGCTGAGTCAGGCCTGAACCTCCATCCAGAGCCTCCCCATCTTCTTGTGCATTGTCTCCGGGCAATCACAGCCCCCGTTACTGCCTTGCTAACCTCTATGTCAGACATTCCCCTTGAAATGGGATTAACTTCTTGAGGCTTATAAATGTTCTTCTGCATTTGCGCAAAGACAGCTGGCTGGATTAAATGGTTTCGTAGTATTAAGGAAAAAGAAAACCTAGGAGGCATTACACTTGTTGGGGCCAAGGACTTTGTTTTAAAAAGCAGTGGGGAAAAACCAATTTATTTTGGGGGGGGGTTCATGGCTGTACGGCAAATGGCAGGGTCTCCAAAATGTAGGCGTTTGAAATCTTGTCTTGATTCAGAACAGGAGTAGAGAAGCAGTTCAGGGTTTGGAAGTGAGATGTAAACTGAGCAAAAAGTGAGGAAACAAAATGGATTCCCAGCATGGGAATAAAAAGGGAGAAAGCAAATCCAGGGCTGTGCCTTGAGGTCTGTGCTACCAAAAAACCCGATGTTCTCCCCTGCAATGTGGGATTGCATTGCTCAGAGGAAGGCAGGGGGGGAAATGGCTGAAAGGGGCCAACTCTATTGTCCTTCTTTTTTCAGAAGAAAACAAGTATGAACCCTGCCTGGAGAAAGAGGATTATGGGCTGCCTGTTTGGGACTTCATGATTGGCACTTCACGAGGTTGCAGTTAGGTAAGTGATGTCACTGCAGTTATTCGGGAGGAAAAGTTTCGATAGCATCTAAAATGACTGAGTGTTGCAGTCGTATTCCTTTCTTTAACCAAGTGCTGGAGTTTTACCTTTATGGGTTGAAGTGGGGGTAGTGGATGCTCCCATCTGCATCCCTGTGATGGTGTAAGCTGTCTGCGCCAGCACTTCCCTGCTCTCCCTGGATCCTCATTGCAGCTCTTGTCTTTGCCTTTGCTGTGGCTCTGTCCTCTGCAAGACACCAGACGTGTCCAGTTATTCTGTGGGTTTGATCTGGTGAGTGCAGCACTGGTGACAGGAAAGCTATGTTTCTGATGTGCCTGTTTCAACCCCCGCCAGGGGCTCTGGTGTTGGTGTTCAGAAGCTAGACAGTGCCTGTGCTGTCAGGTCTCATCTCAGAGCCTGCAGCAGGGCTTTTGGGGATGCCGGCTGATAGTGCTCTGTGTCCCTCTAGCACTGCAGCAAAGGAGAGGTTACTAATGCAACATGGCTGCCTGTTGCCCTTGGCTGTATGCTCTTTTGTTTCTGCAGGAGGGTAAGAGCTATGTAAACAACGCTTCTCAGGGGATGGGGGGGAGGATTTGGAGCCCTGTAGAGCAGCTCCCGGCACGGACTGTTAGCTGTGCCTCTAAGGAGACCAGGGCCAAGAGCCTGGTTTGGTCAGACCCTGCTAGGGTGGAGAAGGGTGGCTTGTCTGAAGTGCTGAGGTGGGTGGCTTGCTTCTGTGCTGGGCTGTGTGCAAGTGTGATCCCCCCCTCTCTGCTTCCTTGGGACTAGCTGCAGTCTGTGCTGCTTGAAATGTGTCCTTTGAGGCAGAAACGCAGGCAGCCGACTGAGAGCCAAGTGTGAATTGGGAATGGTGGCTCCAAGGTGAACCTACTGGTGAGAGTTGGATATTGTGAAGGAAAACAGAGGTGAGCTCATGGGGCAGAGAGGGTGTTGGCAAGGGAAGAGGGGCTTGTTGGTCCCTGTGGGGTTGTATGTACAGCCCCAGGAATGGAGAAGGAGCAGTGATGTAAACCCTGTACCTCCTCTGAGTTGGTGGTCCTGAGCATCTGTGGTGGTGTGAATTTCAGCTTCTGGGCTCTCCTTTTGAAAGCGTGGGTCTCCCCTGGGGAAGATGGCTGATGCTTCACTTTGTGGCTAGCTTGCAAGTGTTCTTGGAACTGATAAGCCCTGTCCTGAGGAAGAAGCCTGGAGGAGACTTGGTCTTTCCTGTCTCAGCTACACCTGTGTCTCTGGCAGCAAGCTCTGTGAGAGGGATGGTCTGTCTTACGACTTTTCCACCCCCGAGTATGGTGAAGCCCAGGACTGGGTCAGAAAGCGGTGGCTGCAGTCTTCTACATCCCGCAGGACGTCCTGAACCGCGTGTGTAGGCTTGCAAAGTATGTACACCCATGTTGGTTTTAATTTCGGGTCCGTTGCTGTTCAAAAATGGCAGCTTGGCAGGGCTGCCTGGTGTCTGTATCCATCAAGAGCCAAGGTTATGGTGAAGAAGCTACTGGACAAGCTGGCTGTGGCCTCCCCCTGCTCAGCTGCCAGCACTCTGGCTGGTAGCGTACAGCTGCAGCGACACCTCCCCGCTGTGCTCTCTGGGAATGCAGTGTATTCCTACCCCTCAAAGTCCCCGTTAGCTTGAAAAAGTAATAATCTGCAGTGTTCACCTTCTCTGCCATCAGAAATTAAGCAGCTTTGGCAGAACGTGTGTGTTTTGGGAAATGCCGGAGCCCCCCGAGGGCTTTGTGTGCAAAAGCCGAGAGAATCCAAGAAAGCTGCTTTTTGCAGAGAGCACTGGTCCCCTTCTGCTTGCTCACCAGGGTCTCCGAGGCTCCCCTTTCACGGGGCTGCATCAGCTATTGCCTGCTGCCTGCCAGGATTTTGTCTGAGTGTTTAAGGCCCTGGCAAAGGGAGTTGACCTCCCTCGGGGCTGGGAGCAGGTTTTGCAAGGGTTACCCAGGCTCTCCCTCTAGTGATGGGTGCTGCAGGGAGGCTGAAGAGCCTGGCTGAGCGCAGGGATAGAGCGGGGGCCCTCTGGGTGCTGTGCTTCTGTAGCCTGGGTGGCTGAAATTAGCTCCTGCAGACTGTCTTGATGTGCTCTTCCCAAGTGGTGACCTCTTCAGGGCTGTCATTTGGAATTTCCACAGTGATAAACCGTGTTGCTGCGCGTGCTGGTGTAGTTGCCCTCCAGGTGATGGTCTTGGGTATGTCCAGCCCAGGGTCTGGCAGGAGCAGATGGAGATTTGTCGGGAGTTGAAATAAGGGAGTTATGTATGAGAGTTGGGATGTGGGAGGAGGAGCCAAGGAGAAAAAGGCTTTGGAGTCAAGGTGTGTGCATAACAAAAATGTCAGCATATGTTTCTCCCTGGCCAGCATGTTTGTGCTCCCCCATCCCGGGCTTCTCTTGTACTGTGAATTCTGCTTTACTTTGGGTTGAACCTCTCTAGGAAAAAAAACCTGCCTAAACTTTGTGCAAGATCTGTAAGATCTCGCTGGGTCTTAATCTAGATGAGAAAGTGCAGTGAAATAGCCAGGCTATGGGATCCATATCCCAATGTCCGCCTGGTAGAGTGGGGGTGAATAAGCTGGCCTTTGCTGCTGTGAGGCGGATGGAAGGAAAGCAGTGGCTGGGAGGAACTGCAGGTCACATCTTGCCCTGGTTACCTGACCTCAGAGCCCTGCGTTTCCGTCAGTTAATGACTGGCTCGTCTCTGTGGCAGTGAACGGAACATAGGGCAAAAATGAATCTGCCCGTAGCATGTAGCTCCAAGGTCGACGCATGGTGGGAGGAGGATGAGCCCAGGTTGTGCTCATGCTGAAGGCACCAGAGGGTGACGTGCTGCATACCAGGGGTGACACTTTATTGCATGCATTTGTATTTTGTCGCTCAGTCCTTGGAAGAGACTGTACGCTGAGAGGCAGACGTTCTGCTGCGTGCCTGTCCTGTGGCACAGGGTGAGCCCTGCCTGAAGGCTTGCTGTTCCCCAGGAGCACAATGCACGTGCTCCCAGGTGAAGTGCGTTAATGGCTGTGGGTCTTCTCAGGTCTAGTTGTTTAGGCAGGAGCCTTTTTGTTGGAGAGGCAGTGTGGGGAAGAGGAACGGGTGACATGTTCTTTTAGATAATGATTTCACACTTTGCAGTCCCGTGGCATTTGCCCAAGGCTGAGAGTTTGAAGTGTCCTGGATGGCTTCTTAATGAAACACCAGTGATGCTGACTGTGAAGCAGGAATTAACCTCCAGATATCTGCTTTGGAAGTGCTGTTTTTTGCCATCTTAGGCAACTTGAGTTTTCCACCATGATGGAAACAGCCGGTTCCGTTTTCCTAGTCGTGGAAGCATCTCTGGCCTTGAAATGGGCATGAGGGATTTGAGGAGAACTCGGCAAGCCCTGGGCTCCCTTCAGCCCTGTGTCAGACCCTGCACAAGAGTGCTGGGCAGAGGCACTCGGGTGAAATGCATCCGTTTGAGTGGACCAGCGGTGTGCCCAGTGATGGAGCTCAGAGCCCATGTGGAGCTCCTCAGTGAGGGAGTGAGGGGGAGCCTGGCTTCAGCGAAGAGTGTAGAGCTGTGTCTGTTGGGCTGTGCTTGTCGGGGTGTACTTATTACAGCGCTTCCCTGAGAAATGACAAGGTTGGCTGTGCCGGTTTGTGCACCGGTGTCACCTGTGCCGAGCGCCGTGCCACAGGCAGACTGGGGGGTGCGAGGTGGCAGCCGAGCAGGTGAGCGGGTGGGACTGGGGTGCGAGTTATCGCCCAGAGAGCAGGAGAAGAGCAGATGGTCCCTTCTGAGGGCAGTGCTGGCACCTCCGTGGGGCGTGAGTTGATTTTTGGGCTCTGTTGGCACACGGGCTGTGTCCAGGTGGCGTGTGGCTCTTCTCGTGGTCAGTGCTGCGCCCGGGGAGAAACCCATTTGGGCTCTGCCCTGAGTGTATCCAATGGCTGCTCTGTTTCAGGGTGACCCCCGCAGGGATGTGGCCGTGCTGGAGCTGGGAGGAGGGTGCGTTGGAGGCAATTCCCGCGCGTGCTTGCCGTGGCCATTGCAGGCTGTCCCTGCGCGGCTGTTCCTGCTCTGGGATGAGGCCCTGCTAGCCGGGCCTCTGCAGTGCCCGTGCCCCCGGAGATGAGGGAAGCGCAGCTGGTCTCTGTGGTGCTGGGCAGAGGCTCCCTGCCGAAGCCGTGCGAGCTCGTGAAGCCTTTGGCAGGCCTGGGCTCTCTCCGTGCTCTCTGGCTGTCCCCTCCAGCCAGCCGGCAGACGCAGGGGGACCGCAGGCGGCCGCGGCTCCTCAGCGGGGCCGTCCGGGCGCTGAGCGCCGCGGGCCCCTCCGCCTCCGTGTCCGTGTGCGCCCTCCTGTCCCGAAGGCGGCGCCCCCCTCCCCTGCCGGCGCCCGGCCCTTGGCCGTGGCCATGGCGGTGTGGGGCCCGCCCGGAGTCCCGGTTCCTTCGGCAGGAGGGCAACAGCCCGTCTGGCAGCGGGGACCGGGGTGTGAGTGTGCCCCGTGTGCCCCGCGGGGGGGAGAGGTGGGGGGACGCTGGTGACCCCCCGTGCTGGGGTGGTGGTGGCTGTGTCCCCTCCCCGGAGGAAAGCGGGAGGCGGTGCCGGCGCGCCCAGGGTGCTTTTTTGGGGAGGCTTTAGGGGTGAGGTTGCGGGTGGAGCAGAGTGGGGCTGTGGTGCTGGGTGAGGTGCCCCCGGAGGCTGCAGCCCTTTCTCTGTGTGGGGAGGGGGAGTTGGGGCCCCTTCTTCCCCCCAGGGCTGGACGGGGAGCGAGCTTTGCTCCCTGAAGGAGAGCCTTCCCAAACTTCTCCCTTTTTTCCCCATGGGATGCCGATGTGGGTTAAATGTGGAGGGGGATGGAGGCTGCCTGCCTCGCCGCTGCTGGTCTTCCCCCCTCGTCTCATCTCGCACGTGGGCTTTCGGATGTTTTGGCCTTAAATCTTTGTGTGGCCCCGTCTGTAAATGAGGGACGAGACGATTTATTCTCGCTCTGTCTATAAACTGCCGTGAAGGCTTGTGATGCAAAATGCAACAAATGGCCTAGCTCAGAGCGACTGCGCAGCCAACTCCCCCTGACTGTCCTTTCCTTGCCTTCTAAATCCATAGGTGATTTCCTGAGAAGCAATTCCTGTCTACGTCGAGGGAAAAGCCAAAGGCTGGACTACTCCAGGAGGGTGCAGCTTGCTCCTAACAGGTTGTCCAGCCTTGCCCCTTGGCTGAAGGGTGGGAAATAACTCGGTGAAGCCAAAGCCTGCTGTGTAGCACCTCAGGGTTACAGCCAGTGCTGTAGTGTTACAGTAATAATCCACTCAATAGGGAATATTTGCTGTTCTGGCAGCCAGACCGTGTGTGTGCTGGATAATTGGGTATGAGGCTGGAGCCAGCCAAGGTGAGGTTGCCGAGTGGTACTCCTGCCTCCGCTTACCTGTCTGCAGTTTAGCATCTTTGAGTTCAATTAATGTTGATGTTTTTCCAGAGCTTGAAACTCGTTTGAGAACTGGGCGTGAATACGCAGAAGTATTTCACTTGGAAGGTTTTGAAAATTGAGATTAAAACACTTGGCTTGGCTTGAGGTTCACAGGAGCTTGTCCGAGAACTCGGCTGATGCCTGACCTCTCGCGGTCCTGGTTGGGGAAGGCAGCTGGTCAGGATGTGAACATCGTGCCACCTGTGCTGCACACTGCAAATTGATACTGCGGAAGCTGAGAGATGGCTCAGAAAGGGAGGGAGCTTGTTCCCCTTGTTCCAGCTTGTTCCAGCTTGGGTGTGCAGTGAAATGGTAGATTAACAAACGATTGCATGTCAGCAGAGCGGAGGTTCATATGCTTTAAGCCCCCAGGGAGTACAGAATTGTTCCTTTCATCTTAGCTCTCCTTAGCAGGCTAGTGGATGTGATGTGTCCAAGCATTTGCTGCAGAGTAAGGGATCACATGGGGAAACAATCTGATATCCATAGGAGTCTTCCTATGATTTCCATGAACTTTGGATGAGGTCTTGACAGTAGCTACTAAAGAGAGGTACTGCTTAGCGAACCTGCTGCTCTGAATTCACCATTGCAGAGTCAGCTCTGACCCCGCGTACGGCCGCTTGCTCCTGACCTGGGGATCCATTAATAGTCCTTTGGTTTCTGCTTTTCCACTCCAAAGCCGCTAGCTGCGTGGAAGCTCCGATGTATTGCGAACCGGAATGAAATGTGGTCCAGATGCCAGAAAAAGAGGAAATAAGAAGGGAGAGTTGATGCAAGTTGCAAAGCCAGGAGAGCAGAGATCAGGTGCTGGGAGAGGCAGTTGGGAAAGGGACGATAGTACTGTTACTATTTCAGGCAGGAGCCACAGTTGTAAATTATAGCATGTGGAGCTGTGGAATCTCCAGCAGACCCTTGGTCCAGCTCGCTGTCAGCTGAGAGTTGAAGTTTATTAAAAGAAATAACAGGAAGGTGTAACACTAGGCTCCTATTAATTATCTTGGCTACGGTAGAGCTTTTGTAATAAATTGCAGGATGACAGTAGCGAAGTGATAAAATACAGAGGCACTGGACTATAAAGGTGACGGATAAGGCTTCCTGGGTAGCAAGACTTGATTTAGAAAGCACTCAGCCACTTAGCAGTGGGCTGGAGGGACAAGAGATTAGTCCTGGAAATTGTGCTTCTCCTTTCCTGGCTTCCTTGGGATGCTGTTTCTATGGTAATGATAGCTAAGCAGGTGATTTCTAGTCACAAAATGTGATCTTGCTACTTAAGCCTGAAGAGGGCAAGAAGATGTAGCTGAACAAAATTGTTCAATAGCATCCTGATTCTCACTTTGAACAGATCTCCTGCCTCGCTCTTCCAGCAAAGTGTAATAGAAAGGCAAATTAACCAATTAGTCCAGAGAGAGATGGTTTATCTTTGCAGAAGGAAGAAGAAAGAGGATTTATTGTGTATACTGAAATAAGATTGAGCCAGTAGTCCCTGCTCCTACAAGAAAAGCTGGGTGTAGTGTGTTGTAGTGCAGAGTGTGCCAATATATCCCCAGCCTTTAAGTTTGGAGGGCGATCGGTTGGTATCAGACCAGCTCAGAGGTTGGTGCTGCTGCTTCAGCACAAGTGACGTGGAGTCGCTTGAAATAAGAGCCCTGGCACGTGGCATAGTGACAGCCGCAGGATCTGTATAGACATGAAGCTGTGCTTTTACATGAAACTTCCCATTTTTTTTCTTAATGTCCATTAAGAAATTTGCTGTTTATTCTTAATTTCCTGTCTTTTTCAGCACAGCGTCATCAGAGAGCTGTTCAGTTTTATTTCACTGAGGGAAGCTGTTGGACATATGCACAAAGGGATTTGGATGCTTTAGGGCCATATCTAAGTGCTCTTATTTTTTTTTCCCCTCTGGAGACTGCTCATGTGTTGCATGTTAAATAGTCGTTAGGTGAAAGACTTTGTGATGCAGGGGGCAGAGCCCCCCAGCCAAGGCTTTTCTTTAGCTCTCAAGCATCCTAGCTGCTAGCTTGGAGGTCAGGCTTTTTCTCAGTTGATTTCTCCACGCAGCAGTGCTAGGAGATGTGGCAGGGACCTTGTCTGCGCTGACAAGCAGGACTAAGGAATGGCTTTGGCCCCCTCCGTCTATCTGGGAGGGCAGGAAGGTTTGGGCTGGAAAAAGAGACGGTGAGTTTGCTAGCGGGAGCACAGCCAAGCATGGGAGCAGGGTTGTTGAGGCTGATGGGAGCAGGTCGAGGTACCAGCGTTGGGTTTGGCATTGGGGTGCTGAGGTGCTTGCAAGCCTTGTATGGGTTCCGTGTCACTCCTACCATGCAGCTCCATGAAGGTGCTTTGTGGCCAGCAGTTTCCCTTGCTAAGCACCCAAGGCTTCTCTGGCAAGTCCTCTGAGCATGAAACCTGGCTCCAGGTGTGCTCTTTGCCTGCAGCAGGCAGGAGTTGCTTCTGTGCTGAGCAGGGGAGGCTCTAATGTTGCTTGTAAGGTGCTGGAGCTGTGGGAAGAAGCACGAGGTGGCAGCCCTATGAGTGCATCTCCGGCCAAGCACAAGGGACTTGGTGGGTCTCACCTTGACATCTGTCTCCAAGTTCTGCCTTCTGAGATTGGAAGCATGACCCAGCATGCAGGTTCCTTTCCTTACAGCACTTCTGTCTTGGTGCCTTGAGCGCACAAGGGTGTCACATGTGAGGTTTCTTTGCCTGAGCTCTCCAGTTTCCACTCAATCGGTGGCTGGACACCAAGTGGGAGATGTTTTGGAGCGAGTTTCCACAGGCTAGGTGGCTGGAGAGGCAGTTTGTTTTCAGGGCTAAGATCCTCCTTAACTGAATTGTAAACCCCCAAATAATGAATGGTGGTTTTCAGACCGAGGATTTCTTGTTCCCAGCCAAGCAGATGCGATGATTTGGTTTGCCTGTGGCCGAGAGTCTCATGAGAAGCTTTTGTTTCTAGCATCTGCTGTGCTGAAAATGCGTGAAGCTCCCTGGCAGCTGAGATGCTCTTGTAAGTTGGGTGTCCCTGGCTTGTGTGTGGGTATGTGTGCACAGTGATTTGGAACGAGCTCATCAGATGGGTATTCACCAGGTGCAACAACAGAGGACACCCCCAAAGGCATTGTCGGAGCTGCGGCAACACTGATTTGCCTGCTGTCTTTTGTATTGATGTGATTGGGGTCCTTCCTGGGCGAGCAAAATAGAAATTGAGTTCTTGTTTTGTAAGTCAGCGTGGAAACTTTTTCTTTACTCCTTAAGGAAATGATTAGCTAGTCTGCAGTGTCTAAATTAATTGATCTGAAGCTCGTGGAACATGAACAAATGCTACTCTAAGGCGTACTTTCGAATACTGCTGCAATCATTCACTGCGGAGTGAGATGTTTAGGAAATGGATGGGCTGCAGTGAGTTGCAGGGCTGTAACTTTATCAAGGCATTTCAGTGGCATTGTAAACCACCAGAGACGAGACCGAGTCGACCAGTTGTGATGCTGAGAAAGTTCAAGGCAGAAAGCATCGTTTCCACTCCAGCCTAGAGCTGAAGAAATCCCAAAGCCGCAAAAGCTTGAACAGGCATCTGTTCCCTTGGTGTGGAACTGGTTAAGGTGGTAAACCCCCAGTCTTTAGTGGGTTAGTGGCCCTTTCCTGTCGTGCTACTTGCAGGATGAGATGCTGCTGTTTTGAGAAGTTTCTCCGCACAGCACCTTGAGCACTGCCCAGTGCAGTATCTCCCCACATTAGAGCAGGGGGAGCTGAGCAGCAGAGAAACAAGCATACTTTTAGCTAATGTCAAGCTCTGAACCTTCTGCTTCCTTGAGGTCCTGGTAAAATCCTCCTGCTCTGCCTGGCAAGGCTGTAGCAGCTGAGGAGAGGGGACGCCGGGCAGCCCAATTCCCAAGTCTTGTCAGTTGCCTTGGGGGTTCCACTGGGTTCTTGGAAGTTGCCGGCACTGTGTCGGTTATTGCTGCGCCGGTGGGAGCATGGTCACACCAATGGCTCCCTGGCCATCTCCTGTCTCTCCAGGCTGTCCACAGCCACCGAGTAGCCCATGGTGATTCAGGAAGCAAGAGTGGGCGCTACACAAAGTGAATCCTCCAGGAGAAGCGTGAATTCCCTGTCCTAAGGGAGTGTCTGGCCAGCGGGCAGGAAGGAGGCAGTTTTGTTGGCAGGAGGGCCAACAGCAGGGATGCAGCAGCTACGTGATACTCAGTAGGATTGAATTATATACCTGGTCTAAGAGCAAGTCTGGGGAGGTAAAGGTTTTTTTAATGGGTTCTAAAATTGTTGTGCAACTTGCAGCGATGGTGGACACTTGTAGCTTAGCTGTAGATACCAGGGTAAAAGGGAGCCTTGGGGAGGAGACTGAAGCTTGGATGTCCTTGGGGATCTTCAGCTTGGTGCCCTGCTCCGATACATCTTGGTTTCCTGAGACACGTCAGGAATTTCTACCCCAGCCCTGGGCATATTTCTTCATTGCTTTTCTAGGTGGTCTTAGCTGTTGTGTCCTGATTCCTCTGCCCAGGCTGAGGGCATTTGTGCTCTGAACCTAAAGCTGAGGTGGCAGCGCTGTCTGTGCCCTGAGCCTGGAGCAGAGAGGGAATTGCAACCCTTCCTTATGTTTCTGGGATGGGTAGAGGGGTGTCTGAGGTGGGGAAGATGGAGATCTCCCCCCAGCAGCCAGGGGTGGTGGGCTGGAGGCGTGCTGTGGCGCGGCTGCTGTTTTGTCTTGCCTCTACAGGGAGATGTGGCTGATTCCTTAGTTCTGCTCTTCTCCTCTGAATCTGGGAGGCTGATCCCTGGCGGGCTCTAGGGAAGTGGAGCCGCAGGGCTGTCCTAGTGCCTCAGTGGAGAGCAGGGGAAGCTGTAAGACGGGGCCAGGGCTGTGGAGGTTGGAAGTCCTCTGGAAATAAGCATTGTGGGCATGATGAATGGGATTAATTTCAAGCAAAGTGAAATTCTTTCTACTCCAAAGTAGTGCTTAGCAAATACTGTACATGTTTCTCTTTGTTAGTGTTCGAGACCACTTTCTGGGGTTGTCGTCTCTTCTTGCCCTTTCTTGCACCCCCACTTTGTGTGATGCAGACGGAGGGAGGTGGTTGGCAGGCTGGTGGTTGGAAGAAGAATGGCCCATGGACCTGTTAACCCATGCTACTTGTAGGATAAGGATGCTGGAGAAGAACTGCTGTTAGGGTAAAGTCTTCAGTGGCCTGGCTGTCACATATTTGCATTTATATTTGAGCTAATTGCCCATGTTCCTTTAACAGTTTCATGCTTTTATTTCTGCTGTTACAGCCTCTAATGCCTGTAGGGAGCCTTAAGTTTGGGTGTTAATAAGTGAAAATGAGGGCCCTCATTCGCCATGGAGAAACGTTCTTGGGCACTGTGGTAATTTCATGCCTGGAAGGAGTCATATTTGCTGGATAATTTTTGTAACTTCAACCAACCAAATTAGCCTTGAGAAACTATAGTTCTTAATGAGAGTATTGAACTCTACGCTCCATTAGTTGGAAGCATCACCAGGCTCCTTGCACAAAGGGTGGACCTTGGGTTTGCAAAGTCGGCAAGTAGTCTGATTTTATTAACGCTGGGGGCAGCAGCGATCCCTGGGTTTAAGGTTGTTCATAGTACTCTGAGCACTTAGTAGGGTCAGGCACACAGTCCCATCAGGTCAGCTGCCCTGGCAAAATGAAGCAGCTAAGTGACATTTCCCTTCCTTCTGTTCCCACCAGAAAACTTGTAAAGAGGAATAAACGGCAATTTGGATACTAACAGAGATTGGGTTAATAATTCCAGTAAATGGGGTTCCAAAGTAATGGAAGTGGGGGAAGGTGAGAAATGCCAGCAGGCCCTGGTGTGTGTTTGTGGCTCTGGGGGTGCTGTCCCACGAGGCTGTTTTGGCTGTTTTGGCTCAGGGAATGTTTGTTCTGGGGTTTTACTGCTATGAATGTTGACTGTGCCACTTAAATATGGTCTAATCACGGAACAGGGTGGGGAGGCCTTAAGTTCTCCACTTTGGAAGGATGCCGCAGCCTGGAGACGTGGGTGTGTCCTCTGGTTCTGCCATGAATGGGATTCTAGAGTTTCAAAGTTCCGTTGTTGCTCCTTCCAGGTGAGCTGAGAGATGGCCACTGGCAAGATGCATCTGTCCATGGGATCCTCCAAAATGGCTGGTGGATTCCAGAGGAAAGTGGTAGCACCTCGTTTTCCAAAGCTAGTCAGAGAGACAGAGGAGTCTGTAACTGTAAGTACCTGCTGTGGCTGGGCAGGACCTGTGTTAAGGCTGGAAACTCCCCCTGTGTCCCTCCTTCGCCTTCCCCTCGTGTTGTCTAGCAGCACTGTGAAGCTGGACCCCACCTCCCCATCGCTTTGCTGCCCGGCTTCTGCTGGAGGTGGCTGTCATGGTGCAGTGGGGGATGGAGTGCGTGCTGCTTCGGGGAAGGTCCAGAGTCTTGCCCGGATGCCAAGTTAAATGAATGTCCTGGGCATTGCACTGGAATAGCTGAAGCGTGAGTGTGTGCTTCGTTCCATCCTCTTTGTGTGGGCAGTAATATCTTCTGTCACGTAGGCATACTTGCCAGTGCTGCTCTGACCGTACCTGCCCTCCAGGCAGCCGGGCATGTGGTGGGCTGCTTGAGCTCTGCCTGAAGACGTGGCTGGTCCCAGACAGAACAGGTTGCAAAACAGTAATTGTATCTCGTATCCTGTGTGGAGCACGGATCCAGCCCTGCAAACAGCAGTGGAGTCAGGGCGATTCTTCCTTCCCATCCACAGACGTCCCCTTTGCTGACTGGAGCTCACTTGACTGGAGATGACCTAGTGCTCAGGCTCTGTCAAGGAGATATCTCCGTGTACTTCTGCAGAGGGGTCTGTGAGGCCAGAACAGGGAGAAAACAAGTGCTAATTAAGAAGAGATAACTAAAACTTGGAGCCATTCCTCTCCACGTCAGCCTTGGCACAACGCTGCTTTTCTGCTCTCCTCTGACTCACCCAGCTGTGACATCACACACGTGTTGGTTGTGAGCATTGTGCAAGGATAGAGTTTGGGGATTTCTGATAACTCCTCTCCACTGTCTTCAAAGGTCACTGGCTCAATCCAGCAAAACTAAAAAGAAAACAAATGCCCGAAGAGCAGAAATCCCCAAACATGTCACATGAAATCATGAAGGAGAAGCTAATGGCGGGGCAGAGCCACTTGGTTAGAGCGTGTGTGTTCGGCTCTATATCATTAATTTACTGATGTTAAATATTTCAGCAGGTAACTTAGGGGACTTGCAGGAGTATCCTAGTGGCTGTGATCACAAATTATTCATCAGTGGCAGTTGAAGAAGAAAAGCCTTTCTGAAGAAAGGCATCTGTGTAACTCTTGCTGGTGTTTTGCATTTCAGCTGACTCCCTCGGCCTTCCTGAAGGAGATGTCTCTCACCACGGAGCAGAGGCTGGCCAGCACTCGGGAGATGAGGCGGCCCCGAATTATCCAGCTTCTAGACATGAGTGAAACCTCCCATCAAAAGGTAGCCTTTTCCTGCCCTTTTCCTTGCTGTTGGTGACATTTGAAGAGGGTGCGTGCTTGTGACAGGCCTGCCTCCAGCTTCTCTGAATACCTCGGTGACTAGGTCCTGTTGTCCTTTCCAACTCCCGAGTGACTAGCGATAGGACAAGAAGAAATGACCTCAAGTTGCGCCAGGGGAGGTTTAGGTTGGTGGTTAGGAAAAATGTCTTTCCGGAGAGAGCAGTGAAGCATTGGAAGAGGCTGCCCAGGGGGGTGGTGGAGTCACCATCCCTGGAGGTGTTCAAGGAACGTGTGGACGTGGCACTGCGGGACATGGTTTAGTGGGCATGGTGGGGTTGGGTTGACGGTTGGACTTGATGATCTTACAGGTCTTTTCCAACCTTAGTGATTCTGTGAACTGCTGGTGGTGGTGGAGTTCCTTCTGCTGGGGGAAAAGTAAAACATTTTTCCCCGGTGAGACATTGAAGTCCTGATATGCTTAGTAGCCAATACGAATAACCTCTGCTGAACTTGGTGGGTTTTGCTGGAATTTAGCTACCAGTGCTAAAGCCCGATACTGGGGGAAGGCTGGGGCAGGGCACCAGGGCAGGAGCTTGCCATTTTCCATCCTCCTGCTGAAGTAGTCGCATCTCGCTTCGGTACAGTTGCTGTCAAATGCTTGGGGTCATCGGACTCCCTCAACGGTGGCAGCATTGGCCTTTGAAAGCTGAGGGCCTACGGTAATTATTCAAGATTTAACAAAACCAATTGCATTAATGCTTTGGGTTGGAACAATGTGTGGGACCCTTGCAGGGTGTTAGAAATTGCAGGCTGCCAGATATACAGGGGAATCACGCTGGGCAGAGGCGATGTGGAGGTGCTTTATCTGGATCAACGTTTACTTTAAAGCTGCTTTTCTTACAGGACTGCTCAGTACAACGCGCAGTCCAAGTGGGTAGATTGCTGAGGTAGGCTGTTGAGTGGAAAATTGCCAGCCAGAGACCTGTAACGGATTGGTTAAGGATTGCCCTAGACAGCACGGGAGTTGGGAATGCGTCAGACGAGTGCACAAATAACTGGCAGTGTGCCGCAGCCACACGTGGAGACCTGCCCATGTCTTTCGAGGGGGAACAGTGCAGCTGGAAGAGGGGAGACAAAGCAGGGAGGAATTTCCTCAAAGTAGTGCCTCTGCTCTGTAAGCATTTGCTGTTTGTGTATGTTTTCAGCCATGCTTCTGCAGTGGTGTTAATTAAGAGCAATAATAGAATACAATAAAGCATCCCTTTTAAAGCTCATGGCAAAAGGAGATCTCAAGTCCAGTCTTACTCAAGTTGCCCAGTAATGCTGAGAAAAGAGCTGAACCTTATCACCATCCAATGTTCACCTCACATGTCTTTTTCCTAACTACTGTTACTTTCTTGTTGGCCTTACCTCCTCTGGTACTATTCTCTTCTTACGGATTTCTAGGCTCTGTATCAAAAAATGATATCTGGGGATGTGTGGGACTTGGTCTCTCTGTCTCAGAGTAAAGATCATCCCCAAATGGTTTCCCACGGAGTGTCACGTAAATTCTTGGGTTTCGCTTGCTCCATGAGCGCTCATGGCTCTTTCAGTAAGTGCTCTGGAGCTGTGTAACCCCGTTAGCACAGGGCTCTGCTGGAGGTAAGCGCTGCCTTGCATTTTGGAGAAGGAAACCTGGAGAAACACCTCCCAAAAGAGCTTCTTAGCTTGAGCCCGCTCAGCGTGGCCCAGAAACTTTTGCTGAGCTCAGAACACAGGTGGGTGAGCTCCTGTTTCCCTAGTGTGAGCTGGGCAGACATAGTCACCAAGAGACTGTACTTCCCGGGAGATCAATGTAGGAATCTCATTCATGAATCTTTTTTCCCAGCAACTGAACCTCTCACTGCTCTCTCTTGCATCTCCAGTTCTCCTCAGTTGACCTGGACCAGAGCTTGTTTCAGCCTTTTCCATCAGAGGTGGTGTTTCAGAGCTACGTCCCCTGCGAGGTCTATGAAGCGCCGCTGATTCTGAGGAACACCGACAAGGTAAGTGCTGGGACGTGGAGGTTTAACGCTGTGCTGGAAGAGGAGAGCAGTGTAATTCACGTGGTATACAGCATAGCAAGTTATCTGCTGCAGCGCAGCACGTCAGAATCAAATGTCTCAACACCTTTATTTTGCGAGCTGGTGGAAATCTTCCCATGCTGGAGATTCTCCCCCTGATTTTGGCCATGCGTTGGTGGTATCTAGCCCAAAGGAGCTTTTCTAGTCAGCATCCTTCCTCTCGAAAGCCCCGGATTGAGGGGAATGTCGAGGGCTGTACAGTCCGTACCTGCCCTCATGCTTTACCTCGAGTGTGTATCACGTTCTGGTGGCTCCTTGGTTAACCTTGGTTTGTGGCAGGGCATCTCTGCCTCTCACAACCTGTTTAGCTGCCTCTGCAGCTCACTGTCAGAGCACAGGGGTTGAGTCTTCTCCGCTTTATGTTGGAATAAGTTACAATTAGTGGTGTTAGCACTCCAGAAAGGGTGTTTTGAAACAGCAGTGGAAGCGGACTGATTTAGCAGGAGCAGTGGGAGGCCTTTAGGGGCCACTTTAGGCTCTTGGTGAGTTTAATTCAGTTCTGCCCAGGTTTTTCTAAGGCAACGTGGCTCTCTGCTTTCCCTTTGGAGAACCACAGCCCATCCACAGTAACATGCTCTTGAAGGTCTCCACCTTTCCTTGAAAAAATTGTGATCGTTTTGAGATTTCCCAAGGAAGTTGAGAAGGGAAAAGTTGAAAAACGTCAGCAATTTTGTTCCACTGTAAAGAGGAGAATTGAGACCTTTTGAATTTCAGCAGGGGAGATATTTGCTGGAGTGAGGCATGTGCCAAGAGCAAGGTGGTGGGAAAAGAGAGGAGCGAGGAAAGGAGCTGAGTTAGAAGGTGCTCTGGGAGAGAACATTGTACAGGCAAGGGTTTCTCTTGACACCTAGCAGTAAGTGTGCTGGCAGCAGAGAAGGGTCAGAAAAAGAAAGGTGTAATTAAAGACAGTCTTGTGTACTGAAGAGTAAGATGTATCCCTGAGAGGAGGGCGGCAGGATGGGAAGATGGAAGTGTGCACGAGAGCGGGTGAATTAACCACCTCTCCAAATCTCCCTGTTGGGGGAAACAAACAGGTGGACAAAAAAGCGCTGTCGGGGCATATGGCAGGTGGAGGAAAAGCAAGAGAAGTCAAAGTATATTTGGAGAGGACAGGTTTTGACAGGGACACGGTTGAAAAGAAGACCCTTTGGCAAGGGAGGATGCAGGCGTGGTCCCTCAGTTATTCCTGGAGAGTGCTGCGCCATTCCTGGTCTGGCGTTCAGCTCGGGGATATTGGAAAGATGCAGCGTGGATGCCCATGCCCCAGGGATACCATTTGTGTGGTCCACAGTGATTCTGGGCACTCTTTGCTGTAGGTATCCTTTCCTGATTAAAGTGTGCCTCCGTTTCTCTTTCCCTGTGGCTCTGCTTCATTCCCACTAAGTGTTTTGGCTTCAGCTGCTCCGTTATCCATGTGGCACTTCAAAATGTTTGTCTTTGCCAAGTACCAGCCAACAGGCAAACAGTTAATTTGCTCTATTCCTGCTTCCTCAAGTGGAAAGGAAGATCTGCATCAACATTTCTGCCATTCCCACTAAAAAATAATAAACTTGTACAGCTGCACCTTGGGATTTGTATGCCCTGTAAAGAGGAGGCAATGTGTGAACTGTTGATTTTTTCCCAAAATGAATTAGTTTTGAAGCTAGTAAGACCTCAACCATTGGATAGTGCTGGTGTGAAAGTAAGATCGGCTCTAAGGAAAATCCTTGGCATATTTAAGTACACAAAGTTAGAGATGATAGTCCTAAGAGAGGTTATCATATTTTAATTTTGTTGGCTTTTGATAATGTCCTAGAGAAAAGCAACATGTGCTCTGTCTCAGTTTTCTCACCAGTTTTGCAGATTCTTCTGAATCATACTGACTTATACTGCATGGTAGCCTGGTGCTGTCTGCTCCATCAAAATCCAGCTGACAGCAAAGTGTATTCCAAAGAGAGGCTCTGTAATCATTCAAATACAGAAGTGCTTTGCTACATACTTCCTGTTTGTACCTGTGTTTTGTACAAGTGCTTTTCTGTCTTCAGGCTGCTCCTCACGTCTTCTGGGTGGCTTTTGCTGAAGGTCTTAACTCATCTCCCAAGGGACTTGGTGACCAAAATGTTTGTCTGCAGTGTGAAATTGGCTCTGGGAGCTCGCTGCCCCAGGGGATTGCTGGGAGCAAAGGGTGTTTGGAGAGTTCAGGACTGCCTGGGCCGTGGGTTATGAGGCTCGGGTGGGTGGTGCAGAATGAATCTCCACTTTTGCCAAGCCTCATGTGGGTTCGTTGTTTCCCAGTGAAGCTCCCTGTCAGTCAAAATCACCTGTTTTAGACTTTCTGAGATGAGGTTTGGTGCTCAGGGGTTGATATCCGCGTGCTAGAAAATGCCTGTGTGCAGTCTCTGTGTTTGTGGCATCCCAGAGGGCAGAAACTTGCAGCAGGGTGCCTGCAGGGACTCCCGGGTGTGGGGAGGAATGCCCAGAGATCTGCCTTGCCTGCACTGGCAGCTGCCTGGCTACAATCAGCAGGCAGCAAGAGCCTCCGGAGAGCTGAGATTGGCTTTTAATAATGAAACCACAGTGTGAGTCAGTGCTGGTCATGTATCTCAGGGCAGAAAATGCCTTTGAAGCCCATAATTGATAGGCACAGCCTGGGGGGGTCATCTGGCTTGCCATTATTGTGGTAAGTTGACTGCTCTGATCTTCTGCATCAGCCTTTCCTTGTAGAGTATCATGCTTCTTCCTTGCTTCTCTACAGCCCCCTTTAAATTCTCTTAGCCATCTCCTTGTTTCTGGGGTTGTCCCTTTGTTTTCCTATGTTCCTCCTTTTGCTCCTCAGCTTGCTTTTATTCCCAGTAAGGCCACAATGTCTGTGGTCTCCTTCTCTTGTTGGTCTGCCTGCATGACTCTGTAGCATTGCAGCTTGACTGCCCTGCTCAAACCCGGTAGGTTAGAAGTGAATTTCTTCCTTGCCCCAGTATAACATGTCCTGTTTTGCCTTCAGATGATACATTCCCCCTTTAGAGGCGTGATGGCATGGATGTGCGCAGGCAGAAGCAAGCAGGTTCTCGGGGTTTGTTGACTATGTGGATGACTTGATTCTGGTATCGTACCGCCATGCTGCTGGTGTCTTATCTGCTTGGCACTTCCTTCACAGCAGGGCATTGCCCTACTGCCTCTGGCCTGGAGCTATTTTGCCCCAGCAGAAGGGATTCAGGTCCACCCTTGTGTATTATGTGTATGTACCTCGAGAGGTAAAAGTGCTTTGGAAAGGTGGTTGAGGCAGGATGTCACCAGGGCATGGCTAGGTCTCTTCTCCTCGTGTTTCCACAACTGGCAAAGTCATAGTTTCATGTCTTTCCTGCAGGTTCCTCGGCTGGTGAAGGTCGTCCTGGAGAGCTCACCTTATTTCAAGTTGATCGGCCCCAAGGATGTGTACCGTAAGGTAGCACCTGGCATGCGTTCCACTTTCCGCATCCTTTTCACCCCTGAGGAGAACAAGGTGAGACTGGAGGTGCCAAGAGGTTGGTGCCTTCAGTGGAAGCTGCACCTGCAGGGCCGGATTCAGACCAGGGCATCTAGTGTGGGTTTTGTGGAACTGTCCTGGTTTTGGTGGGGTTGCACTGGATCTGGAACTGGGGGAAACTCTTTGCCCATGGTGAAGATTATGCTCTCACAGGCTGGAGGCTCTTACGTTTCAGACTGTTTTTATCCTTCAGTGCTGGCACATTTAACGTAATGTCTATTGGCTTCAGGGATAAGAGAGTCTACCGTCTGTGATGGGGCAGCCTCTCAAGGTGTCGGTTTGTAGTATCTGTCCGTTGCTGCATAATTATGGGTTTGCTCCACTAATTGTAAATACAAAGGTCTCTTTAAAAGTGACCTGTTATTTGGGGGACCCGAAGTAAGCCTGATCAGAGTGAGGACCACCACCTTTGAAAACTGCAGTCACCTTAATGTATATCACGTTGGACACAGTAGTGACACAGCTGAACGTTGTGTCTAAAGTAATCGCTTTTTTTGCATGCCGGTTCTAGTCCACACCCTGCTGTGAGGTCTGCTCCAGGCTGCAGCTGGTCACATCTTGGCATTGCAGGGTGCTGCTAGGCACTGCAGCAGGGACTCGCAGGCTGTGCTTTCCCTCGGTGTGCTTTCTTGAGCGTTCGTGAGGGAAGGTGCATGTGGAAGAGTAGGAAAGTGTCAGGGAGGGGTGTTGATAAGATGTTTAGCCATCTCAATGGCAGGGGTGTAATTATTATGGAAAATCCTAGAGGCATGAGTAGATCCAGAGAGGTTTTCTCTTTCCCACCTGGCAGCCACTTCCCTGCCTGGCTCTGGACTGGAGCAAAGATGATGCTTTTTCATCCCCTGTGTTTCCAAGCCTTGCAGCCGTGCTGTTACTGAGGATACTTGCCCACCTGTGATCCAGCTGTGAGTCTAGGGGAGAGGGAGTGCTGTGCCCATGGCAGGGAGCCAGCCTGGTGCAGAGCCACTGAGCTCTAGATGTCCTTAACTCAGCAGGAGGTTGGTGTGCTGCAGATGACAGTGAGACATCTGCCTGGCAGAGCACGTAAAGGACTAAAGGGGCAGGTACAGTCTGCAGGCAGACCCCTTACCCCAGAGCCTGTGGGCAGTAATACTGATGTGGCTGTGTCTTCATGCGTGTTATTGTGGTTGTTCTGTCACCTGGCGCCTATTCCGTGCCACACATACTTTTGCTTGGAGGTTTGAACACCAGTGCCGTGGCCCTGGCAAGTCTGATTCTCCGTGCTGTGGTGTGAAGGGTCAGTGCTGTTACCTGGAGGCTTGTTAATACAGAGGATTTAGTCCATGGCAGGGAAGGGAGGAAGCATTGCGGGCAGACAAAGACAGGCAGGCTGACTCCTTCCGCCAGCCCCCCGCCACCTCTTAGCACTGTTTTTCGCATGCCTTTGTTGGAGAGGCAAGGTTAGGGGATAGCTCTGAGCCAGCTGGTTTTTCTGCAGCAGGCCAGAGGTGCAAGATCTCTTTGGGCATAGCTGTTTTCTCATCTTCCATTTGCAGCTTAGATTCAGTTTAACACTTTGTCCTGTCCTCAAACAGTATGGGTATAGAAAACTGAAGAGGAAATGCCCTGTGGTGCCTGGCTCCCCATGCTTGTGAAATAATCTGTTCCTTTGGAGGGACTGAGAAATCATTCAATATCATTAATATTTAGGGTAAAAATTATGTTTGCCTCGGGCAGTTCTCCATGCTACCCAAGTGACACGAGAGCTTAATGTCACTGAGGTAGGCTTTGCAAAGTACACTGGTGCCTTTAAAATGTGATTTATTAGTATAAATTAGTGTTCATTTTTGGGGTGGAAGAGGTAAACGGGCGCCCATGAAGGGCAGCAAAGTGCTGCTCTTCAAGTTTCGAGAGGCAGCAGAGCAACACGTGAACATCACCACAAGTAGAAGTAGGGTGAGATAACCCCCAAGAGCACTGATGATGAATACTTTGTCCCTTGTCTTGCCCTTGAACAGGCGAGCGTCTGGAGTAGGGAGCTCTGCCAGCGAGAGGTCCTCCGCACAGCTTCGGCGACACCCCGGCGGGTTTCTGCTGAACTGGGTTTTGTGCCCCGTGCAGGGGTTGTGCAGGGCATTGGGAGAGGGGTGCGTGCTGCTCGGTGAGGAGCGCGTAGGGGTTTATACAGCCGAATCAGTATTTTGTACAAATCGAACATTTTGTCTCGTCCTTGGTGGAGCGTGAGTCAGCGAAGTACCCAAGTGCTGTAGCTCAGCTACAAATGCATCAGTAGCATGGTCAGGAGGTGCAGAGCACCTTGAAAACCCCTTAGCAAAGAGGCAGGCTCTGGGAAATGGTTCTGTAAAGCCAGCTGCGTTGGGCTTGCAGTTGCTGGCATGCAGAATATCTGTGGTTTAGCTGTGGAAGGCTTATGAGTGCTCCCTTGGCGCAGCCTCTGCCTCTCTGCTGCTCCATGATCTACGGGGATTGTGGACAACCCAGTGAATCGGGATGCAGGTACAAACCCCTCTGTCAAGGTTGGCAAGTCTTCCTGGTGTGGAGCTGGTTTCTCTAATTCTCTTGATTTGAATCTGTTCTTCCCCAGGGTACGTCTGACTTCAGTGAAGTCTCTCACGATTCAGGGGAGTAAAATTGCAGCTAAGCCCTAACTAAAAGGACCATGGGAGTTGTTAGTGGCTGAAATGCCATGTGCCATGCAGGCCTTTCTTGAAAAATGAGCAGTTTCCTATTGTCTCGCAGTCATTTGGGAATGTGCCACGTGATTGGACTGTCAGAAAGTGTATAAATAGCTGACATGTCTCTTTATTGGCACTTGTGTTACAAATATGAAATGCTAATTCTTCTGTTGGGCAACATGTGCAATTAGTTGTTCTTGCTGCTTCTGATGTACGCATTTCTGTTTTATGGCTCCGGTTGTACAGCGGGGGTGTTCTCGAGCCACCTGTGTTCCCGGGTGTCCTTGCGCGATGGTCTGACAGTCTCTGGCTAACTGGAAACTATCATGGAACTGACTGGCAAATAAGCAACAACCAGAAATACTGACATTTGTGTGTCCTTTAGGCTTATCAATAGATTATCTTAAAGGAAGAAGGAAGGAAGAAGAATATAAAACCACAGCACAGCCTATTTTGTTTTGTCCTCTTGTTCTTTTCACTGTAGCAATACAATATTTTCAGGCAATCCGAGTTCAGTCTGTAAGGTTTGCAAAATTCATTACCGATGCTCAGTGGAGGCTGAATTAATGCTCATTGATTAATATGAAATATGACAGGACTATGAGCTGTTCCATTACTGAAATGAACTCGTTTAAAATTCAGTCCAGCCGTGTTAGATGTTTTGTAGCACACGGAAGCTATTCCAAGTATACTTTCAAGAAGACTCCGGGGAGGAGGAAAGGGGCAGAAGATCAAGGCAAATGGCCCTGTGCAAAATGAACCTGGAGCGAAGGGACTGATTTCAAAGCATCCTGTGACTTGGTAGCTGAGGGAGGCAGGAGGAGGGGTACCCCTTCTCGTCTGAAGCCATCTTCATCCTCCAGCCTCCCTCCTCTCTTTTAACGGCCCTTATTTTCCAGCCTTGATGGTATGATGGTTTCAGCAGGGAGCTTGCCCTGTTTGACTTACTATGCTACCTCATGCTACAAGGATCTCCTCTTTGCTGCTGCCTGCTGCAAGGAACCCAGTGAGGTTCTACAGGAGGATCGGTTCTACAGTAAAACTGACATCCGAGTTTGCTGGCATACTGGGCAGTTAAGGCTGCTATCTCTGTGACAGTAATGAATGTTAGCCTGAGTTTGCAAAGAGCTTGAAGTGACACCTTTGATACAAGCAGTTGCTTTAATTTCAGCGGGTGCTAATTCAAATGCCATCGGTGATGCTTTGCAGGCCAGAGCTTGTAACTTACTGCTTATCAAAGGGGAGTAAGAGAAGAGGAACCATCATACAATGAACTGTATTTTCCCTGAAACTGAGAGCGGAGCTGTATGAAGCATGAAGTCGTATTTTCATGAAAATCTATAGCCTGAAGCTGCATCTAAACACAACGGTCTTTAAAGCATGGAAGTGATGCAACCCCTCCCTCACCCAGGCATGTTTACTTAGAGACCTGGTTTTAAACAGCCTGCTAAGGGTTTGCAGTTGCAAAGTCAAACAAGATCTTAAACTGGCTTCGACTGTACCCCTAGACTGTGAGTAAGTGCATAGCAGAGTTGGTAAGACAGGGCAGTGCTGCAGTGGAGAATTGCAGCCTTGATCTTCCAGGGGAGGGCGATTCAGCTTTCAAAAGCTTACGGGACCATGGATTCACAGCAGCATGAGCAGCCAGCTTCTGCCTAGCACCCCTCTTTCCTTGGTTTCCCCCCCCACCCCGTTTGGCCTGACGCTGCCTTCAACTTTGCTGTGAGGTCCCACTTTGGGGTCCTAGAGCACGGTTGAAGGGTCAGCACGTGCTGAAGTGCTTTGAGTCAAGCTTTGTAGAGGATGCACCATCCCAGGGTGTCCCTGGAGAAGGGGCTCAGCACACAACATGTGTGTAGGTGAATGGCAAGAGGCAGCTTTCTCTCTCAAAGGTCGCGGTTGTCTCTGTGAGGCCAAATCCTTGTTGCTTTAGCCTTGTCTTCGCACGCCTGGAGAAGTCCCTTCCCCAGGTGCTGCTGTGCAGGCAGTCCCAGTGCCCCTCACCGGCAGCAGAGCTGGGAAGGCTGCCTGTGCTTGCTTTTGGGGGGGATTGATTCCTTGGGCTCTTATTTACATTGCTGCTGATCTGCTCCTTAGCAACGACAATGACTTGAAGATTATTTCCTTTTACTTCCCTCAAATGCCTCCAATTGTTGAAGTTTTCTTTTTTCTTTATCCCCCTGCTGATCTGAACTCCTTGCGTCCTCCTCTGTCTACCTGGCTTCTGGAAGGGAGAGATAAGTCAGTATGGCATGCCCAGACTTAATAAGGCACGCAGATTTCAATTGGATTTACAATGCCTTTGTTACAGTAGTGTGGCCAAAATAACAAAAAAAAAAAAGTAAATAGGATTCTTTATTTGCTAATGCAGTTTCTGAGGATCGAAACAGTCCAGGATGTGAAGTACCCAGCTAATAGGTGCTTTAAATTCACATGGGCTGCCCATAGCTTTTATTTTAGAGGGCTTAGGCTGCAAGGTTGAGTACAAAATTGCTAATTCAGAAGGACTTGCTGAGGATGAAACGCATTCCTGAAATGTGATCTTCCAGTCTGTAGGTCGTTTGCTGCAGTTCCTTTCCTGGTATTTTGCCTTCCAAATATGAGAAGCAAAAGCCCTTCTGCAATATCCAGTGTGAATATTTGAGATACCCAGAATAAAAGATCCTTCTTTATTCTTTTTCCTCCTTGGATGTGACAGCGTCTGTTACTGCAACCTTAAACCCCAGCCGAGCAGGCGGTTGGTAGGCGCTGGGTGTTAACTGCTGTGCTAAAGCTGTAGCTCTGTGTCTGTGCCTCGTCTGGCTGCTGTAGGTCCCTTGCAGGCTTGGAGAGGATGGGTATGGGAGCAGGAAATCCCAAGGGCAGAGGAATCGGAATCTTGTCTGGTTGAGGGGGTTTGCTGCTGTGTGCAAATCCTAAATTGTCTGCTTGCTGCTTCAACAATTATAAAAATACCAAAGGAGATAAAAGCACTGAGTGGAAAAAAGATCAGGACAGCAAGTGAGTGATAAGAGGCAGAGCTTTTATCAACTGGTCACTAAGAGCTGCTGGAGGTAATGGCTCCTGGCCCTACTAAACAGTTGTACCACTGCTTTCAGCGGGGGGCAAGGTGATACTTCCAGCCCAGCTATGCCACACTGTAGATCTGGAGATCGATCTGCTCAACCCTACAGCAGCATGATTTTGGTGATTGGATTCACCTCCCTACTGCTAAATGCCAGACAGCTTGAGGGGGGGGGGGTCTGTCTGTCTCTTTTCTGAGCAAGCCAATGACTGGGAATAGCAGAGCTGAGTTTGCTCTGGTCGGGATGTCTGACCTGCCTCAGGGAGGCATGCTAGCAAGGCAGCAAGTCCCTTATTCTGGAGACTGTACAAAAGGGAGGTGATGAAGACATCAGTTATGCAGGGGAGGGGAAGCAAAGCTGTTTGCTGCCTCCCCTGAGGCTAAGAGGAGATGTAAAGGGAAATTGAGATTAGACACAGGAAGAACTCTCTTTAAGCCTAGGGCAGAGCTGGAACAGGCTGCTGAGGGCAGGGGTGGAGTTGTTAGTGCTTTCAAGTACTTGTCAAACATCTCTTGAGTAGTGTGGGTACAGAGCTGAGCCAGTTCTGGGGTGGGGAGGTGGATCAGATAACCTTTTAAGGGTGTGTGTCCCCAGCTTTGTCTCCATAATGCTATGGGAAGGGGCGGGAAATACACCTGTACCCTACACTCAGCTGATATAAACCAATTATTGTGTCCAACTTGTTAAGTATTTCACCAGACTGACTCTTGATCGTGCATGTGGCAAAGTCCTTCTGAAAATGTACCTGAGCATCCCCTGGCAAGCTTCAAGGAGGTCACTGCGTTGCTGGGATTGGAGTTGGCCCTGTGGCACAACTGAGTTCTTAGTGGTGCCTTTAATAGTCTGCAGTGGCGTTCTTGTTACTGCTGTAATCCCGTACATGAAATGACTCAATTTTGGTGCCTCAGAATCCAAGTGTCAGATGATTTTGTCTGGTTCTGCCAGCTTGCTGGGAAAGCAGGTGACTCAAGGGGGTTGTTCCTTCTTTGCGAGTTAGCAGCCCTGTTCAAGTCGTGCTACTGGACTGAAAGGTCATTCAGGCAAAAAGGAGTATTATATTATTGAATGCTCCTGTTAGAGTCCTAGAAAACAGCAGCTTTCTTTCTGCCGTGGGGATGGTACTAAACGCACTGTGCTGAGATTGTTTCTTTCCCTGCAGGATTACTTCCACCGGGTCACCTGCATCACGGAAAGGGAAAAGTTCGTTGTGCCGATCCGAGCTATAGGTGCCCGAGCCATCCTGGACTTCCCTGACCAGCTGAACTTCGGTGTCTGTCCAGTCAAGTACAGCACCCAGAAAACACTGCTGGTTCGCAACATCGGGAACCGGGAGGCCCGCTACCGCATGAGCACTCAGAGGTAAAGGAACTCAACATCTTGCTTGTGCAAAATACTGTTGCGTGATAATAGATTTGGTAAGCAGTAACAAAAAAGAACCAGAGCATCTGAGCTGCTGTATTGCAGGCGTAGCTGGAACTGGGCAGGACATGTGGGTCTGGCAGTTGCTTACAGTGTTTTAAGCATGATGCAACCTCCGATAAAACTCGGCAAGCTGCAGGGAAGTTTCATACTGCAGTGGTGTCTCCAGCACAGCCTCTCACAAGACCAGTTCTGTTAGTTTGAAAGAACAAGTAAAGGAAGGCAACCTGACCGCCCTTGGGTTGTATGGGATAGTGCGTGGCAGATGACAGCTCTAGGAGCTCAGTTCATGTACACCAAACGCAGTGTTAGGAAATGACCGGCTATGAGCTGGTGGCAGAGACATTTAAGAGTTGATCAGCAGCTGTGTCTATTGGCAAGTAATTCTGAGCAATTGGAGATCAGTTGATCAAAGCTGAGGGTACTGAAGTCCTGACAGTACCACCGTGTGGTCCAGGAACTTTGTTTTCCGGTAGGTTTGGTCTGGTCCCTGGGAGCAAATATCGTTAAGGAGAATGAGCTCTTAAGTGGAGACGAGCAGACACGGGCTTCAAGACTGCACTACAGCCCCCAAGCAGAATGCTACTGAGGGCACAGGCAAAAGATGCAGCAACTCTGTGGTGCAGGGGTTGGGGGCATTTTCTCCTAGAGCTTTATCTCTCCTAGAGCTTTATCTCTCCTAGGTTTCCTGGAGAGTGTTAGAATGTTAGTAGCTAGCTTGCAACCTGCTGGTGGTAAGTACTTTCTGAAACAGTTGCATACCACTGTCAGCCAAATACACCCGTGCTCTGGGAGGCCACAAGCACAGGGTATTCCGGTGGTCCCCTATTAAATGCCTGATGTGAATGGTGTTGCAGTCAGCCTGTGCTGTTCCTTTTGGTCTCAGAAGGCAGTCACCCATTTTGGGGTTTGCTGAATTGGAGAGGGTAATGCGTTTTTGACACTGCATCTGCAAGGAAACCAGTTCAGTTGGTTGATAATGAGCTGAGAGTTGTTTGGTCCCAGAGGTCTCGGTGTAGGAGCTGAGGTCAAGAATGCAGCAAAGACCCGCTGTCTGACTTGGTGCACCTGAGTAGCCTCAATTTCTTCCCCACGAAAGCAGGGCTCGAAAGAAGACTTCTTACTTTGGTCCTGTGAAACGTGAGGGTCCAAGAGGAGCTTCCACCAAAGGCTGGCAAAGCTATTTAAGCAGGCTTCCAGGATGCTATTTCAGCAGGCTGCTGCTTATCGCTGTGGAGAATACCTAGGCAGGAACTTGCAAATCGGTGTACAGTTTTCCTCGGGGCTGTCCAGATCTAGTTGTCACCACCAAACTAAATACCCAGTAAAGTCAGGCATGTTTTTGCACTGTCCTTGCCAACTGCTCTGTTGAGTTCAATTTCATCAGCTTTCACTACTTAGGTGAGCAAAGTTCAGCTGGCGCATGGCTCCAGTTGTTCTCATTATTTTGGTGTGCGCATTGCGTCCTCTAATCATGGTAAAACTCTCCAGAACGTGGTTTTAAGGTGACAAATTGACCACCAGCAAAGCACTAAACCCAGTAACTTTTGTTTTCTAAGTGTGGCTGTACAAGAGCCATGAAGCGCAGCTGCCGTTGTGCAGAAGCATGTTTTACCTGACTTAGCCCTAAGCATTAAAGCATCGAGTTTTGTTTCTATCAGCCAAGAGCTGTTTACCTGGTGACAAATCATAACTGCTCATATTAAATCCACAGTACGCCAACACATTTTCCTAATTATTTCCAAGACATTGCACAGACTTTGTCTGGCGGGCCAGGCAAACAGTTACCGAGCTTGGAGTACAACCCGGAGTCCCAGATTGCATTGCTTGTGAACAGAGAGAAGACCTCCTCTTAAACTTGCCTTGATATGCTCCTGTTAATGGCGCTTCATTTCGCTAGGGATTTAATTGTTCAGGCTGTAAATGGGATACTCCTTTTGTGTTTTGTTTCCATGCTGTGGTATCACTCCAGTCTGCATTTGCATTCAGATTTTTCCTGTTGTTCTTTTCTTCTTAGAGCAGCTTTCATTGAAATGCCGATAAAACTTGCCCTTTCTTAGGCTAAACCAGGATGCTTTCAAGGTAAAAAAAAAAGGATTCTGCAATTTGAACCATAATTAGTCCCTTTTATTCTCTGTCTGATTTCTAGGCTGTGATCTCATTGAAACAGGTATTGCCTTGACATTTGCATCTCTTGAGGTGAGGTTTCTGGGTGGCAGGAAAAGACAGATTCCTGAGGAAATCAGCATCAGGTTGTGCATGCGAATAGCTGTTACCATTTCTGTGCTCTTCACAAGCCGTTCTCTGATGGTATTGCTAGCAATTGGACTCCTGAGGCTGCAGAGACGCAGAGCATGGGGGAGATGAGGTCATTTTATGCCATGGGATCTTCTGAGGGCTGGATCTCTGCAGAAGCGGGAGTCAGTCGCTCTGTTTCTGATCCTGTATGTTGTGTTTGTCTTCCGCTGGCTGTGGTTTGTTTGCTCCTTGCTTGCGCAAGTGAGCTGAAGGGAACTAGACTGCCAAAGGAATATAGTCCCCAAATCTCCCGCAATAGTCCTGATAGCTGTCTTTGCCTTGCAGCCCTTTCTCTGTCGATCCCTCCGTCGGGACTCTTGGGATTGGTGATTCCATGCAAGTGACAGTGGAGTTTCACCCGCTGAAGACCGGGCACCATTCCAGGTCCTTGGTAGTTCACTACGACACAGGTAAGTGCTGGGCGCTGCGTGGTGCACGCTCTCTGCGTCCTTCAAAGCAGAGCCCTTTCTAAGCAGAATAATGTTAAGTTTGCTTTGTGGGCAACTTCTAAAACATTTTCTTCCAAAAGCTCTGCATGTTTCAGTGCTTAGAAGTGAACAGATAAGGGGCAGAGGCTGAGCCTGTCCTTGTTCTGTATGTCCTGTGCGCTGGTTCCTCCCTGGGGGACCCTGGTGTCAGGATGGTGTTCTGCACCCAGCACCTCCTCGTGACAGTCTTCTGCCATCATTCCCCGTTGTCCCAGCCACCTCAATTCCCTCTCCAGGGGTACCTGCCCTGCCCCAGCTTTACCTCGGATAAAAGTGAAGAGTAGTTGGTGTTGAGGGGGTTGTTAAAGTAGATCCCCTCAAATGGGAATGAGATTTTTGGAATGCTGTTTTTCTGGGAGTTGCTGAGTGGAGGAGGGAGAAACCTCGACTCTCCATTGCAGCATGCGTATGCACGCATGAAGTTTTAGTCCATGACAACGCTATGTTTGAAGCGTAATGTGGGGAACACATGTCTCTGTCAGACTCTCTCCAGTGCCTGCTGTCTCTTACACACCTCTGTCCCATGTACTGCTTCTCCATTGTCTTGCCACAGACCTTTTTTTCCATGTTGCCCTCTACCCATCTACAGCCCGTGCTTCCCAACATCAGGACTAAAGTAGCCAGGAGTTGAGGGCTGTTGGGATTTGGCAGGCAGTGCTCAGTGCCTCCCGAGATAGGTGTAAAATGTATGCTAGGGTACGAGAAGCCAAGATCAGGCCACAGAAATACCGTCAGCTTTATAAGTCGCTTTAGGAGTGAGTGGGGAAAACTCAAGAAAAAGGTGCGACATGTTAAAATGCTTCTGTCGGCCTTGGTTCAGGAGAGGTATCTTGTGATGCTGAACGAGACGCTTTCTCTGTTGCATGTATGCACTTGGTGTGCGTTTTCTCTTGCTGGAAAGAGAGGTTTGGTTTGTCCCTATTCCTGACTGTTGGTCCTGGGAAGCATGATGTCCTAATCCAGGTGATAGTGTGATGCTTTAGCCCAGCAGTGAACATTTTAGTTGTCTCGAGTTTGTAGGGGTTACAAAAATGCTCCTGTATCTTCCAAATGCTCTTTGTGGCTTTATGAGTTGTCACAGCTTTGTTCAATATTTGTCAGTTAGTGACATATTCCCAGAGAATGGTTTATGCTCACTCTGAGAAGCTCATGGGATGGGCAGCGCTTTCTTGAAAGAACTACTGAAATTTCGGGTAGAGAAGCACAAAAAAGTGCCTCATTTGTATGCATCTAGAGAATCTATAGGATAAAATTCCGAGGGCTAGATCTTTCTTTGACTCTTGTTCTTACTGACAAAGAGTACTGGAAAAGTACTACTTTTTCCCTGGAAAAGTACTAGTACTTTTGTGTAATTTCTGACTAATAAGATTATTTCAGGCCCTCAGGTTCCTGTTTTGTGACAAATCATGACAAGTCTTTCCTTATTCACATTTCCTGGGCCATTCGTGCTTTTACAAACCTCTCCCATCTATCTCCCATACGGATTCCTCAACCGAGAAATCTGTTCAGTCTTCATATAGAAGCTGCTCCATACTTTTAATTGTACTTTCTGCCCTTCTCTATTAATTTCAAATGCTTCAGCTAGTTTTTTTGAGATCAGAACTATACCCAATACTTCAAGACCCACGTGGCCATGGGTTTAGACAGTGAGGTGACAGTTTTCACGGTGTTTATTTTGTAGTAGTTTGTCTTGATGGTTGTGGAGGATTAGCTTGTGTTTCCATAAACCTGAGTTGTGCATGCTCGAAGCACTGTGCCTGTCTCCCATTTCTTGGGTCCTGGCTCATCTGCTTGCCAATGTATGCCGAGGATTCAGCGCAGGGGAAAGGTAATGCTTATAAAGCATACCTGCCTCTAACTCCTCTGAAGTTCAGTGATTTTTATATGCTAAATTGTCCATTCTAGGAGGCAGATTGTCCAGTCCTTGGAAACATTGCTGGTGTGTTCTCCCAACGTAACTCAGCTCTGGCCACAAATCCCTGCCACTCCAGACTCCCTTAAGAGCAAAGAAATTGAGGATTGTACAGGCATGAAGGCTGAATTCTCCATGTGCAGAGATGAATGACTGACCGTAGAGATCTACTGTTTTAAGGGCGAGTCTTGCCTCATTCCCCAACCCGGCTCCCAGAATGAATGTGATTCTGCTGTGTTGCCTGGCTTAGGATTTAAGGAGTCCGTCCAGCTCTCCCCTTGTGGTGTTGCATGGCAGCCTTTTAAAGGCAGGTCCATCCACTGGCTGCCTTGCTGTAAGCCCTGCAGTGAGGAGAAGGCTCTGCCTTTGCAGAGGGATGCCCTCCAGGCCATGGCCGGGCTGCTGCGCTTGTCAGTTGGGGCTGGCTCGGAGGCTTTAAGCACCACTCCCTAGAAATGCCATTTCTGGAGAGCATGTCTGATGTTTGCTGTTTGCATCTCACCTGGGAAACACTCACCCACAACAGGAAGAGTGGGCTTGGTAGTGACATTTGAGCTCGGCTGACTCCCAGGAGTTCCTTGGTTGGGAAGAATGAAGGTTTGAAAGCTCTGGGAATGAGGGAGCCTTTGGTGGGAGTCTGTTCTGGAGGGTGAAATGCTGGCAGGTACCCCAGCAAGACTCCAGCCATTAATCAGTTGATGTGCACAGGCAAGGCTCTCTCCTCTTCAGCTTGGTCTGAGTTGGAAAGCAAAGATGTCCTCACTCTGGTCGTTGAATAGCTTGGGAATATGCAGCGTAGACTTGCACGCTCAGGCATAAGCAACAGGATCCAGGCTGAAGAAATGGGCTTGCAGGACTGTAATGGGCAGGCTGGTGTGGACTGTGCCCCACCAGTCTCATTGACATATCTTCACAAACAGCAAGTGAGGGCACTGCTTCTACAACACAGTGAAGTTCTCTTCTGCGTGCCATCCTGCGATGGGCTGTCCCTGCACTTGTTCCTCTGAACCTCCCTTTTCTGTCCACATGCCCCCAGGCATCTTTGCTTGCCAGCAACAAGGGATCCTCAGGAGAGACCCACCACTGGTGGTGTGCCTGCAGGAGACCCTGGTCAAGCTATGACTGTGGTGGGACTCCTCAGAGTCACCTGAATGACTTTGATGCAGAATTCCCCGTGACCTGAGTGGGATGGCAACCCAAAGGCCACCTGGGCACGTCTCAAAAATCCCACTGTAAATGCTGTCACGTTGGGGATAAACCTCTACAAACACACCCAGAAATAAGGTGGTTTAGATGGTGTCCAGGACATCCTTGTGCTGTACACAGGCAGCTATGAGGATGTGATAAATGTGCTGATCCGTGGAACTGCTAATACAGCTAAAAGCTGTAACGCTTTCTTCTGTTACCTGTGGTTTGCTCTCTTCCTGGTACTTCCATCAGCAAGTGAGGTGAGCAAAGACTGCCCTTTGCTTTGTTGCAGGTGAAGATACCCACACGAGCCTTTATGGAGCAGCTGGAGATGTCAACATCAGGCTAGACAGGAACTCCTTGGCAGTTGAGAAGACTTACCTCTCGCTGTCAAACCACGGATCCGTGGTCATCCACAATCGGAGTGAAATCATAGCCCACTTCCAGTGGAAGGCTTTTGCTACACAGGAAGAGGAGGATCAGCGGAAGCTGAGGTTCGTTTGAAAGATTCGTTTCCATAAGATACGCTGCCCAAGGGTAAAACTGACGTGTGGCCCCAGGGGTGTTGGTGCTTTTGAACGGTTTAGGACAAGTAAACCATCCCCAGCGTCAGGGTGCGTGTCACTGAGCTTCAGGGTACTGGAGCTCAGCACTTCCCATTCCAGTTCCACCCATACTCCAGCTGAGGAAGATGTTTTAGGGAGGGCAGGTTGGTTGCAATGACTGGATAGCAAATTGGTGGTTTGTGGGAGCACAAACCACTGAGGTCCAGACATCCCTGGGCTACAGAGGGTCCATGAGGCTGAGGAAAGTGTCAGCACTCGTTACCTGGGACGTAATGTAGCTGCAGATAACATAACTATTACGATAGTCACTGCAGTTTCTTCCACTCCAGCTTTGATAAGGTGGCAGGCTCCTTTTCCAGCAATGTGCAGGGTAGGGTGAAAGTTGAGGCCACCCTGCTGTAGGGTGTTAATTGCCTTGCGCTGCCCTGGTTTCCAGCACAAGGAAGTATTTGTGCCCTTCCTTCGAGGCTGGGGAGAGTTTGGAGGTGGAGGGTTGTGCAGGGAAGGTAGGGCAGCACAGGACCTGGAAGTGCATTTGGGCTTCAGCCACCCATGTCTTCATGGTGGTGAGAGATGGGGCAGGTTCTTGAAAGTGTGTCTTTGCTCAAGCTTTGAAATTCCCATTTCAGGCAGCAGAGAAATACTTGCAGCCCAGGGGGGTGAATTGGAAATGACACTTAAAAGCTTGGGTGATTTAGGGAATCCTTGTGTGACTTTTCAGACTTGGATGGATGTAGGTATATAGTTAGTCTGAACTCATAGCTGATCAGGAAACTGCCTTAAAGTGGAGCACTTTCTAAGAGCCTCTGAGTAAATAAAGTTCAACGTAATTAGGTCAGAAATGCCTTGAAGGGCAAAACTAGTTTTCCACTGTTCTCTCTTTTTAATGACACAGTGTGTGAGTTCTGTGCAAGCTCAGTGTGTTGAAAGGAAACCTCCTGACCTTCTCTTGGTACTTCCCTGGCCCATTTCTTTACCATCTCTTCCCAGCTGCCTGTCTCAGCCTGGACCCTGAGTGTTCCTCTTTCCCCTCAGAAGCAACCAGGTTTCCCCACAGTAGACTTCAACCGGATTTTTTTTTTCTTTTTTTCCAATTACATTTGATCTCGTGCCAGTTTGTGTCTTAGAGTCTGAGCAGGAGGTTTTGTTCTTCCTTACTTGGAAGTCTTAGGGATGGTCATAGCTCTAAGGCCACTGTCCTGCTGTCAGAGAAGCAGGGATCCCCTGGTGGAAGGCAGTATAGGGAACTGGGAGCAGGCATTGTTTGCTTATCCCCGCTGGTCCAAAAAGGAAGGAAAAAGAGTGATGCTCGTAACCTGCAGCTGAACCCCAGGTGCTTCTCCCCTTGCCGGTGAAGCCCTGCAGTGGGTGCTCCTTGATCTTTATCTGCCTCCCCCGAGCAGCTCTATGGTGGGAAAAGCCAGTTGAGGTTGGTGGATTCTCCATCAGTTGTGGCAGTGGCTTTGAGCCGGGAGGCTCTCTTGAGGGCTGCTAGCTTTCCAAAACCTCTTCTTAACTTGTGAGTGTGGAGTAAAACTACCTGCCACGCCAGGGAGCAACAAGTGATCATCTGATCCATTTGGGACCCCATGGCTCGGGGTCAGCCCCTTGCTGAGCTGCTGCTGGTGCTGCTGTTCCTCCCTGAGTGCGTTGCTGCCCCTGCACTTACCCGGCAGTCTCTGCCAATATGTTGCTTATTGAATTATCTGTTTGGTTTGTCTCTCCCCGTGGCCACAGGCTGTGTCGCAGGCTGCAGAGGCAGGAAGAGGACAAGACGGATTGCATCCTCAAGGAGTGCACGGTGGACCCCGCTCTCCGAGAACGCCTTTCCCTTCTCTCCCGCACCTTCCGGAACCAGAGGGCAAAGGTGCAAGGAGACTCCATGCTTTTCTCCGATGATGTCTTCACCATTGAGCCGATGGTAAGCTGTTAGCTGAGAACCTCCCTTCCTCCTCCTCCTGCTCCTCCCTGAATGAGGTCACTTGGCAGATCCCTGCATCAGCTGCCTTGACGTGCCGAGAGAAAATGTCAGGTTTCTAGCGAGGCTGGGAGAGCTTGTTACAAAAACCACTTCTGAACTGCGGGCTCCTGACAGGCAGCGAGAGCCTGCCTAAAGCTGAGCTACTGCAAGGGCTATAAATAAGTGTTCTTAGAGTGCTCAGAGGTATTGATTATTATATGTAAGGGCACACCTGACGCATACTGTATGGGGAGTAACAAAGGATATTAGAGCATTGTCAGTTCACATATTGACCTGAAGAATGAAATGGTCCTGTGTGGAAAGGAGGCCAAATTCAGCCCAAGTTTAGTCATGGAAACACCAATCCCTTTGTATAAGCTGGACTTACACCATGTCAGAATCTCCCTTCCAATGGCATCTGTGAGCCTGGACACAAGACTGGCAGGTTTTTTTTGAGTTGTATGGCACATAGGTACAGAAAAATCTTTGCTTTTCTGTTTCTGCAAGCAAAACCCCATGTCCTTCAATCAACCAGAGCTCTGATTCTGAGTATTTGCATGGTCTGAGACGAAGAATGCCTGCTGCCTGAGCAGTGCAAAATCCCTTCTCATCTTGGAGTGAACCCTAGAATAAGCCCAACCTCTTCTTTTTTTAAAATAGGTGAAACTAATTTTTTTTTTTAACCAAGGAAGGGGATCGTGTTCTCTTCTTGGTTACTCCTTTAGCCCATCGAAGGCTGAGAGCCAGCAATGTCAGCACAACTGCAGTTTCACACCACTGTAGCTGACAGCAGCATGGTGTGACCAAGAGATTGTGTCAGAGCAGTAGGATTATTGTAGAGTGGGAGCTGATGAGCTGAGCCTGAAGGGCATCGTGCGATGCATTAGAGTTGATTTTGGAGTGTGTCCCAGGGCTCCTGCTTTGTTACAGTTGGAGTATGACTCCAGAACTAGCTCAACCCCCCCTTGAGCTCCTGAAGTGCATTAAGGTGAGGTCCGGAAGTCTGGCTGCCCACAGTACTGTGTGCTGGTACTCCATGTAATGATGTACAGACATGAAGTGTAGCCAGGTCCCTTTTCCTTAGACTGGCTGGTACCTCTGAAGAAATCCTGCTTGATTTGCTGGAGTTTGGTTGCCAGTTGGGTTGCTTCGTTGTAGCCCTAATTTAACAAAATGCCTGTCCGGGGTGCCAGTAAAGGTAAGGGACTTGGGACAGTTTTTTGCAGCTGCTTCCAGACTCTTTATAAATTTTGTTGGCAAGTGTTGCTTGCTCCTTGCTCTTCACTGATGCTCTAAATATAGGCTACAGGACTGTGGTTGAAAACAAGACATGTAACGTTTAAAGATAAATGGTTTGCCGTCCGCTTCTGTTTTAGGAGGGAGATGTCTGGCCAAATTCTTCGGCTGAAATCAAGGTGATCTTTAAACCCCGAGAAGCCAGAGTGTATCAACAAGCGGTCTACTGTGAAATCTCAGGTACAGCTCCTTTCTCCTGCTTCTGTTACCCATGGTGAAGGTGAGGCACAAATAGTCTTCCAGCCCCCTCGGTTCTTATGTAGTTGCTGGGAAGGGTGGGTGGTCAGCAGGTCAGGGCTGGCACATGCCCGCTGTCCCTGCGGTTTCCAGGTGATCTCCTGTCCAAGGCCAGCCCTCGCGATGCCTGGCTACAAGCTTGGATCACTGATCCCAGACCAACCAAGGCAGTGAAGGGATAAGCTTTCATGCCATGGGTTTGCCAGCATTTGCTCTGCTGCAAGGTGCCTGGAAAGGCCAAAGAATGACACAGCAGAACAGCTTTCGTGGACGAGCACTAAGCCCCTATAGACCGTATACTTCCAAGATGAATCTTTATTACACGGATGCATCATCAGACACCTGAGGCAGCAGGAGCTGAGTTACAAATGTGCTCCCAGATCCTGGATCACCTCCCACTCCCCAGATGCTGTCAGACCTCAGGTGACTGAGCCCCGCTGAGTGCGGGGTGTCTGCGAAAAGACCACTTCTGGCCAGCCTGTGCTTCTCTCCCTGTGTGGGAATTGTCACCTCGTGGCTCGGCGTCTATGGTGCATACGGGTAGCGTTGCACAGGCCTTGCTGTACTGAGCAGGGTGAACGTCCTCCCTGGGAATCGGAATCCGAGCAGTCCGCTAGACAAGCTTTATGCCCATCCTGTCTTACGGAAGTGCTGTCAAGTCTTCTTCTGGGAGCGGTTACTGTTGATGTGTGTATGGCCGTTAGCAGGGAGCTTCGCCTTGCTTGGGCTCGTACTTCTCGGCTCCTGTGCTGTTGTCTCTGATTGCATCAGTATAGATGGCAGATTTTTATCTTCAGTTCTGTTTTGTGAGCTTTGTGCCTTCACTGAATGGATTTCAAAGCTCATCTAAGTGTGTGGGAAGAAATTCAGAGATCGTGTTTTAAACTCAGCATCCTGTTTTCAGGGTGCAAACTGATCACTAAATTAGAAACCAGCCCAAGGGCATATGTCCTGAGGGAGGAGAAGGGTCCTGTATCTTCTCCCTGGAGCATCTAGAGCTGGTCCCATCCATCGCGGAGTCAGGGACTAGCATTGAGGCAGGCTGGAAAATCCAGGGCAACAGAGGGAATTACTGTACTGAAACGGCAATCTCTCCCCAGGCCGAGAGGCCAGGCTGCCCCTGCGCATCAAAGGTGAAGGCATAGGGCCCCGGCTCTGCTTCAACTTTGACCAGCTGGACATCGGGAAGGTTTTCATTGGATCAGCCCACAGCTATGAGGTGAGCAGGAGGGGTTTGCAGGGGTTGGGCTGGATCCTCACGGCTCCCGGGGCAACGCTGAGCCTCGTGGACCTGCGGGATTCCTGGCAACTGAGGCAGTTGTGAGCAGGGAATATTTGACATACTAGTCAAGTTTGGGGGGTTTCACAGAATCTGGATACTTTTGGTGGGGTCTGAAAGGTATATATGTTTAGGAAGCCCTAGTCCCTGCTTTTTGGCAATGTCCATTTGAGATCAGCTGGGAGGCTTCATGCAAAAAAACCCCCCTTGACACATGAAAGCAGCACTGGGTCAAAAAGATAAGTATTCAGAGGCTTTTGTTTCAGCCCTAGATGCAAAGCACCTTTGTACTCTGGCTCTTAAAAAGCAGCTGGAACAAATTTACTGTGTTTGAACTCAAGTCCCTTGCAAAGAGTTTTCAGTTAAGTGCATCCTACCGATTCCTGGGAGTCAGAGGAAAGCCATCCAGCCTCCTGGCTCCGAGCTGTCCCTAGGAAAGAAATAGGGAGTGCTTCCCCTCGCCGACCAGTGCCTCACCACGCTTCGGGCTTGGTGCACCTCTGGCTCTATGAAGAGCAAAGCATTTCTGGAAATGAAGCAAAGGCACTTTCTATATATTTGCCTCCCCCCAATGGTGTCAAGTCTTCTGCAAAAAAAACGATAGAGCAAGTGAAAGAGGTAGAAGACGAGGCAATACATCATGCCAGACACTTTCAAAACCTTGACTGTGGCAGGGAAGGACAGATTAAGGTGTTTTCTTATGGAAATATTGTGTGCTCTTTGCATTTTTAATGCTGATACTTTATTGATTCTCTCTCTATCAATTTATGTTTTTCATTACTTGAGAAAATGTGATGAAGTAGATGATGCTGTTAGTGCTTTCCTAAGCAGCTAGACTGGAGGTAAACCTCAGCTCAGCGTAGGATCCCTAAGTGCAATTTGTAACGAAGGTGTAAAACACACAAGAGGTGAGAGTAGTGTTCAAGTGACCATTGTGGAGTTTGAATACATGCATATTTTCAGCAGCAGCTGCAAAGTTGAAAAACAAAGGCTGTTTCTATGCTTCTGTCTCAGTTTTTCTGACAGGTTTTGCAAGGACAAAAATTAGGGAAAAGAAATTCAAAGCAGATAGCTAAGTCCATGGAAATGGCAGGATTTCACCCTGCAGCAATCAGAAACTACAGCTTTGCTTTGGGTAGGTTTGTTGGTGACTGACAGCGTGCTGGTACTCACAGGCAGATGTGGGCATTTCTCGCCCAACATGAAAAGAGCTGAATTTCAACAAACGCTGCGGGATTGTGTTACTTGTTCGAGGCAGTAGATCTCTCGAGCATTCAACAAAATACAGCTTGGTTCTAAATTTGCAGTTTATTCCAGTAATGGTAAAATCTTAGATGGTGGCTGTGTATATTTAGGAAAGAGAAATTCTTTGGAATAGATGGAGCTGCTATGCACCTCACGCTCATTCTTTCCTGACATGTCTGTTGGAGCAAAGACTAAGAAAGTATCACCTTAAAGAAGAAAGAAGAGAAACCTAACTTCTATACTGTAGCAGAGTTGGGGAGTGCTTCTGAAGTTGGTTATAGTGCTAGCCTGAGGGGTCTTCTACATGCAATAAACTTGTTGGCTGCAATGGAAGCTGAACGTGTTCTGCCCTTGGCAGGACCAGGCTCATCAGGAGCAGAAGCAGTTGTGTGATGACCCACTAGTAACCGCCCTTCGTTGCTCTTAGGGACAGGTCTGAATCAACTCGCTGATGCTGAGCAGGTCCTCTGCACTGCAAGTCAGAGTGGACTGCTCTGTATCAGTAGAATAAACCCAGCGTGACTCTGTTTAGATGAAGTTATCACTGCTTTGCATGTAAAAACCCAAAGGCAGAACTTGTCCTGTTGCATATTCTTTGGCTTCTGCCAAGCAGCAGCACACGGCATCTTCTGTCTTTTTACAGATGTTACTTGTTTAACGGGAAAGCAAGTCAGCCTTGTGTAAGAAAGGAAGATTCCTTATGTATTTCCATTTCGCTTTCTTGCTGCTGCAGGCGGTCCTGTTTAACAAAGGAGCCATCGATGCTTTCTTCCAGTTGGTCCCTCCAGCTACAGCTCTGGGCTCCTGCTTCACCTTTCTGCCCCAGGAGGGCACCATTTTGCCAGACGGGCTCCAGGTGATCCGGATCTCCTTCAGTTCCACCATCCTGGGGCAGTTCACAGAAGAATTCAAGTTCAGTGTGAATGGATCCCCTGAGCCTGTGACCTTGACTATCAGGTGAGGAGGGTTATAGGAGCTTGGTGGGCACATCTGTAGCTCTCTCTGGGTAATCAGCTCCCCCCTACCTCATTTTATGATGGAGCAGAGAAAAAAGGGGTTGTCTAAGGTCTTTGTCTTGGCTCAGATCCTAGCACCCCCCCACTAAGAGCCAAGACTTTTTCACCTTGACTCCAGTTTGAACCTTGCAGTTGCAGCAGCCAAGAAAGTGTAATTGTCTGCGAGAGGAAATCATAGAATGGTTTGTGTTGGAAGGGACCTTTAAAGGTCATCTAGTCCAACCCCCCTGCAGTGAGCAGGGACATCTTCAAGTAGACCAGGTTGTTCAGAGCCCCATCCAGCCTGACCTTGAATGTTTCCATCTACCACCTCTCTGGGCAACCTGTGCCAGTGCCTCACCACCCTCATTGTAAAATATTTCTTCCTTCTATCTAGTCTAAATCTACCCTCTTTCAGTTTAAAGCTATTACCCCTTGTCCTATCGCTACAGGCCCTGCTAAAAAGTCTGTCCCCGTCTTTCTTATAAGCCCCCTTTAAGTATTGAAAGGCCACAAGAAGGTCTCCCCGGAGCCTTCTCTTCTCCAGGCTGACCAACCCCAACTCTCTCAGCCTTTCCTCATAGGAGAGGTGTTGCATCGCTCTGATAGTTTTCGTGTCCCTCCTCTGGACCTGCCTCAACAGGTCCGTGTCTTTCCTGTGCTGAGGACTCCAGAGCTGGACCCAGTACTGCAGGTGGGGTCTCACCAGAGCCGAGTAGAGGGGCAGAATCACCTCCCTTGAGCTGCTGGCCACCTGTGACCATGCCTCCTCTGCTCTCAATACGCAGTTTAACTTTCCAAGTCTTGGGTTCCTCTGGGAAGCAGCTTTGCCTTCATGGTTGAGCCAGGGTGGCTCTGTGACTTTCCAGGACACTGTTTGCCCAGAATTTGGCAGCAGCAGATTCCTTTTGTGACCCTTTGACATCTCTGTGTGAGGACCGTGGGGCTTTAAGTGACTACCCGTGCTGGAAAAAAGTTTGACTGGAGGCCGTACGGGAAAGGTGTGGAGATGCCTCCTGCCCTGTCCCGGTACCCAGGAGCTGAAGTGACTCCTTGCTACAGGTAGCTCATTCCCCCTTGGGCCATGGCAGACAGTGTGATGGTATCAGCTTTGGGCAGTAGATGGTCTGGGATGTCCCCCTGAACACCCAGCAGGGCCAAGAGGGCTTTGGAGAGGGGCCAGCCTGGGTGATTCTGCAGCCAGAAGCAGTGTTTTTAAAATCCTCTGTTAACATTCCATACAAAATGGGTAGCAGCAGCCTCAACATCATCTCTCATGCTAATGCGTTGGGACAAGCTGTCCTCCCGGCTCTTGTGCAGTGAGTGCTACGGTTCCTCCTTTCTGCAGCCAGAAACGTGCTGATGCAGGAGACAGGAAGCTCTGCAGCAAGTACTGTCACAAGGACTTGGGCATCATCCCCTGGGCTGGTGCCATTGCAAAAGATAATCCTGACCGAGCAAGAGGGGAGAAGGGGGAAAAAAAAAGCTGATGAAAGGAGAGGCAAAGCTCATTTCTCAGGACCACAGCAGCATGCAAACTTGTCCCAGCAAGTCTTAACCACGAGCTGCTGGGATCATGTGGTGTAGGCAGGGAAGCTGATGCTGGGTGCTCTGGAGCGTTGGGGCTGGCTGAAGTGGTCCTTTTTTCCCCACTGGTGCCCTGGCTGCCAGTGCCCAGCATGTCCTCCCCTTCTCTGTGGCCGCTCTGCCCTGTTCTGCCAGCACGGCCCTGAGCTCGGTGCAGACCTTATGTCTCAGTGAAAGAGGATTGCTGGTCCTTTTTTATTTATTTCTTCCCCATCCTTGTATTCCTCCTTTCTAGGTGGTGGCTCCTATGCAGCCCATCTGAGGGTACCCCAGCATCCCCGCCTGCTCCGGTACAGCTGTCCCTCAGCAGTAATTCCCATTGCAGTCCACTCTGCTCTGAGATGTCATCTGCCTCCTTGATTTCTGCCTTGCCTTAGTTTCAAGGATCCCTATCCAGTCCTTATCTCTCATTCTCCAGCCCCGCAGCTCAAGCTGTTTGTTTTCAAAGGCCTTTGAGATGTCCACCCACCAGGTCAAGCTGAGCCTCCCTTGTCGGGAAGTTTTAAGCACTGGATTTAGTCCTCCATGGAGAAAAACTCCCAGCTCTTTTGAATGGAGGCGAGCTGGCTGGTGGGAGACTGGGCTGCAAAGGAAGGAAGGAATGGGGATGAGTGTTGAAGCGGTTCCTCTCCCACCTTGTGTTATCCTTCGTGCTCTGCAAGGACTCTGATCTCCCTTCACAAGTGCATTATTTAATGCTACTGTAAAACGCGGTAGTTGCCAAAACCACTGCCTTTTCCCCCATTTTTTTGCGAGCTGTACTGTTATGAGCTGTGGTGCACAGGGCTCTGGTTGGCTCCTTGCTCGAGCCTTCTGGGCAGTTATTCAGGTTTAACTTACCTGAGCCCAGATACGGCGCACTCAGCAGAAATGGCAGTCATTTCTCCGCTTGCCTGGCAAGGCTCCTCCTTGGCAGTTTCCCAGTGTGATCCCCAGTCATGGTTGGTTTGGAGGTAGTTTTCCATCGTCTCGTGGCAAGTGCTGTGGCGGAAAGCATGCCTGCTCCCTTTGCTGCGTCCAAAGCAAGGTGTTAGGGCTTGGGCAGTTAGGTCTGGTTATGTGAGGTCCTTGGAGAGGGAACTTCATCATCATCATCAGGGATTTGCTCCCTGACTTAGTCTCAGGAACTGCTTCAGCTCCAAGAATCGAGAATTAGTATTGGATTGAAACTCCTGAAAGTCAGTTTTTGAGTGCTTTTTAACTATGCAATCAGAAGATGCCCAAACCATAGGTGATTCTTCTTGGGAAGGAACCCAACCTTACAAGGTCCTGAATGCTTGTTTCTTTGGTGTTTAGAAAGGGATGCTGGAAATGGGACACCACGGATGAACGCAGGTCCCTCCTGCGGGATGCTTGAGTCTGGTCATGTGCCAAACAGAGTCAGTGGCAGTCCTGTGACTAAAACTAGAAGGCAGCGTTCACTGTGGTCCTTGATTTTTAACTAAGAGGCAGAGCTGGCATTGATTGGCATCAGCCATGAAATAAATTAATGGCTGTTGTGCAGCTCCAAGTGCTGATTTCAGGGGATTTTGGTGAGTTTTGGAGTTTGGAGCCTGGCTGCTGAATTTAAGGACAGGTGAGGAGGTGTGGTGGGTTCAGGACACCCGTGTTCGGTGGTTGGAGACGTGTGTTGCTCTTGGATGTGTCAGCTGGTGCACTGATGACAAGCTGATCCTTTTCCCCAAGATTCAGCTGTCCGCTGTGTAGAACTGTTGTTGCTCTTGCGTCAGTGGGTGTCTGGGCGCTCCTCTGGCTTCATGCCTCAAAATCCTGCATGCCTAATGATTGCATGGATCAAGATGCTCTGAGGACTAGATGTTCATATACTCCATGGAAGCACCAGTTCCAGCAAAGAAATACCAAAGCAGAGAACCTGCAGCTGGCAAAGCTAGTACAATGGGTCCACTTTTGCATGGAGACCTCTGTGTCATCACGTTACAGATGGGGAAACTGAGGCACGGAGCCATCACTAGTTCAGGGTCCTTCATCAGGCCAGCAGCAACTTGGGGGCATACCCTGCCTGACATGGTGCCCTAAGGCACATCAGGAACTATCAGCTGCTGACCACTTTGCTTTGGCTGTCTCCTGTCCACATGGATGCTGTGCTGAGCAGAAAGGCGACGGGTTGATTTGAAACCCGCTGTGGTTCTGAGACCAGCTTTTATCCCTCCGAGCAGTAACGAAAGCCGAACACTTTGCATTTCTCTTTAACCAAGCCAATGCCTCCTCTGCCTGTCTTTGTCCTCACAGGGGCTGTGTCATCGGACCGACTTTTCATTTCAACGTACCTTCCCTCCGCTTTGGTGACGTCTCTTTCGGTGAGTGTTCCCTGGGCTTGGAGCATAGGTTGAGAGGTCTGTGCATCACCAAAACAGAGCACCTGAACAGAAGAGCACCTGTCACTTGTGTTCCTCCATAGCAGCCTTCGAGGTGTTAAAACCAGGGCTGCTGGTTGCTTAGGCAGTGTTGTGCCATCATGAGGTCAGATAGGACCAAAGGAACAGAAAGTCAGTGTTTTCTGGTGTCCCTCATAGTCTGTTCAGCCCCAAGCTCCCAATGCTTGGCAGCAGAATGGCTGTGAAAGTCCTTGTGCCAGAAGGTCCCAGGGGATGGGACTGCAGGAGAAGGGAGTTGAAGCCACATCCTAGCCTGTAGCTGCTCTGGGTGAATGTGCGTGTTGCAAGGGGAGGACACCATTTCCCCACCTGACCTTCAGTGTGAGATGTTGATTAGTGCTGTGAGGGCACCTCATTCTCACCTCCCAGGTAATATGCCCAAGCAATAGCTCGGCATCGGGCACTGATGTCCTCTGAGATCTGGGCTCCTTCTCCTTCCCTGCCAAAAGCCCAGGTCTGCTGATGGAGCTGGTGACTGAGCATCCAGAGCATCTCCATTAAAGTGCAGATTCTCGTTCTCCACCTCCGTCTCACAAAAGGCTTTTTACTGAGATGTTCTAAAGTTGAAATGTGAAATCAATGGTGATTGAAGGGCCATTATTATTCTGCACCCAGGATGCCTCTGTGTTTTCATGCTGCTCATGGACTTTCTAAGAAAACTCCTTACCTTTCCTGAGCTGCTTCCTCCCCTCCCTACATCACCACTCTGCCATTTCTTTATTTCCTTTTGAAGAAATAAAACCAGAAATGCACCAGGCAGAAATATGGTTATGTAATAGGAGCTTCATCCTACTTAATCTGATTTCGTTAATAAGGCCTTTTGAGCTGAAGGCAGCTACTGTATTTTTGCTTCTTTTAGCTCTGCTGCTGACTGTTGTCTGCATCTGGAGACTTCGGTCTCCTTTGGGACTGTGAAGTCTGTGTTTGTCCTTTCTGTGTGTCTCCTGCCTCCCTGCTGGAGTAGTTGCTGGAGGTGGGCAGTGGTCACTGTCGATGGGCATGGATGAACTACCTGCTGTGTCTGCAGTTGGTTTTCCTCCCCATCTGTATTCAAGTAACGCTTGGTAAGCAGGCCATGGGAGATGTCTCCTTCTCACAGAGCTGGCCATCCAAGCCAGATGTCCACTCCAGAGCAGGTTGTGGGCTGATGTCCTGTCTCTGCAGCACATCCCCACCAGGTGTGGTTGTATCACTGCTTTTCCATTATAGAAAGCAAGTATCCAAGCTAAAGTGATGTAAACCCTTGCGGGCAGTAACCAAAGCCAGTGTGCAGCATGGATGTGATGTCCCTGTTTGTTAGGTAAGGTGAGACACGGTTCCTGCTAATTTCTAAGGAAGCATCAGGCTTGCCTCCTGTGAAGTGGGCTGCAGGTTGTCACGAGCTGAGTCTGATTGCCCCCAAACAGGAGATGCCTTGAGGATGCTGCCTAGAGAAACTGCATTAGAGTGCTGTGCATCGTGCTGTAGTAGCCAATTGCATCCATCCTTTCTTTTACTGGAGCTTCTCCTCGATGACAATACACTGCTTTTATATATTGAAAACTGTGGGAGTGTTCGTGGAGTTAACAGGGAATGTTACGGACTGAATTTTCAGAAAAAATGGTCTGTCTGGATGTACGCTCATAAGCGAGAAATAACTGATGCTGGTTTTGGGGCATGTGAGAGCGCTCCTCAGGTAAAGAGAGACAAAATTCTGGTGTTCGGCATCGCTAAGAGTGGGCATTGCCAAGGAAACAATCTCTGTGATCAGCATAAAAGAGAGCTTAAGTGACGATGAATTCCTTGCTTAGCTTCTCAACTAGCTGTGGTTCAGATTGAGAAGAGCTAAACTCCAGGCACAGTTTTATCCTAACAGGATATTCACACCAGGACTCAGGGGGATAACTGGGGTGTAAATTCATATTTGTGTCATTTCCTAGGCTTTCCTCGCACCTTGTCGTGTTGCCTCACTAACACCTCCTTGGTGCCCATGACCTTCAACCTTCGCATTCCTGGGGACGGCTCAGGAGAGCCCAGTGTTACCAGTTTTGTTCCTTTGTCGGACAACACTCACTCATACTGGAGAAGGGGAGCCCAAGGTCTTGTGAAGCCAACCGAATTTACCATCACGCCGTGCAGAGGGACCATCCGCTCCCAGGGGGTTGTGGATATCCAGGTATGGGAAGAGTCCGGCCATACGTGCTTCAGCAGGTGGAGCTGAAGCTTCACTGATGCATGAGAGGGCTTTAGTGCTGCCAGCATAACGCGAGTAAGATATATGCATTAGTGTTAGGCTTTTGTTGGCTGGGTTACTCTGGGACATTTCAGAAGGAGCACTGTTTTGTTTCCAGAATCCTAAGCGGAAGGTCTTGTACCGTATAGTCAGGTACAGAAGCCACTCCTGTGTTTTTGAGAGCTGCTTAGAGCGATCTCTTGGATTTAAAGTGGTCAGAGGAAGGATGAGGACAGAAGGTGGCTGTTAAAAAGAGAGATGTCATTGGATAAAGCAGTTTGCCTTTCTTCCCAGTCTAATTTCTCCTGTCGTGTTGAGCAGGAGGAGCTGTATTCACTGCAGCGATCCCCAAGGGGGACTGCAAAAGCTCTGGCAGCCGTGAACTGCACAGCATCTGCTGGGCCACGTTTTGCTCTCAGCTTCCCCCTGTAAAGCTGAACTCATTCTGTTCAAGTCAGCAGATGTCCTCTGGATTTATGCTATTCTAGTCGAGATTACAAACTGGTCCCTTAATTTTAATACAGTGGTGAGTAGAGCATTAGTCTAATTGTGCTTTAATTTAGCTTGCATATACCCTGATAACTGCACAGTGTATTTAACAGAGCAGATCTTGTCAGAAGACTTCTATTACTTGCAGAGCCTGTGCTCTGTACATGGACCAGCAGAAGAATTAGGGCAAAATCCTCCCTTTCCTTACTGTGGAAGGAGAACTGGAGGACACCACACAGGGACGATGGCTTTTGGGAGCGATGAAGTATTTGATGGTCTTCTCTTCCGCCAGGTCACCCTGTGTTCCAACACCGTGAAGAGATACGAGCTGGCACTGGTGGTGGACGTGGACGGTGTTGGCAAGGAGGTGTTGGCATTGCCTCTCACAGCCAGGTATCACTGCTTCCCTTGCAGCTCATCGTCTCTCCTCGTGCACCCCCCACCAGCACACTGCCTTGAACGCGGTTTTCTGGCTCCATCTCCAAATGAGAAGCGTTGCTTAATGAGCTAGTTCTACCCAGCTAGCTAGGAGAACAGCAGTGCTTTGGAAGCAGCCCACGTTGAGAAGCACCTGTGCTCAACGGACAGGCATGGGGCTGAGCCTTTTTCTAAAGGGAACAGTAATTATATTCATGTTTGGCCTGGCTTTTGGTGCTTGAGGTGTAAGAAATTTCCAAAGGGCTGCCTCTCCTTCTTCCTGCAAGTGGTGGACTTGTGCTGGGTTGCAACCAAAATGCAACATTCATTTGGGACACAGTGATCAGCCTGCTGAAAGCTGGTGTCTGGTTCAGTTAACGAAGGCATGTGCAAATGGGGAAGGGGCTTGTGTCAGGACTGGTGAGGGAAAGTAGAGGCAAGATCTTAGGACGGGGAAAATAGTCCTTGATGTGGAAGGTGAGCTCAGGTTTCTCTGCTTTCCTCTGGTTCTTCTGAGACGTAATGTTCTCCGATTTAAGCCAAAAGCTGTTCTTGCTGCAGCCAGATTCGATGCTGTCGTGCTGCAGTGGGTGTCAGTTGAATTGCAAGAGGCAGAGTCTTCCAGTCAGTGCCTGGGCTGCAATTCCGTAAAAGAAGTGCAAATGGGAGCAGACAGTGTATGGACCCGTGAGGGTCAAGGAGCAAGGTGGCTACAGAAGTGGGGAAAGGGTGGCCAGCCACTGCGTGAGGCAGGTGGTGGCTTGTGCCCTCTGCTGCTGGGGTAAATGGCTGAGTTTTCAGGCAGGGCAAGAGAGGTATGGGAGAGGAGGGAGTAATTTTTACTGAGATTCTGGGGTCTTGTGTTCCCTGAGGCTTGGTGAGCCCTGGTCATGGGTGGGAAGGCTCCCCTGGAGCTCATGCCTTGCTGGGAGCGTCAGGAGGGTGCAAGGTGTCTTTGCAAGCCTCCTGGGGCAAAGGTGCCCATCAGACAGCTCTGGGACAGGGCACAGTGCTCTGCCTGGGCACTTGGCAGCCTCTACAATGCTGAGACTCAGGGTTTGCTCCTCCTTTAAGAGGTTGTTGTATAAAAAGAAATTAAAGGCAATTTATTGCTGTAGGGGTCTTAAACGTCCATTTGACAGTGACACGTGTTATGCGTCATTTCATGCTATTTGGGGAGTAAACAAATTCTACGTTCTCTCAGTATCTCCAATTCCCTTTTCGTCATCTCTTTGCCTAGATGCGTCGTTCCTCGGCTGCGAGTGCTCAACCCGGTCATGACATTTGGACGGTGCTTTCTAAAGTACCCGTATCGGCAGATGCTGACCCTTGAGAACGACAGCAATCTCCCAGGCTGCTACGCAGTTCTTCCTCAGGTTTGGCATCGCATCCACCTCCTTTCCTCCAATGTTGTCAAGGGATATATTAGGAAAAAAGGAGTTTTGGAGAAGACCTTGCTGGTTTATATTCAAACCTAAAGGTTTGCTGAGAACAGGAACCTACCTGAATAGAAACTTTAGAAAGCAGTTAAATAGGAACCTGCGTGAATATAAACTTTAGGAAGCAGTTCATAGTCTAGTCTTTGGGGTGCTTTCCCGTAGGAGAACTTAGAAGGTCATGAAAGGCTGCTGCAAGGAGGCTGCCAGCACAGGAGCAGGTGTTTGTGCATGCAGCAGCTCTCGGACCCCCTCAGGATGCTAAGCCCATACTAGTCTTGCATCTGTTTTTGTGCCTTTCTCCTTTCTCCTAGGGATTTTTAAAAATGTGTGTGAATTGTCATTGTGGCCGATGTCAAGGAGTTCAGAGTGACCTTTGAGGAAGCTTTAAAGTTGGTTTTGATTCTGTGCCTTATAGGAACACAAGAAGGATGCTCCTGTGTGGTACTCCAGCCCTGTGCCGTGTGGGATTATCCAGCCTCGCAGCTTGGTGGAGGTCCCGGTTACACTGGAAGCCCAGGTGACGGGAGAGCAGGACACAGTGGCTCGTGTTGCGGTGTTTGGGAGCGAAGGATCCCCGCTGGTGAGTGCTAGGGGAGATGTGTGCCTTTGCGCGACTCATCTTGGTGGGGCATAAAGTGTACAGGGATTCTTCCTGGGAAAACAAGAGCTTGTAATATATGGCTGGTGTGGACAAGGAAAGAAGGGATCCGTGGCATAAGCAATGGCTCATGCCCAGAGAAGAGGAAGGATGGTATTCTCTTAGGTGGTAATCTAAGTGTCTGACACAGCATTTCATTATGGATATGTGAGATGGGATAACAAGCCCAGTCTAAAATGCAGCACGATCCCTGCCTCTCCTACTCTGCTGTATTATTAGATGAGCAGCAACCGCTGCTTCATTAGGACTTTTGCTCAGGAGCTCACAGGGACCTCCCTGAATCCTGCTAAAGCAAGCACGTAAGAAAACATGCTGAAGTGATGTTTTGTCCAAAGCTGGATTTAAGCTTTTCTGAAGTCAGGCCCATCATGTTTGAGAAATATCCATCAAATCTCTTTGCCAAAACTCCCAGCCAAAGACACGTGAGTCTCCACACCATCTGCATACACAACAGCAGCAGCGACAACAAAATGTAGTCGAGAGAACATTGTATGTAGTGTCCTGGCTTCATCTAGCTGAAATCTAGGTGAAATTTAGTTACACTTTAAATGAAAATGATACTAACTTTTGAAGCAGCTGTTTTAAAATGTCTTGTCATCTGTCTGAGCATGAAGGAGGTTGTCAGAGGATTGCTGGGAACCTGAAGCTTTCTGTAACAGAAAGGAAGGCTGACATGTTGAAAGTAGTTGCAGGATTTAAACTTCCATTAAAAGGAATGGAAATGATGCTGCTAAATCCCCTGGGTGCCACTGAACCTCTCAACCCAGGCCGTTGTGGGTGTGCAATGTAAAGCAGTCAACGGGAAGGCCAGGCAACGCAGGCTTTGCAGGGAAATGTGAAGTTTGACAAAAGAGTTGCTCGTAAATATAAGGCATGCTTCCCTTCAAAAGAAGGGTTTCCCCCCACTAGAATTTCTGTCTGTTATTCATATAATACCAGGAATACACACAAGCACAAATCAGAGGCAAGTAACTTGCATGATCTGTACTCTGAAGAGCCTGCTTTGCTTCTGACTTGTGCTGGTTGTCACAGGTGTCGCTTTGGGAGTGTTAACGAAGTTAGTCTCCAAGTGGGGCTGTGCAGCAGCAGAAGTCAGGGAGGGTGCTTTGGGGCAAGACTGAGCAGGAAAAGGGGTGGGAGCAGGCACAGGGTACAGGGAAGAGAGCTAACAGTGTGGAGGAGGTGTGAAAAAGCAAGTGTGGGAAACTGGGTTTCTTTACCCCCTGATACTGGGAGCTTGTGGCTTTCAGATGGGATGGCTCCAGATCCCACACGTGCTCCAGGCCTTCTGTTTCAGTCTTACCACACTGGAAATTTCAAACCACCCTAATTATCCCTCAGTCTAGGAGTGCCCTTAGAGCTGTCTAATCTTTTTAAACTTTCCCTGTTCTTCTTGATCTTTCCTACCTGCTTCCTGGAGCAGAAGATCCATTTAGTGAGCGTTGGAGAAGGACCAGTTGTCTCCGTGCACCCGAGTAAAATAAATTTTGGCCGTATCCAAGTTTTACAAGATGCTTCCCAAACTCTCCGCCTCTGCAATCAGACTGTCATCCCTGCATCCTTCTGGGCAGAGATGGTAAGTATCTGTGGGGCTCTTTTCCAGCAAAAATGGTTCATAGCAGCCTGTGACTTGACCTTTCTATGCAACATTTCCATATCGCTCCCTGAGGGAGAAAGGGAGATATTCCATCACAACGTGGCAAGAGGAGCCTGGCTCTGGGGGCAGTTTTCTCTGGGGAATCCCTCAGTAAAATAGAAAGTTTGCGTAGATGTTTGAGCAGAAATGAGTCTGGATCACTTTTACAAGTTGTCCCTTTGTTTTGTGGAAGGTATTTAGCTCTGAGAGTCATGCTTTTGGAGCTCTAGGCGATGAAGGGAACCCTGTGGCCCTTTGCTCCTGAAAGAGCATGGGTTTCCCTGTGGTTTCCCTGTTCCCTCTGCATCTGCTTTGCCTCAACCTCCAGCTGACGATAGAGACTAGGGTGTGAGGTCTGTCCTCCAACTGCTCGTGGTGAGGTGAGTTTCACCCCTACTGGGGGTCACCCCAGCTGGGTTGTTGCCCAAAGATATGCTTGTAAGGGTGGTGTAGCGACGGAGTCTGTGGACTCCGTAGCGTTGCAGAGCATCTCTGGAGACTAGCTGCAGAAGAAGGTTATTTAATTCATGGAGGCTGCCTAGTGTGACAAGCTGCATAGCAGGAGGAGAGCTTGGCTGCTTCCCTGGCAGGGGGAGCGGGGCTGATGCAGGCGGGAAGGGCTCGGGTGCTGAGGCTGGGTGGGATGTGCTCCCCACTGGAGGGGGGATCGAGGCAGGAAAACAGGGTTTGGAGGGGGTTTGTGCTTCTCTGTGCTAGGTGGGTTGAAGTTCTGGGGCTGGTTAACCCAGGCTGAATTTCCCTCTTGCTGCTTTTGCAGCTTGTTCGCTCCAGTTTCTGTGCCCAGGAGCATCAACATAACCTCAAAGTGGGGGATTCCCAGGGCAGCTTTCTTTGGCTCCACAAAGAAAATCTGCTTTCCATCTCTGCAGAGAGCAAGCCACCTCGGATGGGTGGTACTGGTGTATAAATGATGGGGTTTCCATGCTTGTACCCAAGACTGACCTGCCGAGCTCCGTTTAGGTCCTGCCATCGGGGTGTGATGCCTTCCCTCCCTCCCCTGGGCAGCTTGCAGTGAGCCCAGGGGGCTTGCAGGGGTATATCTGCCTCTCCATTGCCTCAGTGCCCTAACTTATGGGACTGGGCAATAAATCCCATCCTGCTTCCCGGCGATCTCTGCAAATACTGTGCTAATCACTAACTAGAATGGTAATATGAGGTGGTTCAGGGATGGTTTCTTTTCCTGCAGTAAAGATGGCCTCTGCTGTTCCATAGCCCCTCTGCTGACTCCCCAGCATGGAGTTACCCCATGGTGAGCGTCTTGGCTTCTCAGGATAGCTGCTGCTATCCTGGAGGTGTTCAAGGAGGCAGGTGCTGGGAACCTGCTGGATCAGGCGTTTCATCAAGGACTAATCAGGCTCTTCAAGACGGTGATGCTGAGCCTGCCTGATGGGAGCAGCGCTGCAGCAGGCGAGGTGTGCTCCAGCTCCTCCCTTGCCCCCAGCAGCTGCCTCCATTGGTGCTGTTGTGTTGCCTCGGTTGAAGTTTTGCCCTTTGCTGCTGTCTTAGGCTGCCTGGCAGTTTATTGATGGGAAGAAGAGAGGACTGAATAATTTTGGAGATAAAATTTGGGATGTGGTCGGGTGTCAGGGTGACCTGCACGTGTACATCTGAGAGCAGAACTGGCTCCGGCTGTCCCTTAGCCTAGCTGGTGGGTGACTTGGGCATCCTTCATTCACTTCATTCACAGGTGCCCCTGAACCCAAGTCTTGTGTTCTCTAAGGTGGCAAAGCTGCTGCTTTGATTTCCTGCTTGGAGATTGCTGCAGGACAGTGAGCTGTGATTTCCCTGTCTCCCGTTTGATGGCTAATCTCGAAACCGTGGCTCTTTGCAGTCAGGCATCTAGATCACGATTCCCCACTCGAAAGAAAGAGCTATTGATTGAAATTTTCACAGCAACATTACAGCACGCTGACTGGCAGCTCAACAAACTGAATGAGATTAGATTAAGGGGCAGCAACAGGGCAAATAAAAGGCTGGTGTCTTGTTCAGAACAGAAAAGGGAAATGCTGTAATGCAGATGGCCACGGTGCTGTCCTTAACCATCACGTGCAAATTGCTGTTCCTGTCAAGTCGAGCTTTCTTCTTGCTTTATGGGAGAAAAGAGCATTATCTGAGCAAGCAGAGATGTTTTTTGTGGATAACTTCACTCCGGGATAGCGACTTAAGGAATTACCTGGAGTACTCCTCATCGTGCACAGGCTTCCCTGTACCCCTCTTCTCTCCGTTGGATGAGTTGTGGGGAACAGCAGTGAGCATCTCTGCCACTAGAAGGAAGGAAATATAAAAACCTCCGAAGCAGTGCATTGCGATGGGGCTTTTAGGGTTTGTAGTGGAGTGTAGGGACTTCATACCCATGTCCTTGGTTGGCTTATCCCTGCTTGCCAGGGTAGCTGCAGGGCTGTGACCCTTGGGGCCAGCGTGTCATCCCCTGCTCATCCACTGAATCTTATGTCTGTCTGTACTTTTCCTTGTCAGATTGCTTTCCCAGCTGCCAGGCAGCCCCGTTAGAGCATCGTCTGGATCCCGCAAGGGGAGGATTTGCCTTTTTCGTGGTAAAAAAGACTGGAGGAGTAGGTCAACATGAAGGAGCTGCTGCAGCTTAGCTGGGGGCTGATGCGACCTGCTGAAAAAAGTGGCCGTTTCTCCTCCTTGCTGTCGCTGTCATCTTCTTTTCCGGTTTCCCTAAGTGTCTGGTTTTTGCCATATTGACAAGTGCAAAAGAGTTGTATTGATTAATGGAAGCGTTTGCTTTCCCTGCAGAAAGGCAGAGAGAAAAAAGCATCTTTCTTTGATCATTTCCTACTTGTTTGTTGTCACTCTGTCTCCTCAGGCATCTTTTATTTGGCTACCAAGAATGACATGTCTCAGCATCACAGAAGGCAGCTGCGTATCACACCTGTGAGATCAGGAAGGAAAAGACAAGGCCTAGGGTGCAATTTTTGTTCATCAGCGGCAGCTTTCTTCTGCCTGCATAACCACCGCGCTGGGTGTGTTATGTGCTACCGCAGGGAGGCAAACGGTGTTTTCCTGGTGCCTTGTAATGAGGGAGGAGAGAAAAAAACTTTCTTGGGACTTCCCCTTCTAGTGACGGTGCTCTGTTTCCTGATTTTGGGGTCCAGTCTCCTTTGACGGGATCCTTGACCTCCCTAATCCAGAGCCCTGTGCTCCTGATGGAGCTCACTGCCACCTGGTTTTTCCAGCAGCGGTTGTCCAGCCAGATGTGTTGTCGTCTCTCCCCAGGAGAGCACCTGGGGAGCAGATCCCCTTCCACCTTCCCAGGGATGAGCTGCCGTCAGGTTCAACTGGAGCTGACGTTGCAGAAGAGACCAAGTTTTGTTTGTTTTCTAAAAAAAAAAAAAGCTGTAACTGTTTATCTTCTCACTGGGATTCAGTGGAGAAAATCAACTGATTTTGAGGCAGCATATAAAGGCTCTTGGTCAAACTCGGTGTAAGCAAGGAGAGAACACGCAGTTCCCATTCCCATACTTGCTTCTCTCCTCATTTAGTGCAGGATTTGTTTCATTTACTAATTTCATTGCTTATTATCTCAAGCTTTTGACGACATTCCCTTTGTGAAAGAAATGGTTGTACAGAGGGACAGCAAAACATGGAGATAAACTTAAAACCAGTGCCGATAAAGGGATGCTGCTTTAGTGATTCTGTTTCTTGTTCTGGCTGATGCGCGATTTTGTTATCTGAGCGAATTGTGCAGGCTGCGGGAGGGAAGGCTTCGCAGAGCCTGTCAGCATTGTTCGTAGCTCTCTCCAACTGCTCTCGCTGAAGTCGGAGCAGACTTGAATTGGCAAGAGGGTGGTTTTAAAATCTATTGTAAATTAAATTTATTTTTTTGTTTCCCGGAGCATCCGAATAATTAGGCAGCCTGTCAGTGTTTGCTCGTAGCGAGATGCAGGCAGTGCCGTGCCCTTCAAATGATACCTGCAATGCTGTTTAGAGAGGAGTGTTACATTAACTTTGCAGGGTATGGGCAGCATTGGTCCTGAATATGTGGTCTCTTCCAAGGTGAGCAGAGCTTTTGAAGATAAGATGCATAGGCTTAACTCTTTCCAGAGCTGTCCCACCAGAGCCTCGTGGTGCTCTGAAAGCTCACCTTTAGACTTAAACCATTGGTTTAGTTTTTAAAGGCTGTGTTTTGCTAACACAGCAGCACCGATTTGCTGATTTCCACCCAGCTTGGTCATGCCAGAGCTGGACCATGCCTGGAAACTCACGCCATTGGTCATGAACAGGGGTCAGGGCCAGGAGGGTCTGGTCTTGTGCTGGCGACCGGTTGTATGAAAAGCTGAGGAAGGTGGAAGGCCGTGTCCCTGCCAGGGTTGCACAGGCTTAGGTCCAGGGCATGTGGCTCTTAGGGGAGCAGAGGTTTGGAGGAGACCTTGGAAAAGGTGCCTGAAACCTGGCCACAGGGAAGAGGGGTTTTTTATCATGTCAGGTATCTTATATGAGTTCATGCCCTTTCAAAATTGCTGTATTTCAGTAATTGAAGAAGTTGTTGTTCTGCTCGTCTAGGGAAACTAAGCTCGTCGTATTGCGCTGCACCCGTTGGCCAACTGAATTAAAGAAGGGTAGAAGTCTTCAGGGCAATTATGTTCCTACAAGCAAGAGTGACTCAGCGGAGTGCTTTTCCCAAAGGAAAAGCAGGAGGAGTTTGGTTACTAAATGTTGTGCTTGGCAGCAGGCGGCCAAGCCGTGTCCGAGTCCTGGCTGACGAACCCCGATGTGCAGAGCGGTGGCACTGGTCTCCCCAGCTCAGTGGGGAGGGCAGATGGGGTCTGGAGGGGTGAGCTGTGGGCAGGGGCCAAAGGTGGAGACAGGCTTCGTTAGCTCCCTCACCAGTCTGCTATTAGCTGAACCAAGTGTGACAAATCAGGCTGCGTTGTCAGTGGCAGTGAGTGCCATGCTTTAGTTTTTATATTTTTACTGGCTTTAAAGGCTCTGCCTCTTGCTTTCATAAAGCATCCCTTTGATGGTGCGCTGGGGCAGAGGCTAAACCAAGGTGGTCCCCATGCTTTTGCCGAGGAGATGCTGGTGCTGAGGTGCCGGGAGGAGGCTGGTTGTTGTTGGGAGCACCTAGCCAGCCTCGCGCTCTGATCTCCACCTCGTGCTGGGGCTCGGGGTGCTTTTGTGCTGTTTTCTGCCACTGGCAGTTTGTGCGGATAAAGAGTAGCTTGGAAACGAAGACGGTGGGGTCCCCCACCTCAGGACTGCGAAAACACCTGGGACAAGGCTCTCCGCACGATTGATGTAGGATGGGGTTTTATTTCTCCATCATGTGCAACCTCCGCGAGGAGCGATGGGTCAGCCTGACGTGGTGGGAACGCTCTCTCCCTAGAGCTATGGCTTGGTAAAGTACAGCTGCATTTTTAATACTGAGTTCTGCTTCCTCTTTCACTTGTGCAAGGCCAGAATGACCAGACCCCTTTAATTAACTCGCTTTGAGTAGCTTCAAGAGAACGGAGTGTGGTGGCTCCTCAGTCATCCCTTAGGGCAGCCAGCCATCCTTCCATCCATCCATCCGTCTCTGAGATGCACGCTGGTGTCTGTTATCATCAAATTTTGGCAGCTCTTATTCACAATGGAAATCTGTCCTGGGAGAAGCTAATGATCTTAGCATTGAACTTCTTGATTAAGTGATTGATCCCTACCCTTGCCTAGCACTCAGGGACTCTGATGTCCGATAGTGCAAGCTCCTACAGGGATAAAAATAGCCACTGACTTTGTCTATCCAGTGCGTACAGCTATTGCATCGTTTTCCAGAGCATTCAGGGAGAAGCAAGTAGCAGGGGTGTCATCAGAAGTTAGCTCTTGGTCTCCAAAGTGATGGAGTTCTTCAGCATGGCTCCACGAGATTTCCTGTCTCTGGGACACAGCCTGGCTGGGTGTAGGCAGGAGCTGACCTAGAAACCTGAGTGAATGTGGCCCGGCAGAGCCTTTTGGTCCCGGCAGGTCTCCTGTTCAGTGATGCACTGTGCTGCTCCTCGGACCTGCACCAAACGCTGACTGAAGGAATGAGGACGCGATGCAAATCACGCTCCTCCGGAGTGGGCTGTTGGCCTGGTAGGGCTTGGTGGGTCTGCGCTGGGTCACCCTGGGAAATTCAAAGTCTGGCTCCATCGAGACAGCCTATCGTTATTCCTCAGTAATAGTTTCTTGGGTACACTTTACTGCCCGGCTTGTTGCCAAGCTTTGATAAATGAGCTTTGTCAGATAGCCGACTTGCAGATTCACCTCTGGAGCAGAGCTATCAGGTCTCCTTTTCAAGCGAGCTACCCTGTGTCAGCATGAATCAGAGGAAAAGTTGTACATTACCATCAGTGAAGACTTAACACCCACTGGCTTGGCATGAACGTGTTGGCTGGGTAGCCCTTGGCTGATGGCAGCGCAGTGGATGCCTCTGAGGCTCCACTGAGGCTATGCATGGGATGCAGGGACAACAGCAGAGGGTTGGTGGGATCCTATGTGGTGAGCGAGGTCAGTCTTCTCTTGTCTACCTGCCTGGGGTTGTGTGCGTCACTGGCCTTTGAGATGAAAATAAATGTGGTGCTGATTTGATGGATTTTCAGTGACTGTAGTCTCTCTGGGTAAGCAGGTAGAGCTCTGCTGACAGGTTTTTGCTTTGTTTGCCATCTTCCAGTCTCGCTAGACACCCTGAGGTTCAGCCTGGTTTTCAAGCACTGCTTCCCCTCCGCAGGCAGGGAGTGTCGGGGGGTGCAGAAACCAAAATGATAATTAGCCAGACCTCAAAGGGAATATAAGAATATTCCCTAACAGAGTATGAGGTCCCAAACCAGAAGGCTGGAGAGTAAGGTTGCAGGTAATAATGGATGTGGAAGGTGTAGGAGGAGTGAAAAAAGCCTAGCCTGCGCTCCCTGGAGACGCAGAGCCCCGGGGTTTAACCTGTGCCGACTACCTTCCTCCACTCAAGGACAGGAAGCTGCTGGAGGGGGTACAGCAAAGGGCTACGATGATGATTAGGGGACTGGAACATCTTTCTTACGAGGAAAGGCTGAGGGACTTGGGTCTTTTTAGTGTGGAGAAGAGAAGACTGAGGGGGATCTTATTAATGCTTCCAAATACTGAAGGGGTGGGTGCCAGGGGGATGGGGCGTCTTTTTTCAGCGGTGCCCAGTGACAGGACGAGAGGTAACGGGCACAGACTTGGTCATAGGAAGTTCCATCTCAACGTGAGGAGGAACTTCTTTACTTCGAGGGTGGCAGAGCACTGGAACAAGCTGCCCAGAGAGGTTGCGGAGTCTGGAGATATTCAAAGCTCACCTGGACGCATTCCTGTGCAACCTGCTCTGGGTGACCCTGCTCTGGTGGGGGGGTTGGACTGGGTGATCTCCAGAGGTCCCTTCCAACCCCTCTCATTCTGTGAGTCTGTGATTCCACCCTTATCTTGCCTTTGTTTTAAGACTTTCTCTTGCAGCTCTAGAGGATAAATGAAATGGAACTGAGTTTATTAGTTTTGCCAGCGCCTGGAATAATTGTGATGCCTTTGGCATGCTCCATCCTGGGATGCAGGCATGCAGCCCTGACCCGCTCTCCGTGCAGGGCGCAGTCAGCCTGAGGAGTTACTGTAGCTGGGGTGCCTACCCACGCTGCTGGGACCCTGAATGCTCAGCAAGTTATTGCTTCCCTGGCCTCCCGCTAGTCTTACCCTCGTTAGTAGACGTTGTTTTGGGGGGTTATTTAAAATGTTTTCCATGACTTTGAAGTGCTGCTTGGTTTTCTGATGCTCTTCTCCCTTGGGCTGTCTGGTGTCCTGTTAGAGCTCAGTGCCGCCAGCCTGACAGATGGAAACTCAAGCTGACTTCACCTGGATCAGGCACTGGGATCATGTCAGGCCTCCAAACTCATCATTGCTTTTCATTTAAAAAAAAAAAAAAATAGAAAAAACCCTTTTCTCTTACAATACTGCGGTGTTTTGGGTGAGTACTGCCTGTTGTCCCGAACACAGCACTGAACTGTGGAGTGCGTGTGCCACTAATGTTGTGGTGGACACTTTGAAGCCGTACATCTACATCCCAGTGCATTTCAGGCTGGCCAGGGAGCATTGCATGCGTTTCTCTTTGTCTGCTGCAAGCTTGCTCCCTGCGGACGTGGTTTTAAATGGAATTGGGGGTCCAGCGCCCTTATTGCCCCATCTGTAGAGGGAGGTCTGTGAGAGACCAGAGGAAGAGAATGTTTGGGAAGCCCGGGCCATGCCCACAGGGCGTGTCTTGCCCTTTCTTTGGGCTTATTTCTTTACTGCCCTGCTGTAAACACTTACAGCTGAATGTTTCAAAGCGAAGGACAGTGGGACACTTCGCTGCAGCTGATGATCAGTGGGGCCCGAGTGCTTCAGTCCTTCAGGGGCTGTTGAGAAGCACTGCCAAACTCTTGGGAAAAAAGACTTCGGTGTTGGCGTTTTGATCAACTGGTTTTGCAGAGTTATTCTTCAGGCTCTCAGCAGTATCCCGCTGCCACGGTGGGATTTGAGCATTCCTGGCTTCCTCTGGCCTTGAGCCTTGATGCAAACCCGGCGACCGTGGTTGGGAAGGCAGGAGAGATAAAGTAGCTTCCCTTGGTGCGCACTCCGAAAGAGAGACCAAAAGAAGAGGGGGAGTAACCTTCTCCTGAGGATGAGCATCTCTTGGTTTGGGCAAGACTGGGTTAATGAAGTGAGTCTGTTAAAGGAGGGCAAATTACAGGTTGTGTAAGCTCCTGCATAGTTGTTCTTTCCAGACACTGTAGCTTAGATTTAGGGAAATGAAGCCTTTATGTTTTTTACCCTCATATCTTTAGTCCTTCCTTTTTCCGTGCCCCGCAAGAGACCAGGGTCCATGGTTTCCATCCTCATTAGTGTTTGGCTTGTCTTACAGGCTGGCAAACGCTCGCGCTGGAGGATTGAACCCCGTAGAGGAGTGATCCCCCCTGAGAGCGAAGTGTCTGTGACCGTCATAGCGAACTTGGATGACACAGAGAAATTCAAGGACGAGGTGAACCTGTTCATAGAGAACAGTCGTTCTTATGTCATCCCCGTCCGGGCTGTTGGCATCGGCACCACGATTGTCACTGACAAACCTTTTGGTCCGGAGCTCAACTTGGGACCCCACTTCAGGTAGGATATCTCTCATCACCCGTTTCTGCCATGGGCTCAGCCAGGAGGAGTTTTGCTGTGGTCCTTCAGGCTAGTTCTCCTCCCGTGCTCAAGGTCCTGGCTCCATTTCACTGAAGCCACAAGAATTCTTTTAGAAGCATTTTATGGCCATTTGAAAGACGTTAGATACCCTCAAAAGCCACCAAACTGGACACCAGTTGCTAAATTGTCACTGAATTGCCCTTAGTTATAATACATTTATTTCCTCACTTTATCAAATAAAGATACGGAGGAAAACAGCAGGTCCCCGAAGCCTCCGGCTGGAAAACGCTGCATTACGAGTATAAACATATTTCCCTTTGCAATAACATGGCTTGCTTTTTCACTCACTGTGGAGTATCATCTTGCAACAGCGGAAAACCGTGGAGGTAGCTTGTTAGCAACTCCTCGACTAAATTAATGGTGCTGCTTTATTTCCCCTCTGCCCGGGAGTCCTGGAGGAGCAGCAGAATTTGTCTTTGCCTTGTATCATCCCTCAGTTCACTCGTCATCCCTGGCTCCCCTGCCGGGCTGCTCTTTATTAGATGTAGTCGCTCTTTCGTCGTTTCTCCTGCCTGCTTTCCTCCCTGTCTCCTCCGTCAACATCGCAGCAGCAGCCCGGGGCACGGGCAAGCGAGGGTGGCTGCAGGCCCAGCTCTGAAAGGGAGAGGAGGAGAGATCTGCTGAGGTTGGGTGGGGTAAATTGGGAGTTTCAACTGAAAGAGCTTGGCTCAGAGGAGGGGATTTATCGATCCTAACAGGCGTGTCTGAAACCAGGCACATCCTTATTAAACAGGGGAGGAAAATAAGCCTTTGCAAAGTGCTGCTCACCTTGTGTTTGGAGACCTTTTGGGGCGAGAGGCATCACCTTCTCGAGGTGCCTGTTCCTTTCCCTGGCGGCAAAGAGGGTCCACAGTGCTCCAATACCTAAAATTTTAGTTGGAGCAGGTTAATCCTACCATAAGCATTTAGGATAGATTTTTAGGGACTTAAATATGCATCCACAAGCCATCCACATCAGCAGGGACATTGCAGGGAGGTTGGTGCTTGTCCAGCGTGTCCTGTGCTCCGTGCAGCCACAAATTGGCTACGCAACACGGGGGACAATGTTAGGGTGGTTCACGTCATCGTGTTCTGCCGCCCTTCACCCGCAGGCTCTGTTTGGAGCTGTTGCCGTTGGTGTCGGCTGCAGAGCTGCCACCGGCTGAGCTGAGGTGGGACCCCGGTAACATCTCTGATGAGTTGGGCTTTCCCAGAGCCACAGATTCTGCATCTCCCCAGAGCTGCTCCAAGCTTTCATCTGTTGCTCTCCACAACGTACACCATGTCATACTAAACTTGTATACATCATTTTTTTTAACAGTCTGTTTCACAGACTAGTTTGTTCTATACTGTTGCTTCTGTGTTTGTATTTAGCTGCTTATGGCAGACAGGCATTTTGTGAGCCACATATTCTGTACCTTTCAAAAAGACACTAACTGTTCCAGGAACTCTTCATTTCCTGGTCATGCTCGGATTTATAGAGGGTAAAAGAATTACTCCAGACTAGCCGGCGGTTAGTGTTTCTTTACCTGAAGGAATCAATTTCCATTGAATATTCATTTGGTTTTATATCTAGCTCTAGTTATTCATCTCTTGTTGTCATTCCATTCCCTCAGCAGCTAGAGCTGGTCTTGCTGCCGTGTTCGTATTGGGGAAACTTCTGTTGATCCCGTGTTCTCAGAGTGCATTTATCTCCCTAAAACACAAAACCAGCTGCACTGTTCAGGCAAAGGGCGATATGTCGGGAGCGATGAGGGCTGGCTGCTCTCTAAGGGATGAGATCCCACCAGCGAGACAAGCGGTGCCCGGATCACCAGATGAGTCTATATACCCCGCAGCCTCCCCAGTAGCGTCTTTGGAGGAAGCCATCTGAGGCAGCAGCTCCCAAGGGGAAGGTGAAATGGCAGTGAAGCTGTTCCTCCCTCCACTTGCAGCCAGGCCAGCTTAGCGTCTGATGCAGCGAGACCTGCACCTTGGAAAAATACTCGGATTATTAAGCCCCAAAGGCTGGTGATGCTCTGTCTGCAGCAACTGAGATGATGTTTGTGTTGGGTCTGGCTGAGATGGAGTTCCTTTTCCCCACAGCAGCCCTCATAGTGCTGTGCTTGGTACTGGTAGCTGGAAGGTGTCGATAAGGCACCAGTGGTCTGGGTACTGCTGAGCAGCGCTCGCACAGCATCCGGGCTGTCTTTCCGACACTCCCCTCTCACCGGTGGGCTGGGGGTGGGCAAGGTTTTGGGAGGGGACACAGCCAGGACAGCTGACCCAGACTGACCGAAGGGATGTTCCATCCCATACGACGCCTGCTCAGCAATAAAAGCTAAGAGAAAGGAGGAGGAAGGGGGGGCATTCGTTACTACAACATTTGTCTTGTGGAGCAACTGCTAAGCGTACTGAAGCTCTTCTTCTTGGGAAGTGGCTGGACATCACCTGCTGATGGGAAGTAGGAATAAATCTTTTCTTTTCCTTTGCTTCTGCACACAGCCTTTGCTTTTGCTGTATTAAACTGCCTTTATCTTGACCCACGAGGTTTTTTCCATCTGATTTTCTCCCCGCCCTGTCCTGCTGAGGAGGGGAGTGATAGAGTGGCTTGGTGGGCACCTGGAGTCCATCCGAGGTCAACCCACCACAATGTTCTCCATGAAGCTTTTCCTTGCTGTGCACAACCAGACCAGCTGCTGGATGGTGATAAACTTCGGGGCAACCAAGGTCTGGCTCTTGCTGTAGCTTGGAGCTAGGTCAGCCTTTTTGGAGGTGCCTTTATTGCTGAGTGTGCAGTCAGATAACGCCATCAGGGTGCTGAAGCTGGGTGATCGCTGGGAAATAGCAGCTCCCATGACATTTTCCATCTCTGTTTCTCTTCTAGCCTGGATCCCTGCAGTTACCACTTCAAGTTGACCAATAAAGGACGACGCACCCATCAGCTCTATTGGACGACGGAAGGTTTCGCCCCCTTTCGCCTGCGTCATCGTCTCCCGGCCATCAGTAACAGCAAGGGCAAAGATGCCTCCCAGAGCCCCAAACCCGCCTGCCCCGTGTTCAGGCTTCGGCCGCTGAGGGTGGAGCTGATGCCGGGCAAGACCGTGGAGATGACGCTGGAAGGCTTCTCCAGCACTCCTCAGGTGAGGTCCCCCATGAGGGCTGAGCCTTTCCCATCAGATCACGTCCACTGGGACTTCTTTTGCAGCCCCTTGACATTTTCCTGCGAAAATGAGCAAGAGCTTTCCAGAAACTGATTTAATGCCACAAGTTACCATGGCAGCACCAGTTGCTTTTCTTGCTGGCCACCATCAGTTGCTAAGGCTTTTTTTCGTGTTTCTATAGCTACCATAAACCCAACTTGCTGACACCAAAATGCGGGCTGAAGGAAGTATTGCTACTTCAGGGGCAAACAGCAGGTTACAAGGTGTCGTGTGCTGAGGCAGAAAGGAAGGGCAGGGCAAATAAGTTACACTTAGACTAGGAACACAGGCAGAAAGTAGATTAAAAAATGCAAGGTAATATATCTGGGGGAAGCAGTGAGTAAGAGTAAAACAAACCACCTGTGAAGGGAGGGAGTGTCTGGGAGCAGCATCATTTTTCCTCTGTAGACAAACATAAGCCGAGGGCTTGTCTAGCACCGAGTCCTGGAGGAGAAAAACGAACAGGGTGTGTCAGCTCTAATGATCATTCTCCACGGGGGAGCCTGTTCCCAGGGATCATTATACTTGGCAGCTTGACTTTTGTCAATATTTCCATAACAGCTCACCCCAGTCTCCCAGCCAGCCGCGGTGTCCCAAGGGTAGCCAGGTCTTGCAGCACCCTTGGATGGCAGCTGAGAGGGGGGATTTCAGCAGGGTCACTGGGTGTTCTCCCTGGACCCTTCTTTCCAGGGGAAATCCAGCTCTGCAGAGAAACTGCCAGCTAACCGTGGTGTGCATTCCCTGGCTCCAGATGTTTAAGCAACTATGGAATAAATCCCCATTAAGCTCCTGCTGATAGCAGTGCTTTGAAAGGTGTTTTAAAGGGTTGCCTCAGTAGCAGCTTGAGGAAGACTTGATTACTGACTCAGTTGACTGTGGTGGGACTGTTCCTGTGCAGTTCTGAGCCCAAAGGTTTTGCTGAAGAGGGAAAAAGGTACTGGAAAGGAAACAAAGTGATCAGGGCACTGGTGAGGGTGTCTTGCCTGGAAAGGCCAAAGGGCATCTGTGAGCTCAGCTGTGGCTGCCTGGCTCGTGCAGTCAAAGCCCAGACCCTGGGAGTGGGCTTTCCACCTTACTTGGGTCTGGAGAACTTAAGACTCTTCAGGTTGGCCAGAAGCCCAACTGCCTGCACTGCCTGTGCAACGCAGATGATTTTGGAGAGTGTAGGCTCCAATGAGGAGTTGGGTTGTGGTGTTGTACCAGAGGGAAGAGTGAGAAATGACGGGAGGAATTTGGGAAAGTGAAACCATGAGAAATCAGGAAAAAGTCTTGAACGCAAGAGCATCCCGCTTCAGCAGAGGGTTTTTGTGTGGAGTGCAAGACATCTCTTTTCTGGGGAGATTGCTTTTAAAACCAGCTTTAGGAGGGCACAGTACAGCCTTGGAATGAGTGATCCCCTCTTTACCTGAAGGCAGGCTGGCTAGTTGGGTTTTTCCCATGGATCCTTTCCACTAAGCTTCCAAGGGGAGGGTTTGCTGGCATTTGCCTTTCTACACTTGTTTCCCTTAACATAGTTACGTATTTTTTAATCCATTCCTACAGCCTTCCATAAGCATTATGCTTAGCGATGGGGCACATCAAATCATTATTTGGGGCAGGGATTATTACAATTGTAGACAGCACATGACTCAAGTGCCTTTTGCGGATGTTGGGGTGTAGTGTTATGGACATTTGAGTGCAGCATAAATAGGATGCAGCATAGGAAGAGAGGGGGCTGTGACTGTAACTTTATGGCAGTAATAGCTGCTGATGGCCAAGATCCCATGGCATGGTTTTTATCCAGGCTATCAAAATCCTTTATGTCCATGGTCAGGTGGCTAGCAACTGCAGGGTGTTTTCTGGACGCGCTGCTAGCACCCGCTGAGTGACGTGTGCCTCTTGCATGCAGGTGGTGAAGGAGCGGCTGCTGTGTCATGCCATGGTGGGGAGCAAGCCAGGGAGGGCACAGATCATGCAAGTGGATGTCACCTGTGAGTTTGTTGTTCCTGTTGTGCAGCTATCCTCCAGAGAAGTCACTTTCCGGGTGGAGAAGGTAAGTCTTTGGATTGCATGCTGGCATTGAATAGCTTGGCTGATGACTGAGAGCCCGTGGGGTGTGTGCGCTTGTGTTCAAAGGAGGAAGTTAAGTATCTTCTCCCAGTCCTTGGGGCTTTCACTATTGATTTAAGCAGGACAAAGCTTTTGCCATTAACACCGAGATCATTATTTCACTCCTCTGGGCTGGGGGACAGTCTCAGCAGCTCTATTCTGCCTTTTTTGTTGTGGAGACAGAATTGAGCTGCTGAGCCCAGGGCAGAGGGTGAGATGTGTGGGACCCCCGAGAACAGCGTGGGCTTTGCTCAGCCACCTCGTGTGCTGGGGCTGCAGCTGAGCGATGCTAAACCCGCTCCTCACCCCTCCTGAGGCGCTTTGTAAAATAAGTGAGGACATTTTTAGGGATGGGACTGTTTCTTAACTTCACCAAAGTAAAACTGAGATTACAGCTGCTCCGCTGAGGGGGATCGTGGCCACTTGTAGAGAGACACCAGTTTCTGTACTCAGTATAACGGGAGGTTTTTAAGGATCCTCCAAGGCACGGTGAAGTCTGAACACTGATCCTGTAGGGGAGCTGAGAAAAACTGATTTAGCTGTCAACTCCTCAGGCTGATGAGGAAAAACTGTCATCTCTTGTCTCTCTTTGCCTTCTCTGCTGTTGGTATGGATGCTAGCTCTTTGCATTTCCCCAAGCCTCACTTTCTTCAAAGGACCCACAGACGTCCTTCAGCCGCAGCGGTGATAACACCAACGTGAAGCAGGTGCCCTTTAGTCTCTGGATCCTGACTCCTGCATCATCTTTCCCTCTCCCGCGAGGAGTCTGAAAAAGAGAAGATATTTCATTATTTAGTTTCTGTGTTTTCAGGTCTCTCCTCTGGTTCCCAGGCTTCCAGAGAAGCACGAAATCCTGTGAGCAGGCAGTTCAGATTTATTTAGAAGCTTTTCAGCTCTCCCTGATGTCTGCCTGTGGTCTGCTTGATGCCACGCGCTCCGATTTATCGAGCGTTACGACGCTGCAGCTGTTTGATATCAATACACCCAGAACTAGTTTCCCAAACACTGCCTAGTTTATATAAACCATGCAGGAAGCCCAGAGCAATGCGTAAACAGGAAGAAATAGCTTAGGCTGAGCTTGAGCTTTGAGGCTACAGACACCTCGTCACTGTAGCAGGGGCGGCAGGAGACACGTTGCAAACGAACTGTTGAGGTTTCTCGCTGGCTGTATGTGCATGGAAATGTTCAAAGCTAACCGTAGGCTACTGCAGGCTCTCCACTACAGGCCAAATCCTGCTTGCTTTTCTCCTCTGACTAGCATCACTGCTTTTATGAGGCTACTAGAACCGATAGGCTTATAAGAAATGACCGTATGTGCGTGAAAAGTCTTGTGCCATTCCGCCCAAGAGAGGGTACAAAACTGGAGACAAACGAACTGGGTTCACTTTCTCTTTTGATCTTGTTCAAGCAGCTGCCTCATCTCAGGGTCCTATGCCCCCATCTGTACATGAGACTGTTTCCCTGTCCCCCGGGGGATGCTCTAGTTTCTAAAGATGAAAAGCATCTGATCTACTTCAAGGAAACCTTTCTAGAAGGGTAGAAGTGAATAAAAATAGTAGATAGAGGTGTATGCTCTTCTGGGGTTGAAAAACTTGAAACGCATCAGAAAGGAAAGGACGTCCGTGGTCGCTTCAGGTTGTTTTTTTTCCTTGTCTCCTGTTTCTGTAGCAACCCGGTGATGTCCTTGCTCTTCAGCACAAGCCTCTTTCTTTAAAAAACAACTCCTCCCTGCCACTCAGCGTTGTCCTGGCCCTAGAGCAACCCTTCATGATCTGCGATGCCGACCAGCAGCCCCTCCCCGCAGATGTTCAGGTGAGCAGCCGTGGACCTTCGTGGTGGTGGGGTTTGAAGAGGGAGGAGTGTGGTGGTGCGTTTCTGTTGGGAGGTCCTCTGGTAGAGAGGTTTATTCTTTAGAATCAGCAGTAGACTGGCCCGAACTAAATTAGATTCAAAACAAGTTGCTGAAGGAACCAAAATATCATCTGAATTGGGGAAATATGTCCTGGCTCTAAGCCATGAGGAGAGCGGAGCGTGCAGCTAGGTCTGGGCATGCCATGTAGTAAAGGTGTCTCCTGGAATCCATCCTAGCTCTCCAGCAGCCATCCAGATAACCTCAAGAAGCAGCTTGCTCCCTTCAAGGGCAGCCCTGCTTTCCAGAAGGCTGAGGATGCTCCTCCAGTTGCTCCCCGGCACCTGCCCCATTGTTGGTGGAAGGTGTTGGGTATGGACTCTGCTAAACGTGTTGTGGTAGGCACGGCCACCGTTTCTGTGCCGTGCCAGTGACTAGCACCTGCAAGGGTGAGGCTGCAATGCCGTTGCGCTTGTGCTGTGAGGAAAAAGATGTTCCTCTAGAGTCAGGGCAAAAGGCCCTGGCTTGCCAGAGTGCTGGTTTGGTTATGTATTTAGCGTATAGCTTCTGTGGGTCCAGAATTCAGGAGAACAATATTTACTTCCCTCTTGTACTGATGCAGAGCCCAGAGGCATGAGCCTGAGATAGTCTCAGATGAGAGCGGTGTGGTGCTTGCGGGCACGTGCACGCTGTAAAGAAAAGGAAGGATGAACTGAGAAGGCTACGTTGGGGTCACATGTTGAATATTTACACGTTTCATGCCATCAGACCTTGGGACTTCATCACACTGGTGCTTAATACTCTTCATCTCCTTGCAGCCCATGAAGCTGGAGGTCGGGGAGGAGCTTCACCTCTCCATCAGATTTAACCCCGCTTTTGAAGAGCATTTGAACACCTCGGTAGCAGAGAAGGCTCTGAAAATACACTTTCTCGAGCACCCTCATGAGGAACAGGTCACCATTCGGGGAGAGGTCTACTTCCCGAATCTCCACATCCAGACCACGGCCCTGGACTTCGGCTGCATCTTGAACGACACTGAAGCTGTCCAGTATGTTGAGATGACTAACTGCAGCCCGCTGCTTGTCCAGTACCACTGGTCATTCCTGGTGGAGAGCCACGCGAAGCAGATGAGGTACGTGCACCAATGCCCTTTCCTTGAAGCTCTTCTTCCTGGTGTCCTGTTTGTACTTTGCCAAGACCAAGCTGTTTGCCTGGGATCCGACAAATTGCCTTCAACTTTCCCTTGTGGAAATAACACCTACCAGGTGTGGTCAGGGTCAATGCGTAGGGAATAGGTGATCTCCACCAGTTTGATGCTGGGAAAGAGGCAGCGTTCTCCAGCCAAGCTGGGACCGTGAGACATGACCAACACTTTTCGCATAGCCCGTAGCCTAGAATCCTGCTTGGTGTCTGGAGCTACAGAGCCATGCTTAGGCTCTTGGAGAAGCAGATCTATAACGGGAGCTCTCTTCCTTCCCTGCCAACCCTACTTGTCGTCATGTCATACAAAGAACCTACACAGGCACTGCCACCAGAACGCTGTGCTGCTGCCCCAGTCTCTTGCTGCTGGTTTGCCGTAGCCCCCGTACTGGTTCCCCTGGGAAGGAAATCTGGTGTGGAAAGCTGCTTTCTCAGACCTTTGTGGCCTGAGGCAAATACCACCTTGGTGAAGTGAGTTTTCATCTGCTCAGCTGCACGTCATATTCGCCAAACAGCTCTTTAGTGTTTTACAGCGAAATGGCAGGTCCTGCTGCAGCTTCGGGTACAGCTGTAGGTGTTGGTGGGAGGACTTGTCTGAACATCCCCTGGGAGCAGGGCCACCCCGCCCTGGTCTGTGGTTTCCAAGCCAATCTTGCAGTCATGCCGGAGCACATCTATAAACAGATTTCTAGCAGTTCCTCCTGCTGTGGCCTCTCTACATAGTACAAAAGTCTAGTCTGGGCAGTTTTAATTACAGTCACAAATGGTTTGTCCATAATGCCCTAGGAAACCGAGCAAAATCACCCATTGTGCGTTGAAGTGCTGCTATTACAAATACCGGAGATCCTCAATAAACAGTTTTGTTCAGGGCATTGGGATCTGTCTCAGAGGAGACAACCTACTGGGAAGTGGAAATTAGCTATGGCTATGAGGAGGGCTTGGGGGGAGAAGACCTGGGCATTGGGGTAGCCCGTCCACAGCTGGCTCTTGCCAAGTAACAAGAAGTCTTTAGTGTGGCCCTTCTTGATGCACGACACCTTCAAGAACAGACCCTAAAATGCAGAGGAAAGTCTGCAAAGCAGGTGGAGGGAGGCGGGCAGGGGAAGAGGAGCAGGGCTGTAAGCTCTGCTTGGAGGCCCCTGTCATCTCCTGGTAAATTAGATTAAGGTTTAATGACAAGCTAAAGGGAAAATCTAATTTTGATGATGGAACAATGCATATATTTTATAATAAGAGAAACAAACACATTACAGTGAAGCCTGTGTGGAATTAATTTCCTCTGGGGCCACTTGTTGGCCGGTTGCCTGTTTATCTTTACTCTTATTTTTTTCTAGAACCACTTTAGGTTTTTGAAAATGCGAATGCTAAATCAGCTCTCAGCTTTTAATTACGCCGTCTCCACCTACATTGGCTTTGCTGGACCCGAGTCTGCAGGTGCTCATTCTTCCAGTGGGTGCAGAGTCACCCGACTCTGCTGAGTCCTGAGCATCTGGCAGGATAGCAGCCTCTGCTCCACAGGGTTTGGCATAGCCCCTTTGCTGGCTCGTTAGCACTGTGGACGTTAAGACAGCTCCCTTCTCTGCTCTGCATATTAATTAAGCAGTAATGTACTCTCTCCGGGTCCCTCAGCAGACACCATGTGATCCTCTGTGGCAGAGCTGGAAATGAAGATGGTCTCCAAGCTATTAACACCTCAAATTGCTCATTAAGAGCCCTGCAGAAGGGCAATATGTCAGATATTATTCCTGGCCCACATTAAGCACTGTTGGTATTCTAAATTGTCAGATCAAACTAACTCAGTCTGCCGTTGAGGGAATCAAACATCAGGTCTCAGGAAGGTGAGATCAATAGAATTTAACCGTGCATATATCTAACCTTGCTGGAGCCGATCATCAGAGACTCCCAGCGTCAATCAGACACATATATTTATTTTGGCCAGAAGAGAAAAGTGTTGTTTCTCTGCCTGGACAAAGTGCTGTGTGCTTAGATCTCTTTTTTTTTTTCTCTTCTAATTGTTCAACCCATTTTTTCTCCTTGCTCTTTAGTCACTGCTGCTACTTTGAGCAGAGCAATCATATGAGCAACACAGTCCAACCGTTGCTGTGTGGTTGGACATGCCCAACTCATGCCAGCCCATGCCCCTTCTCTGACACTGCTGAGCTGTAAATCTCTCATGGTTACTCTTCTTCTAGACCTACGTGGTTAGAGACAAACTGAGAATAGGCTCTCCTCACCCCTTGGACCTTTGATAGCTCAAAGCCGAGTTAAGCCTTTGCACCAAGATGTTTTCTGCAGCGTTGGAGTGGATCTCCAGAATCGCCCAGGAGGAGATAGTAGATCTGGAGTCAAATTCAAACATTTCATCACCTTTCTTACCTTAAAGGTTTCTTGAAAGACTGCTTTGTCCCCCTTTCTAAGGGCAGTACCCAGCTTCTCAGCTTTGTTTGGGATTCCCATCAAAAGGAAGACATTAAATGCAAAGGGTATACAAGGATTTTCTTAGAGACCTGTGACAAAGGCTCATCCCCAAACTTAGCTGTTCTCTAGAGTTTTCATCCTTCATTAAGGGTCCACGCCTTGTCATTTCCTTTGAGCGTTGCTGTTCCTGCATCACCTCTTTGTCCCCTTCACGCGAGCCATGTTCCCTCCCTGGGATAGAGCTAACACACGCCGTGTGGTCCGTGTGCCAGGATGGATCAGCAGGAGCTCTGCACTTCCATGGCACATGTCAAGCCCCCTCCGTGCGTTGATCCGACATCTCTGGAGAGTGGGAACAAGACATTTGGCTACAAAGCCAGTGTAATGAATTGCCAGTAGATTCTTTGGGAAAGAGTTTGTTGGCCTAAACATCTAGAAAATGACTCTTCCCTTTCCATCCAGGATTTTCTTGGGCAATTTGTTTTGAACAAACCAGCAGCCTTTCTCCTCCCAAGTGGATCTTCCTGTAGTGTTAGTAATTCCTCATGCCTCTGCCCTCTCTCCTTCCATGTCCCCTGGCAGGTTGCACTGCAGGGACCCTGCGAGCCAGATCTCAGCCTTGGTATACTGATAAAAAAAAACCCAAATCAATTCTGTGTTGTATTTGATGAGGTTTTTGCTTCGTTGTTTTTATAGCAAGGAAGAAATGGAAAACGTAGACGGTGAAAAACAGCGCAAGGCAAAAACCTGACAGCAGTACTCTGTCAGCCACCGGAGGGGAGAGGTAGCAACATCAGCAGTGAGAATATACATCAGACATGCACACGTCCACCGTGCCCCTGATGCTGGGGAGTCTGGGATGGGTGACAGTAGAGCATACCCCCTTCTCACCCCGCAGTGCAATCAGCTCCTCGGGGCAGGACGTTTTGGGCTTTGGTAGTCCCATGGGTGCTATTTCTCCTGCTTAAATCCCATGGGTAACTCAGAAAAGGAGGACTGAGTCGTGATGGAAATGTGCTGCTGAAGGTGTCCTTCAGCCGTGTGTGGTTTGGCAGCAGCTGAGAAGCGGTTTGCTCGGTGTAACAGAGAAGTGGCCTCTTATTTCTTGGAGACGGAGTCTCTTGGAGCAAGGGCTGGGTGCCGGGAAGGCTTCACTTCTGGGGTGGCAGTCTGGCTGCCGTGAGCGGCTTATGGAGAGGCTCTGTACTTGTGGACAGAGGCACTGGGGAGCTGAAGCAAGGGAGACTTGGGGAAATTTGTGACCTGTTCCCCTCCAGAAAGGATGAAAAGTTAAATACAGTGAGTGCCAAGGAGGGGTTTGGAGCCAGGAGTGAGTGAGCATATGTTGTTGCCAAGTCTGTATTAGAGACATAAACCCATCTACTCGGTGTGGTACGGTGATGCTTTATCAGAACGAAGTTTGGAGTGTGATGATTTCCTATTTGGAACATGTCTGTAAACTTCTTTCTTCTCTACCTTCACCTTCAGCATGGTGACCCTCACCATGTACCCTCCACCTTTGCGCCTTCTAGCATGACACTGCTTTTTCCCCAGCTCATTTGCTGGGAAGCTGCAGGTTTGCGACAGCTTCTGCTGCCCCGGGGCTTCGCCCAACGGTTTCACTGTTGAGCACCTGGAGGACTTTTACCTGGGCCATCGCAATGGAGGTTGGAGCCCAGAACGGCTGCGTGGGAATCACTTCAACTGTTACACTTGGGTTTTCTGAGGCTCAGCCTCCTCCTTTGCATGAGGGTGACAGACCCCAAGAGCTTTCATTTGGCCCGGCAGACTGGGGAGCAGCCCCAGGGTGTTGGAGGAGTGGATTGAGGGCAGGGGAGGTGAAGGAGAAACTATTGCTTGGGTGGAAAGCGCTGCATGTCCCCGCCAAGGTGCTGTCAGGCAGCTGACTCTCTCCCTGACTTTGTCCTGTGCCATCAGGACGAAGCGTGGGAGATATCCATGTGCCATCCGTGCCCTGAGTGGGCTGCGGTTGGACGGGGGTTGCCTTCTGGTCTTACAGCTGGCCAGCAAATGCTGGCTGGAAGGTGACTTCTTGCTCAGCCAGCGATGTTCAGCTAGGGAACCTGGGGAGCAGCCGACTTCTCTCTTTGCTTTCTGAACGTCTTCATTACCCAAGACATGCAGTGGGAACCCGAGGTACGTTTGCACTGCAAACAACGTCCCTCTCCCTATAAACGCCGTTACGCCTGTGCTGCCTGGATGGCTCATGCTTTAATTGCCGCTGGGCTGCTGCTCAAGACCCCGTCTCTGCAGAGCTTTACTGTTTATGCAACAAAATGTTGATTTTGGGGGGGATTTTTTTTGTTTGGTTTGTGGGAACAGCTTGCTGTCGTAGCCTGGCTGAGGCAGAGCGACAGCATCGGTTCGGGAACCGAATCCTGGGTGGCAGGATAGGCTATTTGCACCTGTTTATTTGCTGAGCTGCTGTCACTGCATCTGGTGATGATGAGTAAGGTGACATAATTTTCCAGACTTCATTTCTCTTAATCTTTCCAGCTGTTTCTAACCCATCACACTTTTCCTACATCACGCAAGCTGTGCATCAAACAGTGTTCCTTAAGGGAAAATCTGTCTGAACCCGCTGGCATTGCTCTGCCCAAGAGTGTCGTTTCTAGTATTGCTGTGCTCTTTGGTACATCCCTGTCTTTACAGGGGAGCTGAGAAACCTTTAAACTCTTAGGAGTAGGAGCTCAGGCCAGATTTGAATCCACGTGTCAAATCTTCACATGTTTTTGGGTATAAATCTGCCCTGGGGATTTTTGTGCTGATTCCTTCTAGTCCAAGGCGCTTCCTAGCACACAGGTGATGGAGAGCTCAGCTCCCTGCCGGTCCCGTCTTCAGCCCGGAGCTGGCTGCTGCCGAGACAGGGATTTGCAGCAAAAACCCTTCCAGAGAACAGGGATTTTGTCGTGTGTGAGGCTGGACAGTGAAGCTAATGCTCTTCCTTCTCTCTTTCCCCTCGAGAGGCTGATACCGGGATGGTGGGTGGACAGCATGGGTTTTGGGTGGGTTTCAGATCCCTTGGTGCTTACTGGCTGGTTTAAGGCAGACGAGGAGAGTACCAGTGAGGGATATCGTTTCCCAAGACATCATCAGGCATTTCTTTTTCAGAAAGTGTGGGATCTATCCGGCGTGTGCCGGTGCTGTGGTTTCCTCTTCTATCACTGAGGAGGCCGGAGATTGTCCCAGCGTGGAGCAGAAGTAATGCTTGCTGTTCCTCTCAAAGTCAGGTGGCCAAAGCCAGCGTTTTGGTCCCCAATGGTTTCTTTGGCCACAGCCGCCAGCTCCATGTGCTGTAGGTGAGGAGCCACTCCATGCTGCCATAGACTCTGTTAAATGACCCTGTTAAAAAAAAAAAATCATCTGTCATCAGCTGGCCCGTCTCTTCATGTTTAGTGAATGTTTAGTGAAACATTGGAATAGGCTGCCCAGGGAGGTGGTAGAGTCACCCTCCCTGGAGAAATTCAAGGAGCGTGTAGATGTGGCATTGTGGGATGTAGCTTGATGGACATGGTGCTGTGTGGTGTTGGGTGTGTTGTGGCTTGTTGTTGTTGTATGGTGGGTTTTTGTGGGGTTTTTTTTTTTGTGGTTTTTTTTTTTTTTTTTTTTCCCCCAGGTTGGACTTGATGATCTTACAGGTCTTTTCCAACCTTTGTGATTCTGTGATTCTGTGATTCATCCCTGAAAATAGCCGCGGTGTGAAGAACTGCCATTCCTACTGCCCTTGTAGCTGCAGAGGAGCGTTGGTTCATAGAATCATAGAATATCTCAAGTTGGAAAGGACCTATAAGGTTTATTGAGTCCAACTCCCTGCTCCTCGCAGGACTATCTAAAACTAAACCATTTGACTAAGACCATTGTCCAGATGATCCGTGAACTCTGACAGATTGCCGTGCTGCTCGCGGAAGCAGATGGATTGTCTTTGCCCACTCAACAAACAAGTAGCAATTGGGTTACGAGAGTATGGCCCCTGTATTCAAACAGCCCTGGTGAGGACTTTGGGATGTTGGGGAGGTATCGCCGTAGATCTACATTTCCTGACTCGGAGAGGGAGGCAGGCAGGGGCGAAGAGAGGGGAACCCTTTAGCTCTCTACAGCAGAGCAGCTTGGGGAGGACTTCAGCTCACAGGGAGATTTCATGGGGCTCCGTGAAGAGCAGGGCAGCCCAGTGAGGTGCCCACCGCAGAGTTAGTGGTGTGGGCTGGTGTGAGAAGGATTGATTTATTCCCCACCGTCTGCTTTGTGTAGTGGAGGGAGGCAGGGGTCCCTGGGGGGTCGGGCACCCCAAGGGTCCTTCTGGGCCAGCTGGCATGCCATGCGTTTTCGAGAGCGCCTGACTCAGTCAATGCCGCCTTTTCAGCCGCTCTGCCCTCGGAAGAGTCATCTTTCTCCTCTGCAGGAAACCTTTCCAACTGTGAGCTTGCTTTGCTTGCTTCGTCTTCAGTGGGAACTGTCCCCCCTCCCTCGCCCGCTTGCTTCCGTCACCCCACACTTGTCCTCAGCTGTCCCCGGTGTCGCCTGGACCAGGCCAACCCTGTCCGGTCGTCCCTCGCCCCGTCCCCAGGAGCTCAGTGGGGCCGTTGGACTGTGAGCACGTTTCCTGGCAGTACATCTGCCTTGCTCTGGGTAAAGCAGGGGGTAATTCTGTTGTACTCTGTGAGTGACCTTTAATTAATAACTCAGCAGCCATGTTAACTAGCCTTTTACACCAACCCTATAAATCAGGGTGAAAGCCACGCTCAGCCTTAAATCTGTGATTTCTGCTGGTGTGACAAGCCCTGTTCCTTCTGGACAGGGGATGGATGGCGGTGCCAGCATACTCAGCGAGGTGGAGCTTCAGTGTGTGTCTGATTGATTTTGGGATGCGACCCTAGGAAGTCTATTAAACTGGAGCTTTTCTTGGTTTGTTTTTCATTCTGCCTTCGTTATCGTTGCTGCTTTACCTTCTCCCGCTTTTCACTGCGGTGACCTGCTGTGGAGTCCCACTGGGAGGGCGCGCTGGGCTGTGGCATTGCTGCCCGCCCGGGACGTGCCGGGCAGCCCGCATCAGTGCGGGCCGGTGGAGACACCTTCTGGGGTTCCGCAGAAGTGGTCGAGACGAGCAGGGATGTTTCCCCCTCGGTGAGGACTTCAGGATGTGCTCCATCTTTTCATCTCCCTCCTTTTCCACGCTCTGCTCTTGGCACCCTGGAGGGACAGGGATGCTAGCTGGTGGGCAGAAGAGCCCAGGGACACACTGGTCCTCAACCCCCAGGATGCCTCAGCTCAAACTTGAGCTTCTTTTTGACTTCTTGTAGGGTGAAGCTGGCCTGCCAAGCCCACCCAGCCTGCTCCCTGTGACCTCAGGCTCTCTCCTGTTCATCCCTTTCACAAACTTGTTGAGATCCAGCTTTGGTCTCCTGCAGCGTTTCCCCTAAGGAGAGGCTAGATCAGGAATCTCTCTCTTCCCATGGCTGGGAGCCTTCTGCTTGCCTAACGCTCCCCGAACCAGCCTGCTGCTCTCAACTGGTTATTCTCAACCAGTTCTTTGGCTCCCCCCCGCTTCCTAGTATTTTTAACCATTGCAGCCATACCCTTCTTGGTTTGCCAAGCTCTCAGGCTTGACCCTATGAAGGTGAATGTCCAGATCCCTGCCACAAAGAGAGCTGGAGCACATCTCTCCTCCTTTGCTCTCAGTTACGGGGGTCAACACAGTTGTCTGTTTGCAGAGCCAATTTTTGAAGTAGCTGGTAAGATTGTAATTGGTGCTGATTACTTTAAATAGCATCTCCAAATTACAGCTGTTGGGGCTCGTTTAATTTTGAACAAAGATGACAAATCATCTTTATCGTTAGAGCTACTGATTTGTTCAGAGGGACCTTTGGCCGGAGTCTGATTAAGAAGCGTTTTTCTGTCTGATCGAGAAGCCGGAGCTTCCTACCGCCTCACCTGATGCTTCTAAATCACCTGGCTGATGTGCAAAGCATGAGGAAGGAGAGGACTTAATGGGTAGTGTTTTGCCATCTGTAAAATGAGAGCAAGTCAGAATAACTCCGGTGAAGTCAGTGGAGACTTCTTCCAGGGCTATAACTTGCCAAGAGGCAAGTACTGCTGCCGAAGGGTGATCTCCAGCAAGACCCACTGTGCCTGCAGTGCTGGTGGCTGGCCCTGACTCAGCTTAGGCTGGACCAAGGTGGCTGAGGAGCTTTAGCGCCTGCACCCTGCAAAACCAGACCAGGCACATCCCGTGGGAATACTCTGAGAGAGGTACAAACCACGTCAGAAGAGCTTGAGGGGCCTCAGCTCCTCCTCTGACTCTTTTGATCAAAAGTGATGGTACAGTTGAGGTCAGTGGGCTTCAGCAGGAGCCGAGGACTCTCGGCGCACCCCAAAATCAAATCCTGTGGCTCCTGCTTGGAAGGTGCTGGAGCGTTTTGGTTGCTGCCCCAGGAATGTGATACTTCTCTTCAGTAGTAACATCCCTGCATCCATTCCTACACAATTTCTATTTTCAAAGAAGAAATCAAAATTCTCCCTCATCTCTCAAAAACTGACATTTTTTTTGACTCAAGTAAGTGGCTCTTAAAACTGCTTATTAACTTTGAGTTAATTAATACTCGGTCACAGGGGGAAATCCCCAGGACCGCTCGCTGCATTCAGATGAACGCCGAATCCAGCTTAATCATTTCCAGCGTGTGCGAGACAGAAATTGGAGGTGTCGGATCTCACTGCAGTGATGGTGCTTCTCTTCTCTCTCTCTCCACTGCCTGGTCTGAATTTCAGTGGATGGTTCAGGAAATACCCAAGCCTTAGCTCAGCAGAGGAATTTATCCTAGCAAAGAAATAGTTGTCGGGGCCATTTGAATGAAATGCAGTTTAATATTTGCTATTGATGAGGGCAAACCATCCCCACCAGCTTCCTCAGCTGCTGGCCAGGTGGCCCAGCTCAAGCCCAGTGTTCCCACGTGGTGCACTGGGAAGGGTTTCGGTTTGCTCCGGTGTTCCGTTATTTTGCTTTCAGTTGCAAACACCCTTGAGCTGTCTGTGGCTTGGTCCAAAGTGCCTTTTTAATATGCATCTGATGGCCCCAGGGAGAAATGAAAGTGCGTTGTAGGGGTCTGTAAGCCTGTGTAGATGCCTCACGGGCATGCGGTCTGCGGTGCCTTGCCCTGTGATAACCTGAAAAGAGCTCTGCTTTGTTGAGAGGCTTGTTTGTACCCCCTGCCATGGCTGTGCCTGATGGGTGCACCAGCGGGTGGTCCTTGGAAGGCCAGGCAAGGATGTGAGGGTACATGTGGGTGCCATGCACTAGGGAAGCAGCCTCAGCACTGTTTAATGCGAAGGGGTGGTGGCTTCTGGCCCGTGTCCTCGGTGCTGACAGGGGCTGCGGGGAGCTCGGGTGCTCCCCTTGCAGCGCTGCAGGTTCGGGGTGACGCTCCTGATGTCGATGGTTCTCGCGCAGCCTGGGTCGGCAGGGTCACATCGTCCCGCGTGAATCTTCACATGGAGTTTGCAGAAGCGGTGTGATTTCTAGCTCCTCTATTTTGGGAGGCGGGTGTGGGAAGCGGTGTGAAGCTGTGTCCCTAGCAGGCTCAGAAACCAAGAGACAGGGTGAGATTTATTTTTTTCTAATGTCTCAGAGGTTGGGGACGATGGGTGGCACAAGCTTGTCCTGGCCCTAGCAGGAAGGACTCCTCTCTGCCTGGTGTCAATCCACCCGTGCTGCCATTAAATGCCCACTGTTAATTCCTGGATGCATTTTGTCTCGTCTGAGGGGTGGCCAGGTTGGATGAGAGAGACCCAGAGGGGTTAACACCTTGCTTTCGGCCCCTCCAGCTCCAGGCTGACCTGCTTATGTCGGGAGGCTCCTTGCTTCAGCTCCACAGTACTGGTGGAGGCAATTGCATGGCCCTTTGGCCTCTCTGGTTTGGGATGGGTCCTCTCTGCAGGTGGAGGAGTTACTCTCTGCTCCTTGCCTTCCTCCCTGCATTCACAACCTTGGCCAGAAGGTGCTGTGGAGGAAGAGGAAGAGCTGCCTAAAGCCTGAGCTGATGCTGAGCTTCTTATCTTCCCCCTCCTTCTCCTTTTCTGAGACATCTCTCTTTCCTTCAGTGCCAAGACGATTTCTTGTCTCAGAGATCAGAAATAAGGCAGCTTTCTGTTGACACCTTGGGTTCCTCGCTCCCTCCCTTTTCACATTACGTTTCTTGTTATGCATTTTGACTTTCCCCCACTGGAAAAAGTCCCTTGTGGTTCTCTGTGCTTCTGCACAGCAGGACTCGCTAATCACATCATCTCCCAGCACTGGGTCCCAGAGGGCTTCTCCTTTAGAGTGAAAAATACTGTTGTTGTCTAGGCACCGTGGTTCCGTGAAGTTGCCTCAAGCCATTCTATAAAACTAAAGGTAATTTAATAAACGATTATGGATTTTCCATCTCAGGGGTTTCTCTCTCCTCAGGAGTTGTTATTAACCCGCAGTATTTATCACAAGCACTCTAAGAGCCGCAGTTTCATTTCCTGGCTAGGATGGATCGCAGCTAGCAGTTTTGGGACAGCCGCCGTGGTGATGGCCAGGCTCATGTGCTGAACTGATTCATGGACCGGTGCATAGGTGGAGGGCTTCCGAGTGCTCCTGGCCCTGGATATTTGTACCCCTATGCTGCAGGCATCTCCTTTATCAGCCAGGGGAAGTAGTGTTGCCCAGAGGCACTGTTGTCATAGCTGAGCTGAATTTATTTCATCCTTACGTAGATGCCCAACTTAGTGGCTGCTGGAGGTGTGGATTGGTTTGGTTGCCTAGTGTGAAATGTATTAAGGTGCCTCAGCTGAGAGGAGCGAAGGTTATGCAGGTGGGCCTGGAGATGGGTGATGCTCTGCAGGGGCAAGCGAATGCCTTTGTCCCCTCCAGTCCCAGTTTGTCCTTCCACGCAGACAGTGCTGAGGTTGTCTTTGGGGTCCCCCATGGGGTTCCCAGCAGCAGGCGGAGGGAGGGTTGGGGAGGGGTGACGGCACCGCTGCTCATCGGTCCCTGCTTGGGGAAGCTTGCCTGGGTCAAGCCTTGTTCTTGCATGTGGTTGCAGGAAGCATAAGTCAGGTGAGACCTCTTGGGGCTTGTGAAGAGCAGAGCCGCTCATCCAGAAATGAAATAATAAGCTACAAAGCTAAGGACAAATATTTATTTGGGAGCAATGTCATTAGAGGCACCAAATTCCCAGCTGGGAATGAATCACAGAATCATTAAGGTTGGAAAAGAGTGTAAGATCATCAAGTCCAACCACCAACCCAACCCCACCATGCCCACTAAACCATGTCCCGCAGTGCCGCGTCCACATGTTCCTTGAACACCTCCAGGGATGGTGACTCCACCACCTCCCTGGGCAGCCTGTTCCAGTGCTTCACCACTCTCTCAGGAAAGACATTTTTCCTAATATCCAGCCTGAACCTCCCCTGGCGCAACTTGAGGCCATTTCCTCTTGTCCAGTCACTTGTCACTTCGGAGAAGAGACCAACACCCCCCTCCCCACAACCCCCTTTCAGGTAGTTGTAGAGAGCGATGAGGTCTCCCCTCAGCCTCCTCTTCTCCAGGCTGAATAACCCCAGTTCCCTCAACCGCTCCTCATCAGACTTGTGCTCCAGACCCCTCTCCAGCTTCATCGCCCTTCTCTGGACACGCTCCAGCACCTCAGTGTCCTTCTTGGAGTGAGGGGCCCAAAACTGAACACAGCATTCGAGGTGCAAGCACCCAGGTTGCTGTGAAAAAAATCTGCCTTGTTTGCCTATGGGGAACACTTGCAAATAGGCACGGTGACAGGCGGGCATGGTTCGAGTGTGTGGCATTAGAAATAGGAGCAGAGTTACTCTGCAGGGAATGTAATCTGAGTCACCTGGGAACGTTTGAAAAAGTTAAAAACCATATACCTTTTCCTGAGAGATGTTGGTCAACCTATAACCTCAGCTCCGTTTGTGAAACGAGCCGTTGAACTGCTTTGCTGAATCATTTGCCAAATTGGTCCTCAACCGGTTTGCGTTTAGAAACTGCCGGGGAGGTAACCGCGCCGTTGGTAACTGCCATGTTGGTTATAACCCTCTTTCAGCAGAGCTGCTGCCCTTTTAGCGCGAGGTGCTGTTGGAGCCCTTGTTCTGCAGCCGGGGAATACCTGCGGCATGGCAGGGAGCTGTATCTTGTCATCCACGTTTGCTGTATATTGATTAAAAACGACCAAAGCTTTCTTTCCCAAAGTACTAATCGCTGCTGCTCTGGCGCTCATCAGGGATCAAGGGGCTGTTTAATTGCGAGTCTCTGCCGGGAATTGTTGGACGTGTCTTTCCGTGTTGCCGTGCGCGTGCGAGGGTGTCCCACGCTGGGCTCCGTGGGTGCCCCGAGCGGTGCTGGGCTCTGTCCGGTCAGGGCACAGCAGGCTGCGGGCTCCACCCCTGCTCCTGCCCCATCGCGCTTTGAGAAAGCCACCAGCATTACTGCTTGCTCGGAGTGACCTACGGTTGCGGGTAATTGTCAGGGGAAATACTCAGGATGAAGGTGTAGTAGAGGTGTAGTAGTTCTTGCTTTGGCCCTCTGGGTGAGGAAGGATGGTCCACGGCAGTGGGTGCTTTCTGGAGGGCACTGCTGGGTCTGTACTGGCTCATCACTGTCCGGATCTGCCCCTTTGCATCTCGGTCTCACGTTTTTTTGTACAGTTTCTGTCCCTTTTCCTTTCCTGCTGCGCTTTTTACCTCCCTATAAGCTATTCTCCTCTGTCCTCTTCCATTTCTCCTTGCAGCCTGTTGCTAGTTGCCTGCACAGCCACTACAGCAGCATCATCCCTGGGCAGCCCCAAGCGTTGTCCTGCTCCATCCTGGTTTCGGAGCTGCTGGGTCAGACCCATTGCTGAGCTCACCCCACCAGTGCCACTCCAGGGGCCGCATTCTGCCAAGGGACCGCTGGTGCAGGCTCCCCTCCTTCCCACTGCAGGTCCGTGACCAAAGTTATGTTCTTTTCCAGGTTCAGCCCTCCAGCACCTAAATTTTTCATCAGACCCCCACCAGCAAAGAAGGAGGGAGCCCTGTCGGAGCGCTCAGCGTCTGCAGAGAGCAGCTCCAGGGTCGGGGGTGCGGAGGAGCCGGCCGAAGTCCTGGCAGCAGCGGGGGATCCTGCCCAAGAGCCAGCAGCTGCAGATGACTCCCTGGGAGCAAAGGTAGATTTTCTTCTGCACCTTCTCTTCCTTGGAGAAGCCCACTCAGATTCTGCTGACTTCCGTTGGGTTTGGGATTTTTTTGGGTTTTGTTTGGTTTGGGTTTTTTTACAACACCAAATGAGGCTTTTATCTGCATCGTGATGTGAAGGCTTCCAGTTTCCTTTCCATATCAAGCCATGCCAAGTACTGATCTCCGTGTAGCACCTTCTCAAGCCCAGCTGGAGCCACCCATTTTCACGCTTCTGGCTTCCCCCAAGAGCCAGTGTTGCAGTGACAGCCATAGAGACGATTTTTATAAAACAAGGCTTTGCAGACAAAGTCGCCTTTGATCTGCTGACCTTCCTGGTGAACCTCGCTGCTTTGGAGCTTGACCTTGGTACTAGTGGGAGCTGGCACCTTGTTGTGCATCGTGTGGGATGAAGGCTGCTCCTGGGGCAATAGAAAAAGGATGTAAGAGAGCTTGAGAGGTTCTGAAAGTGCCAGCGTTGACATTAAGTTCACGGAGGGGGCTTGCACCTGCTTCCATCCAAATATCAGCAGTTTTAATGCTATAACTCTGCACATTTTTTCTGAATCAGGAGAAATGATGCCCTGTAGACGTAAAGAATAGCGTGGCTGAATGTTTTTGGCTAGACATATGAAATCATCTTTATTCCCTGCTTTGTTGCCATGTATGCGCAAATAAACCAGGGAAATACAAGTGGACCTGTCTAAGTAGGATCCAAAATTACTTCAAAGGATTCTTCTGGATTCAAAGGATGCTTCTGGATTGCAGTTTCGTCTTCTGCTTGTGTCACTGTACGCAAGCTCCGTATAACCTCCCTGGGGAGGTGGGAGACCACAGGCCTAGGCAAGATGCGGGTTAGCATCTTTGGGAATATACGCTTGGCAAAGCTTTGCTAAGCTTGAAAACGCGGAGACAACCGAAAGAGCAATGAAATGAGAGTAGACTCTTCTCTCCCCAGTGCTTTAACTGCTGGGGAGATGTAGCCTCTGATTAGGTCTAAGGATGTCCTGTAAATACTCTTGCAGATTCTGCTGAAGTCAAGGCCACAGCACAAAGCAGTTCTTCACGTTAGTGAGTGAGGGGGTATTAAATTTCAAGAGCAGTCACAAAGCCCTTTGTTATAAATAGGGGTCAGAAGCCCAGGGATGAGGTTCCTTTTGAGAGGTGATGCCTTTGAGGTTAAATACCAGCTCTCAGCTGCTGCAAGACAGAAAGCCATCTCAGCTGCCTTCTTCAGGAAGGTGCCGTTGGAGAAGAACGCCCGAGCAGAGATCCTCAGCTCTCCAGCACCGATGAGTGCATGAGATGAAACCTAAGCGCCATCTGAAACGGGATAGTTGTGCTGAGCACTTTCTAAGTCCTTATTTTCCTGTTCTTAATACATCTCACTTGCAGCTGTGTTCCTCTTTTTGTCTCAGAATACCAAACCTGTCCAGGCATGGGGTTCTGGGTGTGTTCCTTGGGTGGGAGTGAGCAAAGCCAGGCTGGCACGAGGGTGCAAAATACCCTTGAGGTCTCTGCCAGGACTCAGTGCTGGGCGCACGCAGCTTCCTCGTGCAAGCTTGCGTGTAGGAAGTGCAGATGGAGCCCATGTCTCATCTGTGGGTGGGCTTGGACCCATGCTCAACTGATGGCACGGGCATACCCCTGCTTGATTTGTGCCCAGGTCCCATCTCAGCTGCTGCTGGCTTGGTGAGGTGGTGGATCCTGCAGCAGAGTGGTCTCACCCAGACCAGGCAGCTGCTTTCTGCAGCCCATGGTGCTTGTTTTCCAGTTGCTACCATCCTCTACTGCGGAGCTGGAAGGTGCTGTGGAGACTCGGAGCCTGGTGAGGGTCAAGAAGTTGACGCCGTTCGTGGAGGCGGAGCCCCTCACCTTGGGAGTGGAGGAGGTAAGTGGGAATCTGATGTGCTTATGTAGCCCCCACTCCCACTGGTGGCCCTCGGTGCGGCTCACGGAGTGGCCTCACACCCCTCCAAGCATATCGCACAGCACTGCTGAAGCAACCGGTCATTGGAGAGGCCATGCGGGACGTGTCGTAGGGTTGGCCAAGGACGTAACCTGTGCGGCACCTATGGAGGGCATTATTCATCCTGCTGTTCCTAACCAAGTGGTTGACAGGAAAATTTTGCAGTAGATTTTGCTGTAGCATCCTGAGAGAGAGCAGCATGCAAATCAGAGAGAGAGTGAGGAGACCTCCCAAATTACTTTGATGTAATGTATTAATTAATGTATTACTTAATGAGTATGGGAGATTTTTCCCATGGTTTCTCCACTAGAAAGTGTAATGGATGTAGGGTGAGATTAGGATGATTTTGCCTGTGTTTGAGGAACAGGCCCCTCCAGTCATATCTGTCCTTTGCTTCAAACCATGGCTCTTCTGCATCCATCTGGATGCTTGACATCTTGATCTCTCCTCCCCTCCCTCCAGGTTTTTGACATCCTGCCGCTGTACGGTGTGCTGCAGCCGGGCGAGAGCCAGCGGGTTACGTTCACCTTCTTTGGCCATGCAAACATCGTCGCCAGCATCACTGCGCTGTGCAAGGTGGAGGGCGGCCCGACTTACAAGATTTCGCTGAGTGGGGAGGCTTCACTCATCGACTATCTCCTAGATGTTACGGAGATCGACTGCGGGCTGCAGGTACCGCGCACTTCTCTTGGCAGAGGTCTTTGAAACCATCGCCGGCGGGTTGCTGCCCACCTAGGTCTAGGGCTCTCTCCCCTTCCCAGCTACTTTGTCAGCTGTATGGCTTGGAAGTACAACCTTTGAGCGATACATCCTGCATCCAAGGTGGTTTTTAACGGCCATCTCCATCCACCCCCCCCCCCCCCCCCCCCCCAAAGTTGGGAATTCCTGGGGCAGGCAGGATCCCGGTGGTGATCTCCAGAGGGACATGCCCCATGACATTGAGCCACTGGTCCACTCCTAAAGCCTGAGGTGCAAGGAGATGCTCTTTTTCAGTGCTCTCAATTAATCAACAAAATAAACCAGGGAGGAAGTTAACTTGGGCTTCCCGTCACTGTAGCTGGAGAGAGTTTCCCAGAAGAATCCCCACTTTACTTCTTTTCATTTAAAAACCCCATAGATATTTCCAGCTCTTGGCCCTGCATGTGTTGCACTGTCTGTCTCCCTTTTTGCTGGTATTTTGCTTGCAAGTACTTGTATGCAGGTGCCTTTTCCTCTGAAATGCCTCTGTCTTTGTTTCAGCTAGCTGTTCGATGACACCTTAAAGCGCAGAGGGCTTGTATCCCCTGGTGTCTTTGTTACTGCTCTTTACATGGTTGTCATTGCACCTCTGCGTGCTGCCATAAATATCTGTTCCTGTGTAGGGCTAAGAGGTGCCCTGTGGCTGTGGGTTCCCCGGGTTAACCCGGGAGAGTCAAGTGCCCATATGTCCTCTGCAGTCCCTGCTGCTGCGCTGGGTTCGTTTCCTTTCAAGCCAATGAAAGAGGAAGGAGATTCCCAGCATCAGGCCTGTGTCTGTAACTTCCCGCTCCTCTGTCCTCTCTTCAGCTGTTTAACAAAGTCATCGAAGCAGAGGTCACCCTGCAGAACAGCGGCAAGGTGGGATTCACCTACGCGGTGCTCAGCCCCAGCGCGGCCGCTGCCGACAGCCCTCTGCCCGGCGTGCCCCTGGTCGTGCCCAGCACGGTGAGTACGGAGGTAGCGCAAGCGATTAACCCTGGCCCTTTGTCAGGCTGCCTAGGAGAGGGTTATAGGGAAAAAAGGGAAAAAAGCCATGAAGAACCCCGTAAAAGCAGCCAGGAGAGAGAGGGCTGTAAGCAGTTGCTGCTGGGGGGCAGAGAAGGTCAGGCAAGCGCGGTCCTAATAGACTGCCTTGAATGGCCTTTGCTGGCGGGTGGCTCTGCTGTCATTCAGCAGCCACGGGCGGGAGGCACGAGTGCTTTGGTAGCTCTCCGGACCCCAGCTGCTGAGCTCTCTGCTTGTGCTGGCGCTGGCGCTGGCCGGTGCAGGCTCTCCCGAGGGTCACCGTACCCAGGTTGTGTGATCGGAGAGGACTTAGTCCTTGTCCCTGCCTGTAACAAACCCTGCCTGCCCCCTGCCAGCACTGACCAGGTGAGACTTCAATACTCTCTGGCTTGGGCATGACGCTCTTTGTCCAGAAATTGTAACAGCCCCTGTACCAGTCCCTCGCTCCTCCAGCTTTGCTGCTCTGCAGCAGCTTTGTGGGGCAGTGAGGGGGCCAGGGAGGAGCAGGGCTGGAATAGCAAGGAGAGGAGTTTGCAGCATCTCACCATCCCAGCTTCTCAGTCCTGCATGGATGTCTTTGAGCTGAAGCAGTGTTCCTATCTTGGACGCTTTTTGCGATGGGAAGAGGAAGCCAAATGGCTTTCACTTTCCCTCATGCCTGTCTCCTACAAGGGATAACATGCTGATGCCCTCTTCCTGCGAGCTTCCCAACACACAGCTCTGCTCGGACCCGCGCAGTTGTTGCTGTAACGGCGTTGTCGGCCCTGGCAGCTTGACAGGGCTCGCTTTCGCTGCAGCTGTGTTGTGCACTGGAGTAAGGGCTCGGGGGCCCAAGTGGCAGGATCCGTCCCGCTCTGTAGCTCGTCCCTGCAGCATGGAGGGGAGCGGGGAGCCGAGGGTCCAGCCCCACGTGCGGAGGGCGAGCCGAGGAAAGCTGCGGCTGTGTCCTGTCATCCAGAGCTGTGTTGCCATCTGCTTGAGTTTGCTCTCAACCTGGCTGGCGTGAGCCCAGCCCGGGGATTGGACAGTCCCCCTGGAAGTCTGGAGAGGAGGTGACCTTCCTGGCAACACCTTCTTCCCTAGATCTCATCCTAGTCTCTGCTCCTGCGTTTCCAGAGATATATGTTTGCAGGTCATCGTGAGTCCAGATAGGCTCGTGCACCCTCGGTGTAACCGCACAGGCAGGAGATGTTTGGTTGGGGTCGTTAATAAGGGGTGAGGCCCTTCGGCACCAGCCTGGAAACCACTGACGTGCTGTGAGAGGAGCTGCTGGCTCTGCTGAGAGTGCAGGCACTTCACTCCTCTTCCACAGTGGCTGGTAAAAGAGCTTTTATTTCTTCAGTCTGGCTCTGGCTAGCAGAGAGTGAACATCGTTAGCAGAAGAGCTGTGCTCCTGCTGAGCGCAGGGCAGTCTGTGCTGTGGGAATGCATCCCTACGAGCCCTCTGAAGGATACAGTGCATCCTGGTGTAGGAGACTTGAGCTTTTGGATAGAAGAGAGCTAGAAGGCGATGTTGTCTGATGCTTTTTTCTCTTTGAGAACCTGCCTTCTCCTCTCAGCGTGTCTATCGTCTGAGGCATCCCTCCACCAAACCCTCTCTGTTTTGCATTCCCTCCCTCTTCTCCCACACCCTGCAGGGTTACCTTGGACCTGGCAAGCAGCACGTGTTGAAAGTCTATTACCTGCCGGGAGTGCCTGGAATCTTCTTTAAGACTTTTGAGATCCAAGTGGGTCACTTAAAACCAAAGGAAATCTCCCTGAAAGGAGAGGGGAATTTTCCCAGGATCTCCTTGGACTTGCCCAGGAACATCGAAGGTGAGCACTGCCTGTCTGCTCCCCAGGAAGGTCCGTGGCTTTTTCCCCCATGTCATATGGCCATAGGGCAGCTCCCACCCATCTCCAGCAAGCCTGGAGGTTTCAGGGCTGTCAGACCGACACTCAACCCTCTGGTTGCTTCCCAAGTCACTAGCAGACAAGCCCATGTGGGCTTTGCCCCGGGAACCATCCTGCAGAGCTTGCCAGCGTATCTGTTGGTGGCCTGGAAAGATGATGCCTAGACAGAAAAGCTTGGGAAAGCTGTCAGGCTGGCAGGGATTTTGGCAGGGTTGGCTTTGCATCACATTGCGGGGGATGAGATGCTCCTATGTGGGGAGGAAGATGGGTGGGAGTGAACATCAGGATTCAGAGGGGAGTCGCAGCATCCATTTTCCATAGGTTGCTCGAGGAGTTTGTTTCTGGGAGAGCCCAGCATCGGGGGAGTGGGACTTCCCAGCTTAAGTGAGAATGGTGCTGCGCTCACCCTTCTATTTGTGGATGTTTTCTTCCTTCAGGAAACGAAAAGTATGAGAGGATCCTCAGGGAGGTGAAAGAGAAGATGAAAAAGGATGGCCAGAGAGATGAAGCAGCTGTTCTGGTGGAGGCTGCAGCCGTGGAGCCACCCACGGACGACTCGGGCACCGTGGTGAGAACGGCTGCTGCCCCATTTGTCACGTGCCACCCTCCCGCCGTGTCACTTGGGCCCCTTGCACCCTGCAGCAGGCTTCCTGGGGCCCTGCTGGCACTTGGGACCTCCCTGCCCGCATCTGGCCATGATCAGGCGTCAGCTCAGCGTTGCCCCGGGGGCTGCCCACCTCTGGTAGCTGTCCCTCCTGTAGATGCACCAGCTTCCAGACTACCCCAGGGGGAGATCCTGAAGACCATGCTGACGTGATTGAATTTATGGTACTTTGTGAATGGAGATGCAGGTCATCGCTGGGGTGTTTGTGGCTCACACCCCAAGCCCTGCCAGGTTTACAGAGCTTCATAGCAGCAGCCTGACTGCACCCTGGGACCGCGCTGTCAGTGTTCGTCTCCAGGAGGCACCAGCTTCGTTGTGGTTCCCTTTTGGAGAGAGCTTTTGTCCAAGCTGCTTTGGCAGTGGCTGGGGGCAGGCAAATACTTGGAGCGCTGGAAGGTTCCTGGCTTGTCTGTCGTTTGTCTGGCCAGATCAGCTTTTATAACAGTGACCGGACAGGCGAAGATGCTGGAGTTCATTTCCCCCCAGATAAGGTCCTGGCTAGGAGAGCGGGAGGTGTCAGAGACACTGAGCAGGGAGACAGGAGGACCCCATCACCCCCTTCAACAAAAGCAGGGTGGGATCCTCTTTCAGAGACAAGCCTCTCCCTTGGGAAGGACCTTTGCTAACCAGCCACTGTCTTTGCTTTCCTCAGTTTGACATTTGGCTGCAGATGCAGATGGAGCAGCTGCTGGTAGAGAAACACGCCCTGGAGCAGCAAAAAGCTCTTGCCTCTGGTTCCCCGCAGGACACTGTCTTTGACCAGCGTGCTCGTCGGAGGCTTCTCAAGTTAGTGGGGACTCCCGTACCCTATCTCCTGGCACCGCGAGGGTAACACCCAGCGGCACACCCCTGCTCCTGAGAGAGAGCTCTTTGTGTTTGCAGAGCTGGGAATAGCTGGGGACTTCAGAAAGGGTGTGATCCTGATGGATTTACATGTTCCCTGTGAGCAGCTGAGTGTCCTCACCTCTATAGTGCCACCCCGAGCTTTGGGGATGCTCAGCTCCCCACAGATGATGGGTTCTGTTCTTAGAGCTGAGGGGGTCCAGTGCCGACCACCAAGCCCATCCAGACAGCCCAGACACCATCCCTGCTGACCAGCTCCGAAAGAGGCAACTCAAAGCTGGCATCTTTGTTCCAACTAACAGATCCCACTAAACAAAAAGAGCAGGGAACGGCACAGGTTGACAACCCCTTGAGAAGCCCTAAATCGGGTGGCTTGGGTGCTGGTGGGACTGCAGGGCTCACCTAGGTAACTTGGTCCTTCCTTTTGTTCCTTCATGAGGAGGGACGGGCACTGTAGGCTCCAGTTCAGGAAGAAGAGGCTCTGCAAAACAGATTGTTTAGGTGGTTTCCTGAGTGGGATTGCTCTGGCAAAGGACCTTCCCAGGAATCTTGGAGGTGTTGGTTACTGTGTTTACCGGTGCTCCTCTGGGGACAGATCTGGTTGCAGAGCAGTGCAACCTAATTTTTTGTTAAGGTCCCACTGGTAGCTGACAAAAGCTAGGACCTAGACTCCCCATGACTTACCAAAGACTTATTACCAGGTGGTCAGGCTTGGGTTTCACTGGCTAGAGTTGAGTTTTTACAGCAGTGAATACAGAAATATCCATTTCATTGGCATCTTCCATCCACTTGGAAACGTTGCCAGGCTGTGGTTTAAGGGCTCTTCTTACTTCTCGTTCCAGAGCTGAGCTGCCCGAGTATGTCCTGGACTTTGGCTACATCATTCTCGGGAACATCCACACGCGTGTTGTGAAGATCACCAACACCGGGCAGTTCCCCGTGACCTTTCGCACCGATGGACGGGTCCTGTGTGACACAGGTAACCAGTGCTGGGGAGACTTCACGTGGGCTTGAAGGAGCTGTCTCCGACAGATTGGCTTAAGCCACTGGACATGGGGACGTTTTTTGAGTGCTTGTTTGTATAGCTTTGTCCTGCTTAGTACCCCCTGCTTGGTGCTTTGGAGCCTCAGTTCTCCTGGCCAGCAGTGCCCAGAGACGTGGCCTGCCTGTGGCTGCCCTAACACATGATTGCAGGGGCTGGATGTGCTGATCACTGTGGTCACCTCTCAGCATGTTCTGCTCTTGGCTACCGTGAGCATCATCTGAGTTTTTGCGCAGTCAGTAGGTTTGCGTTGCAAACAGATGGCCCCTTGGTGGTTTGGAAGTGCTTTGGTTTAGAGTTCATAATGTCACAGCACTTCTGTTCAGCCTTTATTGAGAAAACAGCCTGTGAGGTCCTCTGGTGTATCAAAATAGGCTTCCGAAACAGGCCTTGAGGTAAGGCTGCAGTGCAATCAAATGGTGACTCACTGTGCCTGAGGGCTGGTCAGGTGTCTCCTCTAAGTTGTTTCCCAGGGAGCACCACAGCACAGGGGAATCGTAGTTGGAAGTTCTCCTTTGCAGAGGTCTGCGCATCCTTCCCTGGGATGCCTGATAAGGAATTACCAGTGTTCCTCAGCTAATGTTTCCTTTTTACCATGCGGACCTTGGCTTGTGGCTGTGAAAAGCCTTTCTCCTTGACAGGTGACAAGGGAGAAAGAGTGGCAGGCTTCTCCGGAGAGGCAAAGAGCCCTCTTCTTCACAGAGCTGCCAGCCAGGACACCCGTATGGCCTTAACGTGCTTGTGACACATTTCATGTCGCTTGAGTGTCTCAGCTGTTTTATTTTCCTCTGTTCAAGGTTTCAGCGTGGACCTGGACCGTGTGAAGCACCTGCCCTACTGCGAGACTGAGACGTTTGAAGTGCGCTTTGACCCACAAAGTGCCAACCTGCCCCTGGGAGAGGTGGACGTGCTCCTGCCCATCAAGGTACCTCATGGTCCCTCACCTCCCTCTGCCCGCACCACCTTTTGGGGCAGGCAGCAGGTTGGGGACAGCAGTAGATGTCACTCAGGCTCTCAGCTGGATGCTCTGTCCTTTGCTAGGTAGCAGAAGGCCCCACGTTTCATGTCCGCCTCCGTGCCTACGTGACTGTGCCGTCCCTCTGCCTCTCCAGGGACAGGCTGGAGTTCTCCGCTGTCCAGTGTGGGCAGTGCCGGGAAGAAACTGTGCAGCTCCACAACCAGCTCCAGGTCCCCTGTAAATGGTTCATCACTGTGATTGAGCCTGTTAAGAAGGTAAAGCGCAGATGACGTGTAGCGCCTAACTTCTTGGTTGAGTTTTCATTGCCTCTCTTGCCTTTTCTGCCCCTGTGGCTGCCTGAGCACTTGGGCTACAGCTCGTGTGAGGAAGCTTTAGAGAGTACCGAGCAAATCTGGTTTGTACCTGGACCTGTTCACTAGCTGATGCTTCACTTCTCTGCCATCTTCCCCCATTCCTCCTCCGAGGACAGTGCCTCCCCATCTGCCTGCCCTGCCTATATGTCTTCCCTCCAGCTGTAGACCAGTGGTGGCTGCGGCTGGTTTGGATGCGGGTGCTCTCAGGACCGTGGCAGTATCTCAGAGCACTGCAGGACCCGAGGGTCTGTCCTCGCAGACCGAGGAGACCTCACACAATTGGTTTTTTGCGCTCAGGGGGACAAGCATTTGCCGGTGAGGGTGCGTCGGAAGCTGTTCCAGGAGCGGAAGACCAAGCCCCGTGTCTTCAAGGTGTTGCCCTCGGCTGGAACCCTGGCTCCGGGAGAGCGATGCAATGTGCGAGTCAGGTTTTCACCCGTGGAAGAGGTGAGATTGGCGGGTGTCACCCCCAGGAGGTGTGGCAGGGCAGTGTGGTAACTAGCCCAGCGCAGGGAGCCCGAGATGAGGTCTATCTGCACATGGAGCTTTCTGCAAGCCCCATACCACCGTGCCTCAGTTTCCCCTGCAGCGCACTCTTCTGAGAGGGGCTTTGAAATGCCAATGAGGAGCTGGCACAGAGAGCATCAGGGCACTGCAGTGCAGCTTCCTCTCGGCGCATGGGGGGAAATCTGCCTGTTTCCCCTCGTCTTCCCCCTTTCATGGGTGTGTTTGCAGGCTGCAACACCCTGGTGCAGAGCAGCTGGCATGCTCGCAGGGGATAGCTAACCCTGGAAGGGCTGATCTAGGCTAATCCTGCTGCTGGTACCAGCAGACAAAACAGCCACCAGACCCCTTCCTGGGCACGGCAGGACAGTCACCTGTAGTGGTATGCTGCCAGCGGTCCCTGTGGCTCTGGCCCAGCCTGCCTGCACGTTCCCAGGTAGTTTGGGAGTCAGCATAAAGGACGGAGTGTTCCCAGAGATAGTTTGCATGCGGCCACCATGACTTGGAAACTGGCAGCTTGTAACAGTATGGACACGAGTGTTTCCACGCCTAGGAAGCGTCCCAGGGATGTTTGAATTGCTAGTAGAGCTGTAACCATCTTGTCTCTGGCTTTAATCAGAGCCAAGCCCTGAGCAGAGAGGAAGACCCTTATTTCTAGCCCGTGAGAGCTCATCTGCCTCCTTCACGTAGCTGATGTTTGCCTGATGCAGCAGCGCCAGGACTGTGTCTGGGCAACATAACCCTGAAGAAGGAGGTGAAGCAGCCCCTGAGTCCTGTGAGAGCTGAGTCCACCCATGAGGACCTTTCTTATGAGCATTGCACTCCCTCGTGACTAGGTGGAAACATCTGATAGTCCATTTTAGATCCATCTGATACCCAAATATCCAGTTGCACTTCACACCAGGATTCATCCCAGTTCCTCAGAGCCAGCATGCAGGTGCCGTAGCCCCTGCTATAAGTTAATATGTTTTCCATTCAGCTTAGAGGTACTGGTAACATCCCTGACCTTGGGGCAAGGGTTGAATTTGAGGCCCTGCCACCTGGGACTTCATGGAGGAGCTCTCTGCACTTGTCTCTTTTCAGAAGTCCTACAGAAGCGAGATGAAGGTTAACATTTGCCAGCGCACCCAGCCCCTCCAGCTGCTGGTCTCGGGGCAGGGGCTGGAGCCACAGCTGGAGTTCAGCCCCACGGTGCTCGACTTGGGAGCAGTGCTGCCGTACAGCCGTGGGGTGGAGGGGACAGTCATAGTGAAGAACCCGTGCGAGTTCCCCATCGAGTTTTACTCGCTGGAGTTTGACCAGCAGTACCTTGCTGAGGAGCAGGTGAGAGGGAAGGTCTGGTCCCCACATGCGTAATCCCGTAGCTCCGCAGTGCTCCAGCGTTCCCAGGCTTGTGCCGGGGAGACGGAGGCAGTCCCCAGGGCAAAGCCTGGTGGCATTTCAGGGTTAGCCAGCTGGGCTGGCAGGCTGTGGAGGGGCTTGGATAGTCCGTGCTGTTGGGAGGAAGGAATGAGGGAGAAGATGGGTTGGCTGGGGAGTCTGTTCATGGGATGGAGGTCAAGAAACACATCCCATACATGGTTCCTCTTCCCTACGCACACAGATCCTGCAGACGCTGAAGGACTATGATTGCCACAACACCTTATTGCTGCCTCCACGTGCCCCGGGTGAGAAGCTGCCCCCGGAGGTGCTGGAATACTACCAGCACCAGAAGAGACTGCAGGGTGAACAGGCACACTCCAAGACAGGGGAACCAGCGGGCCAGGACAATGGTGAGGGTTTGGCATTGGCTGTCGTGAGTGTGGACACAGCAGGGAGTCCAGCCCAACCTCCCCTGAGCTCTCTGTGACCTTGTTCTCCACGGAAAGTCCATGCTTTTAGCAGCCACCTCTTCCCCAGCTCGGTGGAGGAATTCCTGGGTGAAAGGAATTCCTGGGGCTTGGAATGTGCATCCTCTACCAGCCCTGAGTGCAGCCTAAGCAAGCTCATATCTGCCTGCCATGGACTGGGGAAATAATCAGGATATCTCCTTGTGTCCCTCATCCACAAGGAGTAGGGCTGGATGAGTTCTTCATCCGGTAGAACCAGGTGTAATTTCAGTAGCTATTTGATATTTGCTCCTTCCCAGCAACAAAAGCACAAGCTCAAAATTCCCCTGAGGGCAGAGACAGCCTGGGCAGGCTTTTCTGGGCAGGGAAACTCTGCCTTGGGAGCTTCCCTTCTTGGGAAATTTTCCGTGGTTTGCATGTGGCCATGCGAAGTGGCGAATGGCAAAGAGCAGATTGCCTGGCCATGTTCACCCTCTTCTTCCCTCCCCATGTCCTTCCTCCTCAGCAAACCTTGAAGACGTCCGGACGCGGTCAGATGAAGGAGGAAAGCACTCTGCTGGGATCGTTGACACCATCTCATCCCATAGCTCAGTCATTCCCTCCACCATTTTTGATGAAAGCCCCTCCAACAAGGTGGTCTTTAAATCTGAATGTGGAGAAGAGGAGGAGGAAGGTGCGGACAAAAGACACGGGACAGGTAATAACCCGAAGCCCTTCACCTATTTTACGTCTGTTGTGGCAACAGGGCCTCAGTAGTGGACTTCAGCGTCACCTCCATCACTTCACTGCAGCCTGGTGCCATCTTCGCTCCTGTGGGCCCTGAATGCACTCTTGTATATGAAGTCTGTAGGATCCTGAGAAGAGTCTGGGGCAGGGACAAGGGAGAGGCCAGGGAGGTTTTGCCCAGCTTTACCAAACGAGCGCCTTTTCTCCCAGGAGCTGCTGGGATCAGGATGGTGGTGGTCCCTTTCCTAGGCAGGGCAGCGCACTGCCTGTCCTATATGACGTTGCAAGCCAAGATGGCTTTGGCTGACCTTCCAAGGGCAAAGGTGGCAACTCTTTGTAAATGCTGTTATGGTGAATTCAGAGCCCAGCACATCTGCGGCTCTAATATTCCTAAAGCATCCAGCTTTTGGATAATCGCTTGATTCCCAAATGGAGGAGCTCCCGTGGGACTGTGTAATATGCCCGGTTCTGCCTGTCCCCCCCTTACTCAGCAGGACCTGGGACCAAACTCCCATGAGGACCATGTTGACAGTTCAGGGAAGGAGACTTGGCCCAGTCCTTTTAGGTATTGCCAGATGCTCGTTCTTTCCTCTTTCTGCCATCCCGTTTACTATACTCTGAACAGGAACCTCTCCCAGCATCTAGGGCAGACCCTGCTCTGCCCAAGCCTTAAGGAAGGGGACGGGGAGACCCTGGGCGTGACGTTGGTTTCGACAGAGTCTTCTCTGCCAGGATCTGAGGGGATGGGGAGGATGATCAGCATCACAGGTAGGCAGGAGGCTGACTTTTCTACCCGGTCCCACACAGCAGAGCATCGGCAAAGCACCGCCAGCAGCAAGGAGGCCGCGGGAGAACTGGATGACAGCCCTGTCTATAGGGCTATCGCCCGCCACCTTGGCATCGATATCTCTGCAGAAGGGCGCGCAGCCCGAAACCGCAGAGGGATTGTCGTCATCGTCCACGGGGCACCCCTGACAGGTACGTGAGCTGCAGCCCTTGGCTGCAAGGAGGGGGGGAAGCAGGAGAGGAGTATCCTGGTGGACCGTGCTGCCTGGTTGATCAGTTGAAGCGAAGCGAGGTAAGCCACAGCTTGCTGGTATGTTAAACGGTCCCAGGCCTTCACCTAGCCGGCGCAAGTGGCGTGGCTCATCTTGTGTCCATACAGCCAGGCTCTGGTTCCCCCAAACAGGGTGGCCACGTCCCCGTTGCCTTGTTGGGACCACGTTGCCTAGTGTCCATGTTGCCTTGTGGGAGCAGTCCCTAGCCCATACTGACCCCCAAACCGTGCCCAGACGTTACCCGAGACAGCGCCGTCCAGCACAGGCTAGCAAACGGTCTGAATGGTGGTGGGACAGGGCTCCAGAGCCTGGCCCAGGGCTGAGGTTGCCACAAGGGATGAAGTCTTTAGGTGAATGTGAAGTGGAGATGATCCACCTGGCTCTAGAGGACAACACTTCTAACCATGCTCAAGCTGCCTCCCTCGTGGTTTCCCCTAAAGTGGCATTTTGCTTTTGGACTGTCCTTGAAACTTTGAAATCCCGTTCGGGGGCTTTCCAGAGCCTGTCCCTGAAAATGCCGCATATGCAAGTGTCACCAAGCAGCCTTCCTCTCTCTCAAGGCAAGACGTCGGCAGCGGTCGCCCTGTCCAAATATTACGGTGCTGCGTGCTTGTCCATCGATGCCGTGGTGACAGAAGCCATCTCGGACAGGAGCAGCTCGGCAGGGCTCCATGCCCGGGAGCTGTGCATCAGGGCTGCCGTCGAGCAGAGCCACAAGGAGACGGAGGATGCCGGTAAGGAGAAACAGTGAACCCAGAGCAGCGCTTTGGAAACCCACTGTGACCATCCGCTTCTGCTTGCTCCAGAGAAGAAGTTTGACAGCCCTTGGGTCTCTTAGGGAGCATGGGTGTAGAAATGCAAAGTCATTTCATAAAGCATCTCAGGTTATTAACAAAATCTCTATTTTAAGGGCTCAGAGACACTTCTACTGCCGCCGGGCTTCTCAGCACATGTTCCTTTTCCTAGGAGCGGTGAAGCGCACCTGTATTTTTCTCAGGGTTCTTATATATTTCCTCAAAGCTGAATCCAGCTTCCTCCTCATGGCCGTCGGGTAGAACTGCCGCCCACTTTAAAGAGGAAAAAGCCCTCTGAAGCGGCTCGTTAAGCACTAGAGGACTAACTTGGAGTGTGGCTTCACAAACATGAGAGGAAGGGAAGAATAACCTCCCGGGGGAGTTTCAGATGAGAGGCACACTGCAGATGAGCTCTTTTCTCCAGAGATTTTCCTACACACGCTGTCAGGTCGCACAGCTCGTGCATGTTGTGCTGTTCTCCACGTGAGACCGGAGACTTTTAGGGAACTTTATTGGGCAGTTGATGCCCCGAGCTCTGCAGGCTGAGGCTGGACCCTGGCTCTGGTGGGGAGAAGTTTTGCATCACTCAGCTTTGAACCTGGTTGAGTTGGGAGCTGGTGGAAGGAAGAAGGGTGTGGGTCCTGGGTGGGGGTATCCCACACCGGAGGATTTAACTCCAGGGGAGACGGGTGACTGCAGCCAGGGCAAGGCTGCGTATTACCGTCTTCGTGTGAGAATGCAGGACGGGTGCAAGGTATGGAAATGATGGTCCTGGAGGACAAATCCTTGGCTTGATCCACCCGGGAGGTACTGTGCAAATGGCATCACCTGCGTGCACGCTGCTCCGTTTGGTAGGAGGGACATAGGGCTGTGCATTGAAAAGTCTGTAGCTTTAAAATCCGGTATCTGATGATGTGGTTTATCGTGCTAATAAGAGAAGCAAGGAAGGAGCTGCTTCTGGGAAGCAGTGCTGCTAGTCCCTGGCAGGCTGGGGGATGCGTGCTGCATCCCTGCGAGGGCGCAGGGCTGTGCCCATTGGGGTGGAAGGTGCCTGAAGCACAGGGCCGTCCCCAGCCCCGCTGAGCCGTCTGTCCCCTCCGCAGGTCAAAACGCAGATGTCTTCCTCAGCCTGCCGTTCAGCGCCGAGGCCAAGCACAGCTCGGACATGAGCCAGTCCAGCTCTGGGGACAAAGCCAGCCTGCATTCCGTCAGTTCCCGAGGCCAGGTGAGTGCCGCAGTGGACAAGAGGAAGACGGATAGCCACACATCCCAATCCCAGAAGCAGCATCCAAGAGATCTGACAGGCTCCCAGGTGAAGTGTGATCTGCACTGGTTAATGCCTGGGAGCTTCCAGTTGCCTTTGAGAAGTGAAGAGGCTGCTTGCAGTGGGGCCTCCATGTCACCCAGAGCCTGGTGTCGGGCTGTATAGCGCAGAGAGCCAGCTGGGCAGGCTGGGGATGGCTCAGGGTGGGAACGAAACCCTGTGCACCAGTAGAAAAACTCTACTGGATCTTACGGTTTGTTGGCAAAGTGCAGTCCTGACTAACGTGGCTGCAGGCAGTGGGCAAAGCTGTGGGATGCTGTGCCAGGGGCTTGCAAGCTTGGGTCTCTGCTGGCCAAGGGATGTGACCCCCAGGGTTGTCCCCTGGAGCTGCTGGTCTGCAGTTTTCTTCTGGTCTTCCGTTACTGAGAGAGCCCAACTCCAAGCCCAGCAGCTGAAATTGTTTAGGGGGTTCCAAAGCGGCTGATTTTTCTCGTGGTGCTCAATGTTGCAGGGCTCATCCAGTTCTAATCTCATCTCGCCCTCTCCGTGCGTTCCTGCGCAGCGATGGCTGAGCATCGGTGGCAGCACGACGGGAGAGACAGGCTTTATGAGCTGCGTGCTGCCCGAGGACCTGCTGGTGGCCATCCTCTCTGACAGGCTGCAGGTACGTGGGATGGAGGCAAATGAAACGTCCCTGCTACAGAGACAGGCAGCGAGACACAGAGAGGTACAATTTGGAGAGGAGGAGATTTATATCTGCTGTTGGAAGAGTCCTGGGCTTCGTGCAGGGATCCCTGGGTGAAGCTGCAGATGCCATAAGTTGGCAGAGCATGGGGGAAGATCAGAGCTGGTCTGAGCTGATGCGCTTGGAACAATGATGGCTGGTGTCCTTTAACCTTGGGGTTTCCTGACTAGCTGAGAGCCCAGTGCGTGTGATAGCTGACTCTCTTCCTTCTCGATTTGATTCACAGTTGAGTGACTGCTACCAGGGAGTGGTGTTTGATGGCCTGGAGACCCTCTTTGCACGCAACACGGCGTCTGCTCTCCTCTGCCTGCTCAAAGCTGTCAGAAATCGGCCTTCTATCTATTTTGTGAACTTGCTCCAGGATTATTCTTCTTTGAAAGCCAGGGAGACAGCTGCAATAGAGCAAGAAGGTGAGACTCTTCATCTCCATACCCCTCAAATCCTCTCTCTCAAGCCCTCAACCTTATCCATGTGTATCTGGGTTACCAGCAGAGCTTGTCAGAAATGTTTTTCTTAATCTTTCCTCATTCTGCCTCAGTGTAGCCAGCGCTCAGCTGCCGGTTGCTTAAAATACATCAGAGCTGAGGCTGTAAAACTTATCTTGGTCTCTAACATTAAAGCTTGTGCCCAAGTGTGTGGCTCAATAACTAAGCACCGGCCCCCTGCCCACGCCACTGGTGCACGTGAGCCAAGCAAGGGACGAGAACTCGCTGACCGGCGACAGTTTGGGGGATTATCTGAATTTTGGAGCTGGGATATGAGCTCCCCAGTATCTCCTGGCCCAATGATAGTCTGGGCCGGGGCAGAGCTGTGAATCCTCGCAGCTCACCCAGAACAGCAAGCTCTGCTTGTGGTCGCTAATGGTTTCTCCTCTGGTCTGTGCTGAAGGACGGGAGCGGGAAGAAGCTGCCAGGAGAGAGAAAGCACGTCTCTGGGAGATGGATGAGGAAGAGTATGATGCCCTCTCTGAGGAGCAGAAAGCTCAGTTTGATAACAATATACGACAAGTCCAGCGTGAGAGGAAGAAGAGGTCTGTAAGCCTTCCATGGGTACCTCCCCAGGACAGTGTCCCTGAAGGGTTTCCCTGCTCTGGAGACCCTGGTTGAGCTCAGAGGGGTTACAGAGCAAAGGCCAAAAGTGTCTATTACAAGGGGCACAAAGATGGCCAGTACCACCTCCCTGGTTCCCAACGGAGGAAGGAGCTTCCTCTGGTGAGACGCAGGGAGCTGGGCTCTGTGCTTGCCTTGCCACTGCGCTTCTAAGTATCTCCAAGTTAATTATTTCAATTCTCATCTTCTTCATCCCCCTTCTTCAGCACTGGGGGTTGGCGTGAGGCGCAGCTGTGCTGGCTTGGTTTAGATACCAGTCCTTCCACAGGTGAAGTCCTTGCAATGCTGATCTCCCAGGGTTTTCCATAGTGAGTGACCCCAGCCATAAAAGCTGGTGTCCTTAGGCTCACCTTCAGCTGCGGCAGCAGCAGGTGAGCCCGGGAGAAGCTCCCATCCAGCAGAGCAGCATGTTCAGGAGGATGCATAGGATAGGTGTAAGCCTGTATTAATCCCTGCCTGAAACTCGAGGAGGGCTTTGCTTAAAGCAAACACATGTTTCAGCACTTCTTTCAGCCCAGGCTGAAGTTTGTTTCCCTGGGAGGAGGTCACTAGGGCTGCTTCAGATTGTGATTTCCAGGACAGACAGTTGTTGTGGTTTAAGCCCAGCTGGCAACTGAGCACCACCCAGCTGCTCGCTCACTGCCCCCTGCCCCAGTGGGATGGGGTAGAGGATCGGAAAAGTAAAAGAAAGCTCGTGGGTTGAGATAAGAACGGTTTAGTAAGTGAAAAGAAATGAAATAATGATAATAATAAAAATTGTAATAAAAAAGAAAATAACAGCAACAACAAAAAAACCAAACCAAACAAGAAAGACAAGTGATGCAAATGAAAACAGTTGCTCACCACCCTCCGACCGATGCCCAGCCCGTCCCCAGGCAGCGGTTCCCGGCCAGCTTTCCCCCTAGTTTATACACTGAGCATGACGTCCTATGGTCTGGAATATCCCTTTGGCCTGTTGGGGTCAGCTGTCCCGGCTGTGTCCCCTCCCAACTTCTTGTTCACCCCCAGCCTACTCGCTGGTGGGGTGGTGTGAGGAGCAGAAAAGGCCTTGACGCTGTGTAAGCACTGCTCAGCAATAACTAAAACATTTTTGTATTACCAACACTGTTTTCAGCACAAATCCAAAACTCAGCCCCGTACTAGCTACTATGAAGAAAATTAACTCTGTCCCAGCCAAAACCAGCACAATAGCACAAGTTTTCCATGATTCACAACTGGGTTCCAGCAGGAAACCTGTTTGTTCAGAGCCTGCTTTGCAGGAGGGCAGTTCCTGCAGCCTTTGCTTTCTGATGGATGTGATTATTCTCCCTAAGGAGCAGGATATGCCCAGGGAGAAGGGCTGGCTAAGCCAAGGAAGTATTGGTGCAGGGATAAGTAGGTGTTAGTGATTTGTGAGCTGTTATACACCGGGAAATCAAGAGAGGACTTCAGGCATCAGTACGGAGCGATGGTGGATCAGTCTTCGGCAGTGTGCTGGAGGTGTCCAGGTGGACCTTATTGGAGAAGCAGGGCAATTTAGGCTTTATGACAGCAAAGCCTAGATTTGGCTGGTCCTGGAGGTCGTCTCCCACCTTTCCTCACTTTGGATGTTCCCAGCCTCCCCAGGTTGAGGGAAGTCCATGGAGATGGTCTAATGGTTCTGCTTGGCCTCAGGGTCAATGGCTGAAGTGCAGGACCAGCTGGGATTGCGGCGAGCCCAGATTTCTGGTGGTGACTCTCAGGGATGTTTTCTCTTTGGCTTGCTGAAGGGAGATGGAGCGGATGGCTAAAGAGCTGGAGGAAAAGCACCGGCGGGAGCTAGAACGCTTGAAGGAGGAAGAAGAGCTGAAGAAGAAGTCCAGGCGGAGCAAGAGAGAGCTTGGCAAAGACAAAAATAATGCTTTGGGGAAGAAAAGCCAGCGTGGAGTCAGACAGGTGAGTGGTTGTGTTTATAGAGATGAGTAAAAGCCCTGGGGACCTTCCCGCTGAGTTGGACCATTCCCCCAGAAGCCAGCAGTCACATGCAGCGCTGGGGACGAGTACCTGGCCATGAGTAACACGTGGGGCTGTGGTGGGAAACACCAGCCGGTGTTGGATCATGCTGCTAGAGGTGTGTTTTCCCATGGGTTTGTTGGAGAACTGCTCTTCTAGGATCATGCTGCCTTGGAGTCACGGCTTCAAATAACTCCGTACATTGACTGTGAAACCCTGGCTAGTTTCAGTCCAGCGTTTCTCCCCACTCTGCATGTGACTTACACCTCTGAGCCACGATCCGTCTGGGATGTGGTGTCTTTTCCTACATGACCGGCAGGAGACACCACCAAGCCTTAGGTATTCATTAGCAACCAGACTTCCCAGAGTCAGCCAGCCACAGGGATGCTCAGCACACCACAAATGAGCCCAGAGGACTGCACAGGAATAAGGAGGTGTCTTAAGTTCCCTGTTTGGGTTGGGAAGCTGTTCTGTTCTTCATCTGGTTTGCAGGACTCCTCATCAGTCTGGCACTGGGGAGTTTGGTTTCAGTTGAGCTAAACTGGGTACCAGCTGCGTTCTGAACTGGGATTTGTAGAGCACCTAGCACCGGTCTCGGACAAGGCTTGGGGTGCTATTGTAAAGGTCATCACTGTCCTACAGCATTTGAGTCGGTGCTTTGAAATGCTCACTGCTTTTTCTTGCTCCTCCTGCCCAGGATATGAACGCATCCACCAGCAACACCAACGTGTCCACCAGCAACTGGTCGGATGTCACCAAGGGGGTGGACAAGAAGGGATCTGTAAAGGAGCGCCCAGACTCTGTTGCAGGTGACAAGGAAGATACGAAGAAGCGAGGCAAGGTTCCCCTGACGGATACGTGCCCAGCGGTGGTTGTGCAACCCTCAGACCCAGAACAGGGGGAAACCAAAAACGAGGCCCTGAGTGACAGCGAGAAGAACTTGGCCATGAGGTTTAAGATCTATGAGGCATCGCAGAAGGACATCACGCATATTTTGTCATCCTGGGACAGGGTTCAGGGTATCCTGCTGTCCCCCCTGAACCAAGAGGAGGTGCGGCACCAAGCAGAAGACCAGCGCCGGTATTTATCCAGCCGCAGGAGCCGGAAGGATAGAGAGAAGGAGCGCGCGGAGAAAGAGCGCCTGGAGAAGGAGCAGCTGGAAAAACTGAAGGCTCTTGAGGACTCCAAGTTATCTCGGCTGGAAGGGGAAGGTGCAGAAGGGTCAGCCAGAGGCCAGGATGTCGGGGTGCCCTGCTTGAACATCCAGGTGCTGAGCTCAGAAGGTGTGAGTAAGAAGATCCTGGAGAGCGGCAAGCTGCCAGCAGCAGAGCAGGTAAAGCCTTGCAAGGTTCAGATGCTGAGCCTGCCATGGTCTGGGCCCTGGTGTGTTGTGTCCTGCCAGGTGACAATGGCACAGAGCCTTGTCCAGGCCACTGATGATGTTCCATAATGGCTCCGCAGCAGCCACGTGGCTGGGGAGGTTCTCAGCATCCCTCAGATGGGTGGAAAGAGGGAGTGCTCTCTCTGTTCAAGCATCCTGTCTGTTCAGAGAGTTTCCCAGTCTGGAAATCATTAAAAATGGTCCCAGGGCAGCTGAGTCGCTCAAGGGAGAGATTTCTCTCTAGGTCCCGCTTGTAGGTCCTGGCACTGCTCTGGAGCCTGCCCACCCCACTGGGCGTAAAAAAGCACTGTACTCCATATAAACAAAAAAAAAAAAACATTGCCAAAAGCTCCCGGCCTTTAAGGAAGGAGTGTGAGGATGAAGGTGATGGGAATTTCTGTTATGCTGTAGATCCTGGATGACCTGGGACTGGGTCCCTCCGGGCCTCCTGTTCCCCCTACGGCTTTTTACTCTGTGGTCCACTACCCGGAGAAGCGGATGCTCCCTGCAGCAGGAGAAGCCCTCAAGCACTTCGTCTTTGTTGTGCGAGAAGATGCTGCTGCAGAAGATGAAAAGAAGGATATGGAAAGTGCTGTGGATGCCCCGACCGTGCCTGCGGTGAAGGTGCCAGGGCAAGGGACCAGGCTGGGTGGGGGCATGGTGGGGGGGAGGATGGAAAAAGATCACTGTGGAAGGGCAGTGAAGACATGACAGGGTCCCATGTCTGCAGGCATCCCTTTTGTCTGTCCGAAAGAGACAGCTGTGCTTGAGACATAGGGCGGTTCTGTAAGATGAGAGAAAAAAAATCACCTAAAGTCCTCAACTTCCCTTGAGGAGAGGGTCCTGGGCGAGGAGAGGGTCGTCCTGGGCGAGGAGAGGTCTTGTAGGCAAAACAAAGTCCAATAAGGAAGTCCAAGTCCCTGAGCAGATATGAAACCAGCAGATGCTGGTTACTTATTTATTCTCTCTCCTGTTTGTTAGCAGACCTGCAGCTTTCTTTCCAGGATGGGGATGTCTCAGGGCAGGTCTCACCTCTCTCCCTTCTCTCTCTCCTCTTGGTGTGAAGATGCCAGAGGAGCAGGTCACCCCAACCAGGGGCCGGTCAAGGAAGCAGAAAGCCGCAGGCAGCCGGGAGGCTGCAAGGGAGAAGCGGAACTCCAGCCGCAGGAGGCGAAGTCTCCAGGGGCCAGGCACGGGAGCACCCACACGTCCCCCTGAGGCGGACCAAAGCAGCATGGACGCGGTCCCGTGCCCAGGGAGATCTGTCAGGTGAGCTGTGAGGGAGGAGGTGATCCCTCTGCTTCATGTCCATCTTGCCAAATGAGGCCCATTGTCCCCAGCTCTGCAGGGACCCTCTGCCAGTGCCTCCATGGGATGGCGAGTTCACAACCCTCCTCCCTGTCTCGTTTGCTCGTTAACAATGTCTGAAGCCTCCTCTTTAATTGCCAGGCTGAGCAGCTGCCGGTGGATAGTGCCTGCCCGCGGCGAGGTGGAACTGAAGGTCCACTTCAGCTCCACGGTGCTGGGCCAGTTCGATCAGACGCTGCATTTTGAGCTCCTGGGGACAAACCGTCTGTACCAGCTGCACTGCAGGGGCACCTGCCTGTATCCCACCATCAGCCAGGACCCGCGGTAAGGCTGGCCCGTGGGAGCCCTCCCACACTGCTCCCTCCTAAACTCTGAGCCAGGGCTGTCCCTTGTACCCCTGTGGCCTTCTGGCTTGGGCAGAGCGTGCTGCCTGAGCTGGGAACCAGTACTGGTGCCTCAGCCACCAGGAAGGGTTATGGCTTTCTGACCAGGTTTTCTACTTAGAGTATCTCGCAGCTCCTCATTCCCTGTTTTTTTCTGCCCAGGCTGGTGTTTCCTCAGTGGAGGAAGAGCAAGGCGGATGACGACATCATCTTCAAGCAGTATGTCATGGACACGGGTGTATTCCACTTTGGACCGTTGCTGTGTGGGAAGTCAGGAGACCGGTACGTCTTGATGATCTCTTGATGTTGGGATGGGATCTCCAGGGCCTTGTACTTTCATGGACGTGCTTGGAGACATGCTGTCCCCGCGGCACAATTCCGGGCAGGCCCAGGCAAAGACCTGGGAGATACCTGGGGTTGAAGGACCGCGGATGTGTGAACTTGGGTAGATAAAAAGGCACATGAGTCTCGGAGGAGCTGGGAGGAGATGGAGATGATCTTCCAACATGGTGGGCGCCTCGGTGGCCAGAGCCACGTGCTGCTTCCAGCCTGAAGGTGACTTGGGGCAACTTGTGTCCCCCCTCCACGTCTCAGCCTCACCAACTGTGAAATGAACTTTATGGTGCTTTTTTAAAGTGATTTGAGCTGAACTGAATGAGCAATTATTCTGCTGATGGTTTTGTAAACCATTCATTAATCTGTAATATTAGTAAGACTTTGAGTTGACCTGCCAATATGCGTGGTGGGGGCGGAACCTGCAGAGGGAGAAAAATGGGAATTACATTTTCCTGATCCTCACTGCTGAAGTCTGCCTAAAAAAGTTGGCATTGTAGCTGCTGGCGTATTTCTATTTTTAACATCGCTTTTTTTTTTTTTTTTAAATATTAGAAATGAAGTTCTTGTCTTCATGGGAGCTCTGGAGAGCTAGTGGTATTTTGACCACCCAAGGAAATTAAATCAAAACAGTTTAAAAAACAAAAGAGGATCTTTAGCTAGGCTGATGAATGGTCTCAGGTTTCTGTTTGCTTTTTTAACCCTTTAACTCCAGATTCTGTTCCACACCTGAGAAGAAGGGACACTTGTAAAATTTAGCATTCCTCTTGGGAATGAATCCTTTCTATTTCCTTCCCTCAGACTTTGGGCTAACCCATGAAATAAAAGACAGCCTCATGACTTTTTTGATAGAGATAAGCTAAACTATTTTTAAAACCTCTTTTCAAAAGCATTTCTTTATACCCTGCAGGGAAGGAAACCCAACAAAGAAGGGGGAAGAACGCATGTGCCTGGCGTACTTTTATTTTTCCAGGCGCCTTTGAATTTCTATTTTATAAAACATTCTTTTAAGCGGCCTGTGCATTGTAACGCCTCTGGGATGGAGGCACCAGGTACAGAGGTGGACATCAAAGTAACGCAAGGATGAACGCGCATACCATGCAACGTGCCCGTGAATGTGATCCTTTCTCTTAGCCGGCTTGTTAGACCATGGTCTTCCAGTGCAACCTCCCGCTGCCAGGACACAGTGCTTTCCTCAATGTGTGATGAAGACAATGGTCCCGGCATCTCCTCTGCAGCCTTTTCCCATTTTTGTGGACAGGTACAAGGCGCTGCAGTATCCCAACAACTGTGAGAAGTTAACCATCCTCAATGTCACCCCACTGGAGGCCGAGGTGCATTTCTTCTTTGAGCACGACGTCAAAGCGGACACGTTCCTTTTAGACCCCCCCAGCATGAGGCTGAAACCTAACGAGAAGCAGGTAGGAGACGGACAGGTAGGGCAGGCACTGGTAGAAGTGCCCAGGAGCCGTTCCTCCTGCTCACTGAATGCTCTTCTGTATTTCTTTTTGCGGGGACGGGGCTAGGAGCTGAGCGTTTGGGCGTACCCCAATTCAGCTGGCCTCGTGGAAGACAACCTCATCTGCTGCATTAAGGACAACCCAGAGCCAGTGGTCTTCCGCCTGTGCTGCCAGGGGGTGCAGGTGGAGCTGGGGGTCAGCTCCAAGCAGGTGCATTTCGACAGGCTGCTTCTGCACAGGTCAGTCATCCCGCAGCCGCTCTGCTGGGGATGAGAGCTGACAGTGGGCCTCCCTTCAGCTTCTCTCGCCGGCTGTGTGGCCACTCAGGTTGGAGGCTGGGCTAGCATCCCTTTTTCTTCAGCAATTCCCAGTCCCTTGCTCACCATTCCTCGCTGGCTCCGATATCCTGTAACAGCCACGAGCTCCATACCCCCCCAGCAATGCTGTGCCATGGGCATCTCGATGCATTGGTGTCTTGTCTGCTGGTTGCAGAGCAGTCCAGTGGCTCCTCCTTATCTCCCTTCTCTTGGATACACTTCTGACACCAAGCTGTCCCCCAAGGACCTCACCTCTCAGACTTGTGACATAGGGAAAACATTAAAATATGATTTCATACGCATGGCTAGGGCTGCTCCAAGTTGCATTCAGTTGCAAGGCTAGCACGACTGTCGAGCAATCGGTGCTGTGTCGTCTTGTCTCTACAGGAGGGACAGCAAGACGCTGGTGCTGCGAAACAGCACCCCACTGCCCGTGGCCTGGCGGCTCAGTGGGCTGGAAAACCTCGGCGAGGACTTCTCCGCGTCACAGGATGAGGGCATCATTGCTCCCTGCACGGAGTTTGCCGTACATCTGTATTTCAAGGCCACGAAGGCTCTAACGGTTAAGAAGATGATCCGACTAGAGGTGAGGGGGACTGTGCCCTCCCTGGCAGAGCAGGGCAGAGTGATCGCTGTGCTCTTGGGGATGGAGACTGTGCTTGAAGTGTACCCTGCCAAGAGGGCAAAAGGATGAGCCTTCCTGAGATTCCTTTCTTCCTCCGTTGCCGGGGGGCCAGTCCCTTAGCAGCAAGGGACTCTCACTGAAGGATAACGTTTTGGAAACTAGGTGACTCCTAGGGTGCTCTTGTAGCTGAGCTTCATGGGGCAAGTACGCTGTGGAGTCCGGAAGAGATGTACTGCTGTGTACAGCACCTCAGGAAGAGGTGCTGCCTCTGCGTGGCTTACGTCTGGGTTTTGAGGCTTCGTCCTGAGCCCGTACAACAACAACCTTGCTGCTGTGCATGGTTGAGTGCTGTCGTTTGGTTGTCCAGACTTGGGCGTGCTCCCTGCAGCCATCCTGGAGTCCGTCTGGGGCTCTTAACATGGAGCAACAAACTCTCAGCCTGGGATTTTGTTCCCCATGGTTTAGGGGCTGTGTTTCAGTGAGGGTGCTGGGTGGTTGAAGAGGAGAGGGTTGGGCATCAATGCCATGTGCTCTGGGACACCTCACACTTCTTGTGGTTGCTTTAACATCCCCTTGCTTCCCAGGGCGCTTTAGCAGCAACACTGCTGCTAGAGGAGGGCCGAGGTGGGCTGACAGGGTTTCTTCCTGCGTCAGAATCTCGCTGGGTCGGCCCATGAGATGAACGGGTTAGGAAAGTTTGGGAGTCACAAATGCTTGTCAAGCAGGGGAGGCCATGGTGGAAGCAGCCGGCAGAGGCAAGGCCTCGTATGTTGTCCTCCAAAAGAATTGAGAATGGTCTAAGCAGTGTTTGTTTCTTGCCATCTCAGGTTTCAGATGCAGAAAACGTCCTGGGGATTGTTCAGACTGAAAATATCCAAATCCTTGCGGAGGCCTATGACGTTGCTTTGAGCATCGGCATTTCTAAAGGTGAGTGGATGCCCCCGAAGCCATGTAGTCCGGTGCATGGCATTGCCTTGGCAGGTGAGCAACCAGGGCACTTGGAACAGGATGGGGTACCATGCAAGCGTGGCACGGATACGTAACGCACGTATCCTGCAAGCTGCGTGGAGTGAAGCACTGTCAGGGCACAGAGAGAGCCTTGAGTCTCTCGCCTCCAAACTTTGAAGTGTGCAACTTCGTGTGCAGATTGATTTGGGGGCTTTGAAATGACAGTGGTGTGAACAAGCAATTGGCAATTCGTGAATGCTCGGCATGGCACAGAGAGTTGTTGGATCTGTGCTTGGAAGCAGGCAGAAGGAAAGTGAGCTCCTTAGCTACTAAACCCTACACATATTCTCCAAGTAAGGGAAAGGGCAGCAAAGTAGCTAGAAAAACCTTCCATAAGAGAAACTTGCCGAGAAGGGTTTTGTGCTACCTGAGAACTCCAAATCTGTATCTTGTCACTTGGTGTAGTCTGCAGCAGCTCACAAATATTCACCATTTCTTACCTCTCTCTGGGGGTTTTCTGCAGGTACAGATGGCAGCGTGGATTTTGGGATGCTTAAGGTCCTGGATGAGGCAAAGCAGGTGCTAACCCTGAAGAACAAAGGGAAATACGCGATTGCGTACAGGTGGGTCCAGCTGCCTGGTCTGTGAATGCATGGTGCCACCACCCGTGAATGCATGGTGCCAGCCAGGCCTGCATTCTCCTTCTGTCCATGGTTAGAACCTGTTCCCATGCTGACTACCTCATGCTCCAGGTAAATACAAAACCTGGGCTCTCTAAGCTCAAATATTTTAATAGAGAATCCAGCCACACACCAGCAATTCTTCACAGCTCAGCAGGAACCAGAAGGAGGGGCCCTGAAATGTAAACCCCTCACTGCTGAGATTCATTGCCCTCCTTTGAGGGTCAGCTCATTTCTCTTTGAGACTCTTTAAAGGAGGGAATGAAAAAAATTTGGTGTCAAGGTTAGCTTACAACACTGCTGACTGTCTGCACTCTGTGTCAAGATCTGGAATTCCCCAAGCAGAGCTGGACTCTTTCCCTTTTATTATTTTTTTTATGGTCCTATGCAAAGTCCCGGCTGTGCTGGTGGCACCGGTATTTTTAACTGCAGAGGTCTGTTCCTTCCCTTTCACCCCAGTTTCAAGCTGGAAGCCGCAGATACCAACGTACGCGACCTGGCATCCCACTTCACTATCCAGCCGCAGAAGGGCGTGCTGACTGCCTCCGGGCACCCCGTGCAGGTCCGGCTGCTCTTCCACCCCAAGATGGAAATGAGCATTGAGGACAAACCCATCCTGCAGTGCCAGGTGAGCTGCCTGTGCCAGGCGGTGTTCACACACCGCGTCTTGGGAGTGTAAGCAGGACACGTGTCTTCTGGGAGGAAGGCTTTAGTTGGGGAATCCTCTCATCCATATGCAATAAAGTCTTTCAGAAACCATTTGTGATGCTTCCTAAGCAGAGCTGAAACTGGCTCTGGAGGAGGCGTTTAAGCAGGGAGGGTGAGCTGATGGGGACTTGGGGTGGCATCAGGGGACAGAGATAGAGGCTGGCCTCTGCTGCATTTACCAGCCCCTCCTCCGGTTGCAGGTGATTGAGCCCAGCATCTGTGAAGGAGGCGAGACCATCGCTGTCGTCCCAGTGAGGGTGTCAGCAAAAGCTGTGTACAGCAAGTACAGCATTTACCCTGCCTCGCTCATCAACTTCGGTGCCTTGACGAATGGCACCAGGAAAACCTGCACCTTCACGCTGGAGAACAAAGGCGTCCTTGACTTTAAATTCGTCATCTACCGAGCGGACCAGGCTGCACCTGTATTGCCAAGAAAAAGGTGAGAGAAGACCTGCTCCACCCTTCCTGCCCGAGGAGGCACCACAGCATGGCTGGGGTGTGACAGGCAGCCAGGACACCTGGGTTCTTGTCCATCTGCGTCACTGGCTTGTGAGCAGGGAGCAGAAAAACCCCTCAGTATCTCCATGTGTAGGACAAAGCCGGTGTACAGCTGACCTATCCATAAGCTACAGCAATGGGTGGTGCAGGCAGCTGTCCGGGAGCAGGAGGACTTTCCTCCATGGCGAGGAAGGCCAGCTTTGGCCTCGGAGAAAGGCAGGGGGAGCTCAGCGTGATGGATGTTTTCTGCTTTCTCCTCTCAGTGCACATCGAATCAAATCTGCCCGCTCCCACGAGAGTGAAAACTTGGGCAAAATGACTCCCTCGGCCAGACAAAGCAAGCGCTCGCTGCCAAAGGACACAAACACCTTCCTGCAGGTGGGTGGCTCCGGCTCCCCAACACGTGCCACTGCAGCTGGAGTGGGAGGACGCTGCTGTGCCCAGCCTGGGGGGCTTGTCGCCATGAGATCTGGTGGTCTGCATGACGGAGGTCATCTCCCAGCCACAAGCAGAGGCAGGAGCTGCTCAGTCCCACTGACAGTCCCATGCTCTGGCTCAGACCTGAAGTTGTGGGCTCAAGGGAGGGGAGCAGGTCCTGTGTTTGGTAGCTGCTGGCCAAAACAGGTCTATGAATACCACAGATGCGGAACATCCCTGTTTGAACTCCCAGTCCGTTGAAATGAGATGACCTTGCTTTTTCTTCTTCCCAGCCCCCTCTCTCCTCTCCCATCGTTTCTGCTCTCCTGTTTTACCCCTGGAGGTTGAAGGATCCCAGCCACCACCTCCACCCTTTACACCGCAACTCCTTTCTCCATACCACTTGGGACAAGCCTATGCCTCCTCCCAGCTTGTTCATGTCATCCTGGGGCTGCCTTTGGGCCATGGAATCGTCCCTCCCTGCCCTGGGACTGGGGGCTTGGGCCCGGCTGGAGGTCAAGGAGTGGCATACTCCTTGCTGGGGATGCTCAAGCCTCTCCTGGGACTCTCTCTGCAGGCTCGCCTCACTCTAGGCATGTTCACGGTGTACCCTGGCTTTGGCTCCATCCCTCCTGGGGGCCAGCAGATGATCACAGTGGACTGCCACGCAGAGCCAGTGGGGATCTGCAAGGAGTACCTGTCCATCGACATCAGCGACAGAGACCCTACGGACAATCCCCTTGGCATCCCCTACACCCTGTTTGCTGAGTCCTGCCTCCCAGGTACGCCCCGTCCACAGGTTCCCCTGGCCAGACCTGCTGCTGATCAGCACCCAGGCTTACAGAGAGACGCCCTAACCCTAAAGTCCCATCTTAAAATCCTCAGAGGTTCCAGTCCTTTTCAAGTCCACCAGTGGGGGGAGGCTGGGAGGGAAGCATGGAAGGATACAGGGAAAGCGCTGCCCTTTAAGACTGAGGGTGACTGAGCTCCATCCTCACAGCCAACTCCCCACCCAGGTTGGGTTTTGCAGTGACCCAGGCAGAAAGGGCTTATCAGGCCTTCTGAGAGGCCAAGAGGGTCCAGATAAATTCAGCAGGAAGGCTTCTTCATCCTCAGCCCTCCCTCTTGTCTGCTCACAGCATTTGTGGTTGATGACATGGAGTCCATCTTTGAGGAACATCGGATCTGCAGCAGCATCAACCTCTGCCGGATCCTACGGACAGTGCGAGACAAGGGCGTGTTCGTCACAGATGAGAACAAGTTCATTTTCACCAACGTTCTGGTTGGGCACCGGGCCACAGCTCGCTTCAAGATCTGCAACGTGAACAAAGTCCCCTGTGACGTGGTTTTCTCCATCAAACCCATCCCCAGTAAGGTAGGAACAAGAGGCCAAGGCCACTGTTGCTCTTTAAAGGCTGTGTGGTAGCCTGCTGCCTTCTCCAGATTCATTGCTTCCTCTCGTCTGGACTAGTTCAGCTCAGTGCAGGTCAAACTACAGGGGAGAGCAGCAATGCTGGGGTGGCAATTGAATTCAGTGTGTCTCAGGTGTTCAAGGAACGTGTGGATGAGGCACTGTGGGACGTGGTTTAGTGGGCATGGTGGGGTTGGGTTGATGGTTGGACTTGATGATCTTACAGGTCTTTTCCAACCGTAGTGATTCCGTGATTCAAGCAAGGTTTTGGCTCAACCCTCTGTATCTTTGGTGGGAGACCTGAACCCTTCTTGGAAGCATGCTCAGATGGGGGCTTTCACTGGACTGATGTGCCAGGGCTCGAAGCAGACTATTTCCTCAGGCTCCCTGATCTTTCCCTTCTCTTTAAAGGCCAATTCTAAGTTATTTGTGGGGTTTGCCATGCAGTCCCCACCTCCCAAGTATGCTGGGCTGGCTGCCCAGCGCTCAGAGCAAGCTTTTGCACTCCTGGGCTTTATGGCAGCTCGTGTGCAAGGTCAGCGCCACTTTGGAGTCACCCCCAAGATGGAAGGAGCCTGTCCAGGGAAGCAGGAAGGAAAATGCTGCCTGGGGCTGTTCCCCATGACGAATATGTGACTAAGGCAAATCATATTGAAGGATGTTTTCTCCTAACACCTCTTTGTGGGTTCCCCAAGCTTAACAGCCCTGTTAGCCACATTTTCGAGGTGGATCCCATTCGGACGTGCGTGCCCAGCCGCTCCCACGCCTTTGCTACAGTGACCTTCACTCCACAAGCGATGCAGAGCTACCAGTGCACTTTTGAGGCATCCCTTGATGTCCAGGCAAGGTAATTCACCCTGGGGAATCTTGTCAGGGACACCTTTCTGATAGCTGCCTCTCCTCTGGGAGGACGTTGACCTCTTGTTAACCCTAATGCTTTCATTAGCCTTAGGTCGAGTACTTAGCATTAGGTAATATAGGAGGCAGTAACTACTAGATAGAGCAGAGCAGAAAAATAAGGGTCATAGTTTAGCCTATATGAGTGTCTAGGAAGAACATCAGGTAGCCAACTGGAAGTTATTGAATCAGAAAGAAACGGAGATGTGCGACAGCTGAGCTGGGGCTTTCCAAGGACAAAGCGTTAGATGAAGCGGTTTCTGTGCCAGCAAGTCAGCATGCATTATTTCCTCCTTGTTTATGTTAAAATGAGATGATCCTATGTGATTACCTGGGGTATATTAACATATTTTATGTTAAAGGAGCGATTGGACCCCTTACGAAAGAGTAGCCCAGCTCCTCTGTCCTGGGACCTGTGTTTGTACCGGGGATCTGACCTGCTTTTCCCCAACCCTTTAGTCGCTGAATTGGGACGAGATAAGTCAGCTTTCTGCCCTAATAAGCAATTCCTGGTTTAGTGTCCTTGGAAATAATCCTTAGTGATGGCGTTATTTATTTACTTCTCCCTTCTTGCTTTTCTACTATTTTCATGCTGTGCTTGTGCTTTTTGCGTATGTCTCATATCACCGCAGCCAGTGAATTTGCCATGTCTCATCTGTTGCCTCATTATTTACCTGCTGTAGTGCATGATTCGATGAAGTGAAATTATTTTTAACTGTTATTCTGGAAGGCTCTGTCTCTGCAGAGCATATTCTTCTTGTGAATGGCCCTGATCTGACTGGGAGGAGAGGGGTGAGAGGGAGCTGTGTCGTGGGGTACAGGAGCAGCAGCCAGGGAAAATGCAGTGGATGGCACTCGCTTCATTGATTGCCAAGTGGGAAATGGGTTAGTGCCAGCCGTAAGGATTTCTCCTCTGCCTCTCCTGCAGCCCTGCAGCAATTAAAGCACAAAGCCTGACCTTCGATATCAGTGGAGATGGGCATCTGCCTCGAGTGACGGTCTTGCGCCCGGTCCTTCACAATAAGAGAGGGAACCCACTGCTGCTCTTCAAGAAGCTGTTGCTGGGTGATTCAGAAAAACTGTCTCTGGTCCTTCAGAATGATGGCGTCGTACCTGTCCAGGTGAGGACCTGCTCAGGGAATGCTCTGGTCTGGGAACAAGTCCTTGTGCCATGGAGGAAAGGCACCAAAAAACGTGGTAGAGGTGCACAGATGCACCGCTACTCTATGCGTGCAATTGAACACCAAATGAAACCCTTGCCTTGCGCTCAGAGCCACTCCATCGCAGGAGAATAACTCGCTCTGACTTTCTGGAAGATGCTTTGGCAAACCAGTGGGAAAAGTCTCGTTTCTCAGCCAGATCCCTCTAGGAAAGTTCCATCAGCCCTTCGTCTTTGTCCCCCTCTCCTTTGCAACCACTGCTGCTGTCTCCGCTAGTCTTAACCCACCCTTGGGTTTTATGCCGGTTACTCTTTCCACTCTGTGCCGCAGTGAACTGCACAGGAATGGGTCTCAGAAATTCTTTTTAAGCAAATGACTGAATTCTGCTTTCCAGGAAGGGTGTTCCTCTTGGCAATGTGAGTTTCTGACCAGTCTATCCTTTTCAGTTCAACACATCACAAGAAAGTTGATGGGGTATTTTTCCTCCCGACTCTCTTCTCACGCTTTGGTTCTCCTGTGGGAATGTGGGATGTCCTAGTTACATTAGATTGTATTTGATCACATTTTACTACATTTTAATTAAACTCAGTTGTAGTTTAATTCCGTTCTGCTCATTGCTTTTAGTACTTTCTGTCCTGTTTGGTTCTAATTTAATGATATCCCAGTGCCTCTGAACACTCTTTTTTTCTGTCTGATTTTACTTAAACTTTGTGCTGAGCTGTGTTTGAAGCGGGGAAGCGTGCTGGGCTCCCCGTGCTGGACCAGCAGCGGTACGGTGTCGATCCGCGTGCCACCCTGTACCCACACCAGTGTGGTCGTTCTCTGTGTTCCCTTTTCTCAGCTGATGATAGACCTGTTGGATGAAGGGGGAGTTTTCTTCTTGAAAGCCAGGCCCACCACACACTGCATCTACCAAGCTGCGGGCACGAAGGAGGACTCTCCTGGAGAAGGTAAATTCATTAACCATGAAGTGTGGTCATTCACACAGGGAAGATGCGTGCCCTGCTCTTGGCGTGGCCAAGCAGCAGCCAGATGTTAGGCATACTTTCTTTCCTGGGGCTCTCTGTACCCCTATTTTTTCCCGTGGACTCTTTGCAGAGTTTCCTCCTAGCAAGTTGTAGGAAGTTTTTCTGTTCTTCTGGACGTGGTGGGTTGAGTTGTCGGGGAATTATCAGCACTTGAATGGACTGTCTGAGGTCTCTGCTGCATGTGGGGAGTTACCAGCCTGAACAGAGGCAGCCCTTGAGCCCACAGCCAGCCAACAAAAGCCAAAACCGCTCTTTGACTCAGCGTTACGTACGGCTTGAGAAGTTTGAGTGAGAGCTGCGTGTTAACCTAAGGTTAAGATGCTTAAGCAGTGATATACATGGTGGTTTCATAGTCTTGTGAATATAGGAGGAGGGTCTGGAACCAGTGGTGGGAGAACCTGTGCTTAGAGACAGCTGTGTTTCAACCTCTTATTCCTCTTATACCCGATGGAATATTTCCTCTGTACAGCTGTATCACTTGTCTCTGATTTCCATTGCTGTGCAGGGAGGAAGCCCCACACCGCTTGCCTGGTCCTGCATCACGGGGAATTAGCAGAGTTTGACGTGCTTTTCAAACCCAACCTGGCCCAACGTGTGGAAGGGAAGATCCACCTCTCAGTGGTGGACAACCCCTATGAAGAGACCGACATTCAGCTGGTGGGTGAAGGCTACGAGGATGACTTCACGCTTGATAACATCCATGGACTAGTGGCAGACAGCAACGAAGAGAACACTGAAGGCAATCTGGAAGAAGACATAATTGAGGGTAAGAAAGGAGAGGCTGCCAAGATGGAGCAAGGAAGAGGAAAAGACATGTTTCTGCTCACCCTGTGCCAGTGCAGGTGTGGTCCAGACTTAGCGGACAGATCCTGTTGCCTTTTGTAGCCTGCAGAGCAGCCACGCTTGAGAACACAAGGGAGGATCCTCTGTCAAGGGGGACGCGTGCAGGCTGGGAGGGAAGGGTGAGAGATGCCAGCGTTCAGCTGAGTATCTCTAAAAGGAGGTCTGGTGGTCTGTGAGCGTGCCAGCCCTGTGCACAGAGGCCGTGCGTGCTGCACCGCATGTCCCCTCTGCACAGACACAGCCGCGTGTTTAGGGACATGTCAGGGTGTATCTCTGAAAGTGGTAGGATGGGGATCTGCACCTCCCAGAGGGAGGAAGGCTTGGAGCGAGGAAAGGAGTTGGACATACGTGTGTCTGTGCGTGTGAGGGGGGCGGGCGGACCTCACAGCACGCTGAGATCCCTTGCTCTCATTCTTAACAGCTACCAGAGTGGATCACATCCAGTTCAGGGACTGTCACATCGGGACACCTTACCCCGTGACCTTCACCATCACCAATCGCAGCAGCGGGGAGGCAGTGCGGTTTGAGTGGCTGGCAGACACCCCGTTTCACTTCTCCCCCCAGGTGAGTTTGAACGGCTCTGCCTTTCCCCGCTGGTCGAGCCCTTCCCGGCGGGTTGCCAGGAGTTAGCAGGGAGTCACCACGTCCCAGTGAGAGCCCATTCCAGTGCCACGTAGGAGATGCAATCCCTGGCTTTGCTGGGGCAGGGCTGTCAGCCCGGCAGAAAAGGCTCCGTGTTGTGGGAGGTGGCATCTTTTGTTTGTACTTTTTCCCTATCAAACTTCAGATAAATACACAATAAAATGCAGATCCCTGGCACAGCTCCTCAACACATCAATCCCTTTGCTGTCAGTTTTGCCCTTGCCAGTGATTCCAGTTTGGTCTTGGCTCTCTGGTTCTCCCTAGGTGGGACACCTCCATGCTGGCTGTGCTAAGGACATCACGGTGACCTTGAAATCGGATGTTGCGGTCGCTTTCAAAAAGCACCCTGTGAAGTGTAAGGTGGCTAGGATCGCCTTCCAGCTGCCTCCAGAGCTGGTTACTGACTGGGACGACCGCCTGCGCACCGTCAAGTGGGTGGATGCCATGAGGGGCCCGGCAGCCACGTGGCCTCTCAAGAAGAAGGTAAGAAGCTAACTGAGCTTCTACAAAAAGAGCTGCCAACGGCAGCAGACCGCCATCCTTGCTGGCTAAGCTGGCTCCTGCTTCCTCCTGACATTTAATCCATCCGTGAGGTTAACCAGCAGTGCTTTTTAGGGGAGAGGTGGATGCACGGTGACCTGCTACGCTCGCACAAGATGGGGAAGTCTTTTTGACGAGAGATGTTTAGTTTGACAAGAGACGTTTAGCCACGTGCAAACTATCAGTCTCTGCTGATTTTATGGTGTTAAAATCTATTCATCTGAATCAGTGCCTTTTCACCAACAAGGAGTTAAATCCACTGCGCTCTGTCCCCTTGTTTTAAAGTGGAGAGCAACACTAGCGCTCTTTCGTGTATGCTGGCTAGCCCACCAGCACATTGTGGGTGAGCTCTGAGCTCTGTCTGTACTGGTACTGGAGATTTTAGTTGTGGTCTCTATATCGTGTGGGATATCTCATTATGGGGCAGCCCAGGCACTATATGGCAGTCATGCGGGAGTTAGGAGACGTATCATCTCCAGAAACTCCTGCTTTTACTATCATTCTTGCCAAACACACTTGTCTTGGGTGATGGGTCTTCCCTAGTTTCTGAACCATTGTAAGACCTGTAAACCAAACTTCTTCCCCATCCGAGCATCAGCAGTTGGAGACTTTCCTAGTGAGTTTGTGCCCATCCCAAAATGCCCATCCCCAGCCCCCACCAGTGTGGCTGTTGCCCCACCTGAGACATCTGGAAAGCACTTTCTCTTAAGACAAGAAGGAAAAGGTGCTTTCTAGGTTTGTTCATTCTTGGGGTTCTCCATCCACAGAGCTCCAGCAGCGGAACTTAATCCTAATTTAGGGGCCTGCTAGATTTATGGGGAGCCAGGAAGAAGGTCAGACACTCTGCAGGGTTGAAACACGGGGACCGATACCCGGCCATAGTCCCCATGGGTGTATTTGCAGTCGTGGTGATTCCTCTGATCAGTAGGTAGAAACAAATATTGTAGCGGAAGGGTCACATTTTATCATCTTTCCAGGGAAATAAATGGGAATGGTCCTTTCTGGCCCCTCTATGTGGCTGATTTTGGAGGCCAAAAGACTCCCTGTTCAGCGTGGCTTTCTGGGCTCTGCTCAGTGATTCTTTCCTGTCCTGTTTGGAGGTGGTCGAGCCAGAGCCAGAACCAGCTCACACTGTCCTGGAGAAGAGCAGCCGTGAGGTGGAGCTTCGCCTCAGTGCTGTCGTTGACTACGCCGCGTTCAAGCTGGATACGGACATGATTCAGTTCGAGGAGACCTTGCTCTTCCAGACGAGGACGTTCACGTGAGTGCTGGAGGCCAGGCAGGGACCTGCGTATGGGAGCTGCCTTTGCCCAGGGCTGACACGGTGTCTGCTTCCCTAGAGCAGTCTCACCTGCTGTTCTTCCCTTTAAACACATAATTTTTTGGTTTCATCCTTTCCAAGTCCTGGCTGGGTGCTGGGGCCCACATATCTACACACAAAGCCAAGCAGGAGATGGTGGTTGCCATCCTGCCATGCCTTTCTGCTGAGAACAACCATGGTTTTGCTTTCATTGTGTGTTGCCTGTCCTTATCTGCTTGAAGACGAGTTTTCAGTCAAAATAACGCCAAACCGAGACATAAAGACCAGAGTAAGACCCTTGGATTAATTCTCCTGGGCACCATGTCTGCCATTTCCTCTTAAACTTCCAAACTTTGAAATACTTTGTCTCGGGGCAGCCCAGGGCAGCGATCTAGCTGTGGCAGAGTTGTCTGGGGAAGAAGATGCTACTCAGCATAAAGAAAGGGGTGCCGGGAGCCCACCGTACAGGGTTACTTTTCTACTTGCTTGGTATTTATTGGACGTTTTCTTTTTATGCCTCCTCCTTGCTTTTCAGTTTCCAGCTGTCCAATACAGGGAATGTGGCCCTGGAATACACCTGGATGAGGGCTGTGGAGGATGAAAGGGCAGTGAGCCATACTGGGGAGCTGCTCCTGCCCAGTCTGGATGGTAAGGCACTAGCTCTCTGTGGCAGCTGGGGGTGCCCGGGGTGTTTCAGTTGGTAGCTGAGGGCTTTGTGAGAAGACTGTACCACTTCAACCCAGAGCATGAATTGCTTTTTCATCCCTGTCTGGTCACCCACCTTCACCAGCATCTTCCCAGCTGCAGCTGGAGACTTTCTCCTTGCCCCCTCTCTGCCTTTCAGACCCTCCTACACTTGCTCTGACGCTTGTGCTCTGTGCGGGAGCTGGGCCTGGCTCAGGGGAGAGCCACGTGGTGGGTCGGGACTGGGAAGGGGGACATCAGGGCACTTCTTTGGCAAGTCTCTGAGACTGGGAAAATTGATAGTGTAACAACGGGTTCGCTGACCTGCAGACACTGTCTGTGTGCAATTCCCCAGTCTACAGCAAATGCAAAGTCACTGGCTAAATTAACCCTCCTAACTCGGGCATGGGAGTGTTTGCTGCAGGCGGAGACCCTGCTCACAGCAGCCATCGGAGCTCAGCGGCGGGGCCGTGACTCATTAACCTGCAGTAATGTGTTTGTGTCTGAGCGCACGGTCTCCTTGGGAGCAGCGTGGTTCTGCGGGGAAACAGGGCTGTGTGTCCAAGAGGTCTCATCAGGAACAGGAATGAGGAGAGCTGTCAACCCTTGCGTTTCCTAGCACAAGCAGCTTGTCTGATTGCCGAGCTGGGAGACCTCAACCAAAGTCCTTGATGCTCTGAATGTGCTTAACTCCCTCCCCTGTGGGTCCTGGTGTTGGCTGTTCCCCGGCACGGGGCACGCTTGTGCTGAAGCCGGTCCGCTGTGCCATTAGCTGGCTGGTCGTCAGTTATGAAAGCCTGACAAAGAGGAAGGAAGGAAAGGGTGTGAAGGACAGAGCAGTGCTGTTCCCCAAAGCCTTCTCTCCACCATGCACAACAAACAAAATTCAGTTCTGTAGGCAACTGGGGAGCAGGACTTAACGCTGTCCTTAATGCTAAGCGCTGAGGCTGGCTGTGCTGGGACGTGAAACAGCGCCCAGAAATTTTCCCAGATGCTGTAACACCAGACATCTCTACTGTTAGTTCCTGAGTGTGGGTTGGGAAGGAACGCTGGCCAGAAACAGTTCTGCAGGAGAAGTTTTCATCTAGCTCCCCGGTCCTGGAGATGGAGGGAGTTTAACAGCGTGGAGTGAAGCAGCGGGGTTCAGTCCTGGGCCCATTTCATTTGCTAACATAGACATAGCCTTCCTGTCCATCATCTGAATATCTCTACAGATTGATGTTCAGTTGTGTGTTTTGATTCACGTGCTTCTCTGGGTCTCTGCTGGGCCTTTTCACTGTATTTGCTGCCCCCCACCCTCAGTTGTCCCTCCTGTCCGTCCTCACTTTCACACCCGTCCCCAGGACTTTCTGGGATGACGATTTAGCAAGCAGTAACACAGAAACAAAAAGCAACCTGACCGCTCTCCCTCTTCTTCATCGGGAGTCCTCCTGCTGAAAGCGCTTGGCCAGGGATGCTCCAAGTGCATCCCACCTCCCTTCTGTTCACCTGCAGCAGAAGGCAGAGTTGCTGGGAACAGAGGATTTTCTCCTTGAAAGATATCCTGCTCTAACCTCTTCCTCACTGCAGGGGAATTCCTTTCCTCCACTTCTGGTACCTCTGTGAAGCTCCGGTCTAGCCGTTGTTCGAGCCAGCTGGACCGCGCTGTGGAGCACGTCTCCTCCTCCCTGAGCTCATCTCTGAACGCCGTCAGTGCCGCCCCGCTGTTCTCTGTCGAGCCCGGCAGCAGCACCATCGCTGCCGGCGAGAGGCAGCTCTTCCAGATGAAGTTCTCTCCGGTGTACGTGGGGGACTTTCAGAGCCGTATGCTCTGCAGGTAGGAACGTCCAGCCACTTTTCAACTCATGCTACTGATGGATAGTCGTGGTAATACCTCTGACTGGGGTGGGTGGGAGTGCAGACCTGGGGACAGCCAGCCCCAGAGAGGCAGCAGAAACAGCTAACATACAGCAACAAAGAAAGATGGTCATCCGGCCTTGGTAGAAGCAGGTATGGGACAGTGGGAAAAGACATTGTATGAAATATTAAGCTCCTGGAGGGTTGCAAAATCTGGAACGAGAGATCCAGAAAGGCTGTCAAGGGGCCAGCTAGTCCTTAGCTATGCTTCCTTATCAGACAAGCACGGCCTCCTTACCTGCATAGAAACTTGTGTGCTGCGGTTGGTCTCTAGACACATAACTGGTCATGCTTCTGCCATTTCACCTCTGCTGCCTCCATGGCAGGGAGTGCAATTCTGTTTGATTTGCTGAGCAACGCTTGCACGGAGAGAGGATGCAGCGCTCTGTGCTGTACAAGGAGACAGACAAGCAGCTGCCGTCCAGAAACGTTAGTTTGGCTAATACCAGTCCCTTTCTTCCTAGTATTCCTAACCTGAAGCCAAATCAGAAGTGCCCAGAGGTGGTTGTGAAGGGGAGAAGCTTGATGCCAAACTGCCACTTTGAACTGGAAGACTCTGACTACATCACTGCAAAAAGGCGCAACCCAGAGTTGCAGGGACCAAAAGGGGCAACGTTCGATCTCAACACAAAAGTGATTGAGTTTGCGGCAATTGGAGTGCGCGGCAGGAACAGCAGGTAGGTGTGGGCATGGTTTCCCCTGTTTGTGGTCTCCTAGTCACCCTCCTTAACCAGAGACCTCTCTAGCTACTCTTCCAAGCCCCGAGGTACCTTGTCTGTGATCTGGTGAGACTTGGCCACCAGTCTGTTTTGGGGCTGGAACAAGCTGGTCACTGAAGACCAACTGGCCAATTTTTTGTTCTCTGTCTTCAGTAAGGTATGGGTCAGTCTGGGAGGACCACGTATCCCCAGCCCATGTCATGTGGCCAGTACAACCTTTGTCCCTTTGAAGAGCATCCTTGGGACATTCTTGCACCTCTGAGATACCAGTTAGACAGGGTCAGCGAAGGCTGCAACCACAACAGAGAGTACTATCTTCTAAAGGAGTCTTGCTGGACTTCATTTTACCACTTTCACTTGATCTCACTGTTTTAATATGCAAGAGGTTTTGGCTAATTTCTTTGCTAATTTCTTTGTTGATAGCCATTAATTTTTAGCCACCTGAGAGACAAACAGGGCCCCTAGAAAGCAGGTGAAATGTTTGTGCTCCCAACGTCGTTCCCCTGTACCAAATAACCCCTTCCAGATGGTGTGCAGGATTGGCAGTGCCTGATGTCTGCTACAGGACAGAGTCATTGACATCCCAACACGACCTTAGTAGTCCTTTTTTTTGCTTTGTGTGCCTAGGACCATCAGGGTTATGAACCCAACCAGTTCCATGTATTCCTTCCAGTGGACTTGCCAAGACCCTGAAGCCCCACCAGAGCAGGTGGCTTTCTTCTGCCTCACAGAGAGAGGTCAGATCCAGCCGGGGAAGAAAGCAGAGGTGGGTGCAGAAAATTAAGAAAGTAGATCCGGTACACGTGTATGCCAATTTAACACCGGCTATATCTACACTTAACTGGGCATCCCATGTCTCTGTGAGCTTGCCAAGACCACGAAGAAACTTTTGACTGCAATGTAACTGAGCTGGCAGATGAACCTGTCCTCACCCTGTACCCCGCATCTGCCATGCTTTTGGGCTGTAAGTGGCACAATAGCCTATCTCTGAGCTCACAGCAACATAAGGTGGAGGTTTGGGGGATTTCTTGGTGGTATAGACTGCACCCCACTCCTCTTACCCAGCCAGGGTCAGCAACTTTCCTTCATTTGCCTCTTTCTCCCCCAGATCAAGTTTGAATTCGTCCCCCGGCACCTGGACATCACAGAATCATTCTGGGTCTTTACAATCCCTGAGCAAAGCATTTCGGTCCCGTTCCTGTTGGTGGGCAACACCACCGACCCGCTCGTGACTCTGGACAGATCCCACCTGAACTTCCACTTGCTGTTAATCGGTGAGCACCATGATTATAGCTTACGTGCTCAGAAGCGTACCTCTCCAGGGGCCCAGCAGTCCCGTTATTCCAGCAGGCTCCCACGAGGAAGGTGGAAATGGAAACAGGCACTTGTGAGCAGAGCATCCAGCTCCTGGCACCCAAGTGTTACGAGGGAGAGGAAGGGGAAGGGAGGAAGGCATGTGTCAGGGATACGGCATGTAGTTGGGGCTGTTTCCAAGAGGGGATTTGGGGGTGATGCGGGGGAGCCCAGGGGGTCAGAAGTATGTTTCCATGTTGGCATCCTGAGCGTGCCATGCTGCAGGCAGTGCTTCTCACTGGATATTGCCTGCTGGGCTGAGCCGGCAGGCAGGAGCACAGTGGGCAGTGGTGGTCTGGTGGCCAGAGGAACAAAAGGTTTTCAGCAGCTGCTTTGTCCTCTCCCCAGGGCACGAGGTACGCCAGACTGTCTATATGATCAACAGTGAGAAGGAAGCCTTCAGCTTTGCTTTCAGAGAAAGCTCTCTCTTCTCAGAGGGATGCAACACCTCCGTGAAAATAGAGCCCCTGAAAGGCTCCATCGCTCCTCTTTCAAGGTAATAGGGCTCACAGGTCAGATTCCCTCTCTCATGTGCCAAATGCAGCACCATCATTTTGCTTTTGAGACGCTCTCCCCTCCACATTCACCAGGTGACTCTTGGCCATAGCATACGTCTGCCTTGTTTTGTTCCTTCCCAATGGGGACACCATGAAACTTCAGGTTTCTCCATAGAGTGGCTGTGCCGGGGTTACCCCGGTCTTCTAGGCCCCCTTCCTGGAGAAGTTCAGGCTTTGGATCTTCTAGTTTTGATGACAAAAGCATGTTTGGAGGTTTTAACTCTGTGATTCCCCTGGGCTAGCAGCCTTAAGTGTGCAAGGTCTCCTCTCTCCTCTGTGTTCCTTTAGTGACAGAGTCCACCACGCGTGGTCTGGGCAAAGCGACCAAGAGCAGCAAAGCACACAAGCAGCATATAAGCCCATCATGGGGGACAGCAACAGGCTTACACAGCTAGCTGTGTTTTGCAGGATCACCTGTCAGAAAATGGATGCTCTTTTGTTGTAAACTGCAGCTGTGACTTGTGATCAGACATGATCATGAATTCAAGCAGGTCACCAGCTCATCTGCTGATCCACCACAAATGTCCCTGTGCCCACTCATAGCCTGCCTGGGTGTAAGGAGAACGCGTTAGCTCCAGGCAGTTTTGCTGTGGCTTAAAAGATGCTGAATTTTGGCTCGCCACAGGGTGTAAGATAAGAGAACATCCTGTATCAGTTACTGTGGCTCACCTGAGAGGTGGTAATTTCTTCAGTCTCTGTAGTTTGGTTGTGTTTGATCACGTACCCAGAAATTATCCACAGAAATTAGAAAGAGGCAGTTTGGTGGCACCCGCGTTGCACAGCTGTCACGGGAGCTGGGTGATTCCTCTTTGCAAAGAGGCTGTTACCCTTGTCGTATAGATCAGAGAGATTGGGGGTCTCTAGGAGTGCCCTCCTCTGTGTGTGGGACAGAAGTGGGGTCTTAACCCAATGCTGCCTTGTAGCACATGGGCAGGGCAGTAAGGTCAGCGTTAGCTCAGGGTTTGCTGCCTTGTCGTTGTATCCTCTGCCGTTTCATTGCATGGGATCATCATACCCTAAACAGTTGTCAGCAGGGCTCGCTCCATAGCGGAAGGCCCTGGGAGGGCAGAGTGCTGCTCCTGGTTTCTCCCAGGCCTGGGGTCTCACCACAGCCATTGCACAGCCTGCCCTCCCAGAGCAGGCAATGTGGGGCCAAGAAAGCAAAGAGGCAGTGAATGGAGCAAAAAGGATCTTTTCTCCCCAGGCTTCCCATTACAGTCATCTTCACACCAACACTAGAAGGAGAGGTGGTCTTCAACCTCAAGTGCAATGTCAAGAGGAAGACCCAGCCCCTCTCCTTGAATATCAAGGCCACCGGCTACAGCGTGAACGCGTCTGTCCGTTGTGAGGACGGCGACGGCTGTGTCACTGAGCTCAGCGCACAGGAGCTCAACGTCATTGATCTCAAGGAGGTGAGCAGCGCTGGTTCCCTGAACCATTTGCCCCACAAAGCCCTGCAAGATTCAGCCTTAACCAGGAGCTTTGCAGATATGTTTGACTAAGAGGGAACGTTTTTTCTCCATCTGTGGGTCTCTAGAGGGAGGGAGATTGGTCTTTCAGACAGGTCATTAGCTGAATGTGAAAGATGAAGGAGCGCTTGCTGGGCCAGCCAGCGCTTTGCATGTGCTCCAAGCCCTAGTCCTCACCGTCTTCTCCCCGCAGGTACAGCTAAACGAGAACATCAAGCGCATCTTCAGCATCCACAATAACGGCAAGGTCAGCTTCGCCTTCTCGTGGGAGCTGAGCAGCCCCCCAGCCCGTAAGCAGGTCCTTGCCATCACCCCTCAGACGGGCACCGTGCAGGCGGAGGGGAAAGCAGAGACCCAGCTGGTGTTTCACCCACAGAAGATGTGCTCTTTAAAGGATGTAGAGCTGACGCTGCAGGTGAGGCACCAGTGTTTAATACGGGAGCTTCGCCTTCCCTACGCAGCAGCTTGGCAGCAGGAGGCCAGGGCTGGGGGTGAGCTCCGTCACTGAAGAGCCTGAACGAGGCAGAGAGGCTCCTGCTGCTGCAATAAAGAGCCTGACAGCTTCTGAATGGAGTATTTTAATACTTAAGTGCTTATCCAGGACTACTTTGGGAGGTGCTTTTGTGGCAGGACGTATGCCCCAGGCCCTCTCTGCCCCTAATTTGGAGGGGCTCTAGATGTGCGCGGGGATGGAGCTGTTTCTCCTTGCCAGGCCCCTCCTGAGTCGGGTCCCACAGCTCAGAACGGTCTTGCCAGCACATGGCTGCACAAAGCAGGGCCATGACTCTTCAAAAACCCTTTCCCTCTTAGCCCAAGCATTCCGCCTTCTCTTTCTATTCTGGGGTCCTTTGGTACTTGCTTTTCCTTATTGTCACTGCAGCCAGCTGTCCCCCATCCTCTTCCTCAGCCATCTCTGGTGTTTGGGGTTGTAATTCCCACCTCTTCACCTGGCTCATGCTGTCTTTTGCCCTGCCAGATCAGCAAGGGTCCCACGTTTACCTGCGTGTTCCTGGCCACTGTGGTAGTGCCCGCTGTCCACTTCTCCACCACCAGACTCGACTTTGGAGCCTGCTTCATCTACCATGCTGGGATGCCACCTGCCCAGCGGACCCTTGTCATCACAAACAAGGCAGACAGGGATATGAGGTAGGCCTTCCCTGCACACTCCTTCAACCCTTGCTTAGCGCATGCCTGCTCCATGTCCTCATGACCACTGTGGGTGAAATCCTGAAGATGCAGGGGGAGGAGAAAGGAGAGCCCCAAGTAGCCCTGATGATGTTGTCTGAGCACACACAGCCTTGTGACACCTCTGCTCCTCTTTGCTGTGCTTTCTGCCAGTTTGAACTGCTTGTTCACCAACACCGCGTACCTGGAGGTGGACTTCCCAGGGCACATCCTACGCCCAGGAGGGACAGTGGAGGTGCCCATCACTTTCTATCCCAGAGAAGTTGCGTCTTACCATGAGCTCATCCCTTTTGCAATCAATGGTCTTTGCCAGCAGACTGTTGAGGTCCGAGGAAGGGGCATGAAAATGAAGGTGAGATGAAATCCAAACCCTAAAACTCCAGGTGGCAGGCAGCCAGCATGGCTTTCTCTCTCATTTTCTTCATCTCTTCCCCAGCCTACCATGTTTTGGTTTTCTGCCATGAGGGTGGCAGAAAACCTTTTCTCCTTCTTTCCCTTCACTTTATATTAATCCCTCCTGCCTCAGGTTGATGTTGTGGAACCACGAGGAAAGGTGGTGAAGCTGGGAGCCCTCTCCATCGGACAGACGGTGAAGAAGATGGTCACCATAGCAAACAAGTGCTGCCCCTCTTACTTTTAAGCTCCGTCTCATGTCCACCATGCCAGAGCTCCAAGAAGCTGGGGTAAGGCTCCTTCCTTCACTTGGAGAGCACTTTGGTGTGCCTGCTGGTAGCTATGAGCTGCTCTGGGCAGGAGCTGGTAGTTACAATTGTAGTAGTAGTCTCCACTCATTTCTTTGGGCAGGTTCTGTGCTTGAACCCCACCACCGAACTAAGTCTGAAGCCCAAAGGAGACACCTGTAAAGTGGAGGTGACCTTCTCCCCAAAACGCTGCATCCAGCCATTCACCGAAGAAGTGACGATGGAGTGCAATGGCCTGGTGCGCTCCCTCTTCATGGTGCGGGGCTCCTGCCAGGGCATCCATGTGAGCTTGGACCAGGAACACCTCAGCTTTGGAGCGGTGGTGCAGCAGAGCTACACGTCCCGGCGCATCATCATGCAGAACACGGGCGACATAGGAGTCAAGTAATGCAAAACCCTGTTCTCTCTGAGGGCTGAGAGCTTGGATGAGGGCTGGATGGAGCTGTAGCTTGCCCAGATAGTTCCCCTCTGCTTTTCCGTCCCAGTGGAGAGTTGGGCAGCCAAGGCTGTGCCGTCAGGCCCTGGAAGTTAGCAAGGGATACAACCAAAACCTTGTTTACAGATGGGCGCAGCTGAGTCCTGGCCAGCCTGAAGCCTTATTGCCAGGTGGCTCAGCGTCATGCCTGAAATCTGGTGGAAAAGCCCACAAGAGGATTAGAAACGGCACGTTGCGTTCGCAGCCTCCCCATTGCTAATCCTTCCTTCCTGTCCTTGTGCTTTCCTTGGCAAGGTTTAAGTGGGACATCGCGAGCTTCAAGCCAGATTTCTCCATCAGCCCTGCCAAGGGTTACATCTCCCCAGGAATGGATGTCCCCTTCGTTGTGACCTTCCACCCCTCTAAGCTGAGCCACGCTATCCAGTACGAGGACCTGAAGTGCTTCATCCAGGGCAGTGAGCCGCTCCGGCTTACGCTGGCAGGATGCTGCATGGAGACCCCTGTGACCAAAGAGGTAACTGGAGCAGAGACAGGATGGGTCCTCTCCTTGCACCACCGTTTGCACCACATCTCTCCCAGGGCAGGGACTGGAGGATATTTACGTGCATAGACTCGCTCCTGCCTGTCATCCTGCCTGGGTATCCCAGAGACCTGAAAAAACCGTTGGGCAGGATTCCCAAAATTTCTGAGCCCTGTAATTGCCTTCCTCCCCTGTTAACGGTGCTGCTCCTCCAGCGAGCACCTCAGCTGTCCTGGCTCTGCATTGCAGCACCCTTGCTGCAGGGACACCCTGCAGGGCTCTTCTGAGACCCTCCCCACAGAGCTGCCCAGCTGTACTCCCAGTATTGCACCCGCAGCCACACTTTTCCTCCCTGTCGGGACTGGGGAGGGCATTCAGCGCTAGGAGTGGGCAAGGCGTCTGCATCCAGCTCCTAGGGCACAAGGATGCAGCGTTGGAGGACTCCTGGCCCTCACGGGCATCGCAGGAGGGTGCAGCTGGGGGGTGTTGGCTCTTGCTCCCAAAAGAGAGCCCGGAGCTGCTCTCCAGCCTGCCCACGAAGGCGCTGTTCGGCTGCAGGTCTTGCCCTTGCACAGGAGAGATTTCCTTCCAGGACTCCCCATTTTCTTTCTCCCCTCCTTGGGAGGCGGCATCCCCCTTCACCCAGCATGCAAAACACCCCTTCCTCTCCCTCTCTAAGAACCGACAATTTGGTTTACACCAAAATCTATGGCTGAAACGGAAATTTTGCGTACGACGAGGAAAAGCTGCTCCCTGTGCGTAGTGCTAGTCAGAGTCCGAGTGGAAAGGATTCCTCGGTATGACCAAGCAGCCTCTGTGCTCCTCTGTTGCAGACACTGATTTTCGCATGCGACGTGCGCCAGGAGCACAGCCAGACCATCCTCCTGTCCAACCCAAGCAATGAGGCCTGGACCGTGCAACCTGTCATTGAGGGGGAACACTGGAAGGGGCCTGAATTTTTCCATCTAGAGGCCAATCCACAAAACAAGCCCTACAAGATCACTTACCAACCCCTAACCATGAGCTCTGAGAAGAAGCACCATCAGGTATGTGAGCTGTGCCAGCACGCTGACACTCATGACCCTCATAGCTCACCCAGCTCACCAAAGCTCACCCAGCTTTGGGCAGGAGGGTTGGACAAGATGACCTTCAGAGGTCCCCTCCAAGCTGAAATTATCCTGTGATCCCATGTTGGAAGCTGGATTTCTTGGTGGCTAGAGGCCAGGTGTAAGGAAACTGCAGGTGGGAATTCTGGACTGACCATTAAATGTGTTGGAGCAGCTAACCTGAAAAACCAGGTTGTCTGAAGGTCCAGGAAATGAAGTTCGTTCTGTGCAGCTCCTGGTCCCTGCCTGTGCAGCCCAGGGGGGCTCGGAGACCCCCCCCATGCTCAGCCCTGTGGGCTGCACAGGCTCCCCAAGCCCTGGGCGCGACTGCTTCTGCCAGCACTGCCCTGCTGGGGTCCTTTTGCAGCATGCAGGGAACGAGAGGGGCGAAGCTGCCCTGCCATTTCTCAGTGCCCCCCCTCACCATGAGCAGTCGGGTGGGAAACGACACAGACATCTCTCTTGACGTCACCTTTGGTGATGTGGGAGCTTTGGAAAGAGCCCTTCCTGCAGGTCTCAGGCTGGGCAGGTAGGGTGACTGGCCCCTCTGTTTCCGTGAGCACTATTTCTGAGATGCACCAGGGACAAGCTCTTAAATCAAGGGGGTCAATTCCGAACGGCTCCGGGGTGCTGGAGGTGGGTGTCAGACACCTGCCCCTTGGCCCCCTCTAGCTGATCTTACACCACACCAGAATTTAGGCCAGCGCAAGAGTGGAGGCCAGAGACTTCTGGGCTCAATCTCCAGGGTGCGGAGCAGATCTGTGCCCTGTAGGGTTGCATAGGCTCAGTATCTTTTTAATGTACAGCCTTGCTGAAAACTGCAGGACCCTTCCTGCTGCTCTGGAGGCAGAGGAGGTGCTGCAGGCAGGTGGCTGTGACCCATTGGCACCCGATGACTACTGGTTATGAGCTTCTCATGGCCCACCCTGGCTGGTGGGACCCTGCTGTGTTAGCTTACAGGCTGCTCTCCTGGCAGTAATGCTGGGGCTAATCCCAGCACTGCCGGGGCAGTCAAGCTTAGTAGGGACTGCCACCCCCTTACCACGGCTGTCCCTGCACAAGCACAGGGCTGGCAGCTGACGTGCCCACGTTAGTAAGGCAAGTAAAAGGGTGCTAGGACGGTCAGACCAGCTCTGCTGCAGGGCTGGTGCTTCCTTGCCTTGCCCAGACGTGTTGCCTCTGTGTCCCGTGGCTGTGCCAGCCCGAGCGGGTATGACACTGCCATCTCCACCTGCGTGGGACACAGGGCTGCGGTCACAGCTCTGCCAGCTGGACCTGCTCAAAGCTGCTCAAATGACAGCCTGAGACATGGGACTGGCCAGGTGTGCTCGCGAGCCAGTAACTCGTCCAGACAGAGAGCAGGAGAGCTCACTTATCCTATTTCTTGTCTCTAGGGCTCCATCTTCTTCCCATTGCCGGATGGGACAGGCTTGTACTACCTCTTGCAAGGGACTGCTGAGGCCCCAAAGTGTTCAGGGACCATTTTCCGGCAGGTACCATGTCGGACTTCCTACACTGAGCTCATCCCTGTTTCCAACTGGCTGAACAGACCGCAGAGGTGAGTCCGGCCCAGGAAGTCTCGTCCCATCAGCAATCCCTGCAGCAGCGCAAGGAAGGGCTTCCCACTGCCCGGAAGGTCCTTCCTGCAAGCTTTTTACTCTCCTCGGCCCATTTCTGGCCATAGGTGTCTGGGATCACCCTACCCACGTTCTGCGTATGCAGACCCATCCTGGAGGGTTTTCCTCCGAGGGGATGAGAGCTGGCTCCCTCTGCCTGAGGCATTGAGGGTGTGAGGAGCTGTGTTGTGCCCCCCCACGATGGGTATCCTATGGGAGTCCTTCCCGTTGAGCTTCACTGCATTCTTCTCACCCACAGGTTCGTCATGGTAGTGGACATACTCAAACCAGAAAACCTGGAAAGCAGTTCTGTGCTGCAGGGGCTGGACTACATTGTCGTGCCAGGCTCTGCCAAAAAGGACTACAAGCTCACGTTCCTCTCCTACAAGGAAGGAGTCTTTAACGCAACGGTAAGTGTGGACACCAGACTGTGGAGCCCTTCAAGGAGCTGTTTGCTCACTGAGAAGCTACATGCCTGTTTTCATACCTCCACGTGCCCACTGGTGGGCTTGTAGGTGTCCTGGGTGGGTACTGAACAGCAGGCACCTCTCCACGTGCCCCACTCACGTGTCAGTCTCTGCGAGGGTCCCAGTGGGGGCTGCGGAGCACAGGTGGGTCAGGCCATTGGTGAGCTGGAAGCAATAGGCAATCAGGAGACTCCAGAGTGGAAATACCACACGTGCTTTCCCCAGTCTGGCACTCTTCCTGGGTGGCTGCTTACCACCGTTCTTGGAAGTAGGGTGCTGAGCTTGGGGGGTTCTTTGGGCTGGCTTAGCACAGCTGGTATATTTTTATATAGTGCTTCCCTTTTTCTCTCATTCAGGTGACCTTCCTCAACGAGGTGACCAAGGAGTACTTGTTCTACACGGTGACTTTCAAGGCCACCGCTTCGGGACCCCTCAGCACTGTTGAAATGACCGCCGCTGTTCGGCAGAGAGTGTCTTCCACCGTCAAGGTGGAGAACCCTCTGCCTGTCCCGGTGACGTTTGCCACAGATTGCAAAGTGCCCGATGTCAACGTTCCCCCACATTTCACTGTTCCTGCACAGTCGGAGGTAGGAGCAAAGCTCGTCCTGTACGCTCTCCTCTTCCTGCAGCCTTTCTGGGAGGGGTGCTCTGCCCTACATGAACCATCTGGGGCTTCTTTCCAAGGGTGACAGCTCCGACCTGCTAGTAATCTGGAGGTGAAGCAGTGTGTGAGAATATCCCTAGCGGGAATTGCCCTGTGTTGGTGGAGTCTGCCATGCTGCCCCTTGTGATATGCTCCCATCAGGCCTCGCGTGGCAGGTCCTTGTGCCACGTGCTCCTTACTTAGCGTGGGTATTTTCAGTTTGGAGTGGCTGCAGGGCATGCCTCACCCCACTGGCAGGGTGTTTGCAGCCTGGATTGACAGGAGGCGTTGTGTGACCTGGGGGAGTATAGGGGCATTTTAGGGTGGGAAGCTTCTGGGGTAGTGCTGGAGGGCGCTCAGATGTTGGGCACTGTCCCCCAAGTGAGCTGTCCCCCACATGCAGCAGGGCTCTGACCCAGAGAGAAGGAGTTGGAGCGAGGGAGGGTGCTGGGCTGCCTTCCAGCACTGCGTGAGCACACCAGGGACCGATTTCCCCTATCCTGGGCCCTGCCTTCCCCATCTCTGCCTGACCCAGTGGCTTTTCCCTTCATCCCTCCCAGGCTGACCTTGTCTTTGAGTACCAGCCCATGAAAATAGGCGAGAGCAGCGGGCGCCTGGTGCTCCAGAGCAGCGATTTGGGCTCTTTCTACTACAACCTGCATCTGAAAGCCACCACGAGCAGGACGGAGAAGCCCCTCTACTTCCGCACCACCCTGGGCTCTAGTCAGACCATCACCACCAAAATCACGAATTACGCCTGACAGAAGACAGACTACCTCCTCCAGGTGACCGCAGCTTTCCCTGGGCTCTTTTGGGGGGAGGCAGCTCACCTGGCCAGCATCAGCCCTCTCTGTGGAGGGATCCTGCCCTGGCGTAGCCAGGGCGGCCACGTGAGCCCGGGGGTCTTCCCACCGACACTGGATCAGTCTCTAGCTGGACTGTCCTCACTCGCAGACCCCTCTCTGCTGCCCTTGTTGGAGCCGCTCTTGCAGGTTCTGTGGGGTCTGGACTTCCACCTTAAACCCCAGCTCTGGCAGAAGGGTCTCTTGGGGTTTGGGTGCAGGGTTGTCCCTGCTCGGCAGGTTTGGACAGTCCTCGTGGCCGTTGATCGTGGGTGCTCACCAGGGGTATGGTGTGGGTGGGACAGGTGCAGTGACAGGCAGGGGAGAGGGACCCCGGCCTGCGTGATGGCGGGGGACCGTCGCTTTCTCCCCGAGGTGCCGGCTCTGCTTTTGTGACCCGCCACCCCGTCTCTTCTCTCCCCTGCGCAGACCGACTGCCCCGACTTCCAGACAGAGAGAACCATCAGCGTGGCCCCCGCCAGCCCCGGGGGCTCGGCGGTGAGCGTGGAGGTGACCTACGAGCCCTGCCAGCTGGGCGAAGTCAGGGCCACGCTGCGGCTCTCCTCCCGGCTCGGGCTCGGGGGGGAGTACAGCATCCCCCTCTTCGGCCTCGCCCTCCCGCCCAAGCCCCAGGGCCCCTTCCCCGTCAAGGCCGGCGGCACCACCTCCATCCCCTTCAGAAACGTCTTCCTCCAGCCCACGGCCTTCCAGTACAGGGTGGAGCACCCGGCCTTCACCCTCAGGGGCCCCGAGAGCTGGCGCTCCAAGAAGACTGCCCTCATCACCGTCGCCTTCCAGGGTGCCCCGGCCCCCGTCGCCACCAGGATGGTGGTCTCCTGCCCCGGGGCTGCCGGCGGTCAGGGGCCGGGGGTCTCCTGGGTGTACTACCTCCGGGGTCTGCCCCCTCCCCCGTGACTCGTGCCCCTCTGTGGTCCCTGGGACAAGCTCCTTAGTTAACTGCGGGGGTAATTAAAGGTCTCTTTGGCATAAACCCAGCAGCGCGTCCCATCCAGCCCGTGCTGAGGTGAGGGGAAGGGCCCGATCCGCGGCAGGGCGCCCCTAGCGGCGGGGTGGGGCGCAGCCGGCGGCCTCCGCGCCGCGCGGGGGCGCTGCGGAGCGCGACGGCGGGGTCACGTGGGCGGGCCGGCGGCGCGGGGTCACGTGGCCGCCGATGGCGGCGGCGGCGGCGGGTGCGGGGTCCGGCGGGGCCGTGATCGGTGATCGCCGGGCGGGACGTGGCGCCGCTGTCGCCCGGCGTGGTGCGGGCGCTGAACGCCACGCGCTACGAGAAGAGGAAGGTGGCGGCCCTCGAGGTGGAGAAGTGAGCGGCGGGGGCTGCCGGGAACCGGGAGGGGAGCGGGGCGGTGCCGCTCCGGGCTGCCCCGGGGCCCGGCGGGGTGGAGGCCGGCCCGGCGCCCCGGGGAGGGCTGGAGGGGGTCTTGGGGCCGCCTGCGGCCCCGGGGTGGTGGGAGCCGGCACGGGATGCTGGGGGGCGGGCGGGGGTCCCGCCGTGCAGCCGTGGGTCTGGGGCGGGAGGGGACCGGCCCGGCTCCCCGGTGGGAGCTGGGGGCTTCGGGGGAGGGGGGCACCCCGCAGAGAGCCGGAGGGCCCGCGGGAGGGGGAACTGGGGGGGTCCGGGGGAAGGGCTTGCCCCGGGGGCAGGGGTCACCCCGGGGGGCTGCAGCCCTGGGGGGCTGCGGGCCCGGGGAAGGGGCTCCGGTGACAGGGTGACCCCGTCGGGGGACAGTGCCCAGGGCGGTGCCCGGGCGGGAGGGGCTCTCCCGCAGAGCTCGGCGCCTCCCAGCCCCGTACCGCCGGTCGCTGAGGTTTGTCTCCGAGCCCGGCAGCTTCTGGGCGCAAGCGGGGACCCCCCGGCTCGGGGCGCGTGTCCCAGGGCAGGAGTCGTGCCCGTGAGCCCCTCGAAGAAAGCCCGGCGTGACGGTGGGTCCCCAGCGCACGGCGCTGCGCAAAATAAGCACGCGAGTAGCGTGACGGGTCAGAAACTCGTCGGGAACGCGGTACTCGCTCTCCTGCGACGCTCGCGGAGGTGGCCGCCTCTGTGCCCAGCCCTGGCCGGGGGACGCAAGGGTCCCACCAGGCAGCGGGCAGGAGCCGCAGCGGGCGCGGCAGGCTGGCGCTGGGGCGCCCGTCTTGCGTCAGCCTGGGTTCATCACCTCGTGCTGCTGTCCCGCCTCTCCCCGAGGTCTCACCCGAGCTTGTCCCGCGCTCAATCCGTCTGCAGAGGTGGGACGCGCCTGCTGTCGCCCCCGGCTTTTGGGTGTCGCCTTTACTTCGCTGCTGTTTTGGCAGAGCTTGGGCCTTCCTTTCAGAGCATCCCAGTCTGCAGGCATCCGCTGGCACGGCCGTGCCTCCTCTACCATTGCCCGTACGTGTTCCCTGCATGTCTTCTCGCTCTGGCTGCGTTGGTCTGGGGGCTCTGCGCTGCTCTGGTCCACAGCTTTGCCTGGGAAGGGCTGTGTCCTCCCCGGGTACTGCCTGATTGCTCATGGAGGAGATCCGAAGCATCTCCTCGTGGGACAGCCCAGTGCAGGGCTGGGAGCCACGATCCGAGCTGGAGGGTGGATTTCGGGTAGGAGGTGCAGCTGTGGTGAACCTGCGGCTGTGGTGAACCTGCGAGGGGAGCAGCCGGTGACGCGGGGATGGAGCTGCTCTGCTTAGGTTTCAGTGGGGGACGTGGGAGGGATGGGGGGTGGGAACTGTGCGCCTCAAACGTGGAGGGTGTACCTGGGCAGCAGAGAAAAATGCTTCTTGGGATGGGGTGAGTGTTTGCTCAGGTACAAAGCCACTGCATCCAGCCCCTTTTTCTGTTCAACATATTTATCTTCTGCTCATTTTCTCTTTTTTTCCCGGGAACAGTTTCTTAACGGTGGGTTCTGGTGGACGTGCTGCCCTGTCCTCCCAGCTGTAGCCACGGGGATGCTTCAGGAACTGTCCCTTTGCTGCTGTGCGGGGTGATGCTCCTTATCCAAGCAGCTCTGCTCCGACTTTTGCCCCAGGATTAGGGTTTCGTGCTTGGCTTACGCCAACCAAAGTCTGATTCTGGGATGAGCCAGTTCAACTGATCAAGCTGGTAAACCCAGTTTGGGAAGGGCATAAGGGGGAGAAAGGCAAGGGCCGACCCTTTTTGCAGAGGTGCAGATTTAGATCACCTTAAACTCATCACAGAACAGCACCAGCACCGTCTCTCCCACGTCTACGGCATCGAGCGAGGAGGGACTTGCTGCCTCTCAGCTCAGGTACTTCCTTGTCCTCTGGCTGATAACGCGGGAGCAGCTCTTGCTGCCTGCAGACTCTCCGATGCTGCACGTTGCTGTTGGGTGCCTTTTGCCTCGTTATTTAAATCTTGAGCCCTTTAAACTCTTGAAGGAAGCCTGTGAAGTTATTCCTGTTCAAACAAAGCTCCGTTCATTAAATCCAGGCGGTAGAAGGGTCACCCCGTCGGTCCGTGCTGCTCGAGCTCGGTGTGTTCCTCCTGCTGGAGCCTGCTGCCGGGGTGGGACTGGAGATCGGAGCTTTTGCCCTAAATCAGCAGTTGGTGAGAGTAGGTTGGGCTGTAGCTGTTGGAGAATTCGTCTCCTGAGTGGGGACACTGAGGGGCAGCTGCGTGATGCCCCCAGGGAGAAAGGGGGCAGCTGTTTTGCTCAGAGTGGGGTGAGAACAGAGCTGGTGTTTTGGGGGGAAAAGTTCATAAACATTTTCTGTAACGATTTTCCGGGATTATAAAGTGGGTGACTGGCGGGTGGCGCACCCGTCTAGGGAGGGCAGCGTGAGATTCAGTAGAGCGCTTAAAAAAAAGCCTGTGCAGAGTTAGATAGTGGAAGCTTTTGTGCCTTTATCGAAGATTAAGGTTAAGATCCTTATTTAGGTTGAGGAGTCTGCGTTATGGATAGAAGTCAAGGAAAAAAGGTGCTGTATTGGCCGGGAATCGAACCTGGGCCTCCCGTGTGGCAGGCGAGAATTCTACCACTGAACCACCAATGCTCCAGCTGTGTGCTGCTGCCTGCACAGCTGCCTGCACAGCTGCCTGCACAGCTGCCTGCACAGCTGCCTGAGCCTCCCCGCTGGCCAGTGGCTCGGCCGCAGGGAGAGCAGGGGCTGAAGGGCTGGCCGGGCAAGCGGGGACCTTGAGGCGGTTGCGTAGACTGGAGCAGGGTTATAGGTCTCTTCATTTAAGCGCAGCTGAGACGTTAAATATCTCTGGGTAACGAGCTGCAGGTTTCTGGGGAGGAGGGGGTATTGCACGCGGAAACCTTGTCTGCTTTTTGTTAAGGTTCACGTTGTGTAAGAGTACATACGATATACGGAATATCAGCTGAAGCGATGCGTGGGTGGCTGGAAAGGTCCAAAATCTTGGCGCTGGGCGTGGGTCTGGCGGGCAACGATTCATACCAAGCCCCTGGTGTGTTCTGAGTGGTTCTCTGCTGCTGTCTTGTGCTGTGTCAGGCGTAAAGAATCCTCGTAAATGCCTTCTTGCAGGGGGTGTTTGACTGAACACCTGGTGACTTCTTTTCTGCAAGCACACAGCCCTGGTGAGGTGGCCCTTGAGACTCCATCCCGGGCTGGGAGTTCATGAATGGTGTAGGAGGCTGCAGGCTGGGAGCAGCAGGAGGGCAGCGAGCCGCTGTTGGATGTGAGCAGGGAGGAGGGGAGAGCTCTAGTTTCACTTGTGGGTTCCTCGAGTGTTCCCCGTTTCGGTACCGCTTTCCCTGGTGTTTGTCGTGGCCGAAAATCCCCGTTTCTGACGGCTGCGGGGAGCTGAGCTCCCGAGCGTTTGTATCAGGCAGAACCTACAGTGCCCTGGGTGCTTTCCTCTTCTCTCCTCAGGCTGGTGCGAGAGTTTGTGGCCCAGAACAACACGTCTCAAATCAAACACGTGATCCAGATCCTGTCGCAGGAGTTCGCGCTCTCCCAGCACCCCCACAGCCGGAAAGGGGGACTCATTGGCCTGGCCGCTTGCTCCGTTGCCTTAGGCAAGGTAGGTGCGGATGGGTTTTTTTGGCTTGTGCGGGTTGTGGTGGGAGAACGGCAGCTTCTCCTGGGTCAGCATGGTGGCGAGACTCAGGCTGGTGGCCCCACAGCTCCCCGGCTCCCTCCTTGCATTGCAGCACACGGCTGGGTCGTGTTTGTGTCTCCCCATCGCACCCAGCCACGTCCTTTGGGCAACTCCCTCAGCAGCTCCCTCGGCGTGGTTTAAGGGCATCTGCCCATCCTCTGTCTCCAGCAGCTGGACTAGACTCAGCAGGTCGAGTACTAATTCGTGTTAACGGAGCTGAGAAGAGGTGTAGCCCTTCTATCTCCCACCCCCAGCTCAACCGGCTCCGGCAGCGCGGGCAGGGCCTTTGGGAAGCGGGGTTAAGGTTCGGGCCAAACGGTGGCAGAGGCATAGGCAAAGTAAGCAAGTGGCTTAAGGTGTCAAGCTGCGTTAGCTTGAGCTAGCAGCTTGGCGGAAGTTTGACTTGCTGAACACGTGGGTTGGTCAGTCCAGTTCTGGAAGTGTTATGTTGATGTCCCTTGCATGGGAAGTCAGCTGATTTCTGTCCCAATTAAGGTCTTTCTCTAGAACTTCCCTCTTGTTAACAAAAACAAGCTCAATAAGTTGCCCCCAGGGCTCTGCCAGAGCATCCAGGTCCCCATGGAGGCGAGCACGGACTCTGCAGGCTCACGGCTCCGTCAGGCTTTTGAGTCAAGCCATGGGGCTGGTTTTTGAAAGCGCTTGCAAGGGAAGGAGTAGTTTTGGTCCGTAGCAAGGTGTACGTCAAAGAAAGCAGAGGGCTCGGGAAGAGCAGGCTGTGCTTGTTGGAAGAGCTACAAGGTAGATTTTAATTCATTTATTCCCCTTCTAACGAGTCATGATCGATCTGAGCAGATGCTTTGAAGCCTGATAGCTTCTACGTTAACTGCCTGTACACTGGTGGCTGGGAGCTTCTGAGCAGCACTCCTGTCTTCGTCCTCTTGTTAAAATGCAGAATCTCTTTGCAAAACCCTCCTCCCCGGGATGAGCAATGCTCTGCTCTGCCCGCGGCCCAGGCACGTAACCCACCTTCTCCTGCGCAGCGCGGGGACAGGCACTCCGTGCTGCCGGAGCTGCTGGTGCAGCTGGCTCTGGGGGGTGGAGGACTTGTTTTAGGCGGCCTTGATGGGCACTGATAAAACTTGGAGTTCAACTCTTTAATCTGCTAGTTTGCACGCTGTTGATTTTCTTACCATCTCCTTTGCTAGACACTTGGGAGACATTTCCCCAAAGTAGTGGTTTTTAACTTCAAAACAAGCCAACCTCCTGCCTCCACCTCTGGGTTTGTCTGAAACTCCTGCTGTGCTGGTGAATCCTTAAGCAGAAACCTTTTGTGCTGGGGAGCAGCCTCATTAATGACTATATTTGCTTGTGGGCAGAGTTAAGGTCAGCCTGGTGTGGCTCTTCCACGGTGCAGGAGGACAAAGTTCAGCGTGTAAAGCGTGTAACTCTTGCCTGGGAATCAGAGCCCTGCAGTCATTTCCTCCACCAGATGTGTCCAGCTTAACTCCGCCAGCTGTGGTAGCTCCTCGCCCATAAGCAGGCTGAAACGGCTCCTCTCTGGTAGTTGGGACCACAGTTGGGTTGATGTTTCTGGAGACCAGAAGGCAGGAAGGTGCTTTGGGGGTTGCCGGTTGTCTGTCTTTTATGAAGCCTGTATCACCAACTCCTCCGTGCTGCCCAGCTCCTGACTATACAACGAGTAGCCCAACAGACGAAGGGCTTCTTCGCTTAACTGAAGGTGCAGGTAGGCTCGGTCTGTCGCTGTCTGGGATGTTCTCCCTGGTCCTGGAAACCTCGGTGGGTTTATGCAGACACCAGCTGGTAGAGTGGGATAAATCCTGGCTGACTGCTGCGAGGGCTGGTGACCGCTGGGGATCTGCCTCGTCTCCTGCCTGCAGGGCAGAGGGAGGCAGGGATGGATTTCCCTGTGGGCCAGTCTCCAGCAGAGATGAGCATCGTGCAGTGGGAAACAGCCCCTCTTGCTTTGAAAGGTGCACTTGAATAACTGCCCAAACTTCTTGCGCGTCTCTGGGAATCGAAACCAGCCGAGTACGGCTGCAGTAATCGCTTCCGTTGCTGGTGGAGACTCCCTTGAAACAATTTCTCAGCTTGCTCAGCTGGCTGTCACCGTACCCGAATAGTAAAATCCAATAATTTCAAAAATAAAATGCAAAATTCATTAATAAATCCTGTCTAGCGTAGGTGCACTAAGCCATCGCAGGCCTGAATTTTTGCAGTATGTTCCAGGGCAGCGCCATCTCTTCCCTCTCCCCGTGGCACGGTCCTCAACTGACCAGTCTCCTCTTGTCCGCCAGGACTCTGGGCTCTACCTGAAGGAGCTGATTGAGCCGGTGCTGACGTTTTTCAACGACGCCGATAGTCGGCTGCGATACTATGCTTGCGAGGCCCTCTATAACATTGTCAAGGTGGCCAAGGGCTCTGTCCTCCAGCACTTCAACGTGCTCTTCGATGGCCTCAGCAAGGTAAGAAGCTTCCTCTCAACCCTCATGTGTTTTTATTTCCCACACTGGAGAAGTAAGACTTGTTTTCTGGTCCTTGTCTTCTCTGGGTCAAACAAACCGAGTTGTCTAAGGTCTTCCTTCCAAGTAAACTGCTTTGCTTTGACCCAGGCAGCTCTGAAGGACCAAATGAGCAATTCCTGCAACAGCGCAGTGGCCACTGATGTTGCGGGTGCTGGAGTTTACTGTAAGATACCTCGTTCTCTGTCCTCACCTCCAGGATGTATTTTCCTGCTCCTTGTTGAGTGGCATTAGGAAACGAGGCTGACGGGACTGCTGCAAGTGAGGTGGCTCTGCAGTACTATGGCTTTGTGGGGACTGTAGCATCAAAACCATGCCTACATATGCCTGTCTTTGCAGCTTATCAATGGAAACTTGTATTTGTCTGCCCCTTGAGAGCGTGGCTGCTGGCCCATGAAAACCTGCGTAGCTGGGGGAGGAGATGGGCGCTTGATGTCACCCTTAGGAAGTCTCTCAGGAGAATTTGTTGGAGCCTAACGAGGAGCTGGCGATAAAGGGGCTTCTCTGTGTCCGTTCCTATAATGCCAAAGGAGAGCAACAGTCCCGTGAGCCTGCTGGGAGCTCCGCTGCAGAGCAGGCAGCAGACCTGGGACCCTCTGCTGCAATGGCTCTTGTTTCTGTCATTCATAGCTGGCTGCTGATCCTGACCCGAAGGTCAAAAGCAGCTCTGAGCTCCTCGATCGGCTTCTCAAGGTATTTTTCCTCTCCAGCTGAGTATCCTTGGTGCAGGCTGCAGGCATGTACTGGCTGGGGATGTGTCGGTTCCCGAGGCTGGAGCTCCTCAAACCATCCCGGATCAGTCCTGTGGCTACTGTCAAAACATCTCTTTCTCTCGCTGGCTACAGCTTCTTAGATTGAGGGTCTGGTGGCGATCTCAGGCAGCTGGGTCGAGGGGCTGGTAGGTTATCGCAGTGCCACGTGTGCGTTCGGCTCTTGAGAGCCGGGTGTCTGGGGGAGCAAGGTTTTAGTCCGAGTAGGGTTGCAGCCCCATCCCAGGCAGCAGAAGGGCTGTTCCTCTGCTTTTCCTCCCTTGCCTAAGCGAGTAGCGATGTGAGTGGAGCTGCTCTGCTGCTGCTTCGGGTGGGGGGGCTCAGTTCCCGTTTATGTTCTGCCTGCCCGACGGTCTTTTGCTCTCACAGACCTCCCAGTTCCTTTTCTGCTATTCAGAGGTGAGTGGCTCCCTGCCAGGTCCTGCCCTCACTCCTCCTCGTTAGCACAGCAGTTAACGTAGTCTCCGCATTGCCTGCTGCAAACCTTCCTGCTGGGAGATCTGCTCCGCCGCGCTGCTTTGAGAGACTTAGCCATGCGGCAAAATCCACCAAGCGTGTAGGAAGAGCTTAAAGGAAAGCCAGGGGACACTCCCACCCCTGACACACGTAGTTATATCAAAGGTGCTTGCTCACGTATGCCACACGCCACTGAGGCATGAATCGTAGAAGCTCCCACCCTCCTCCTGCTCAGCTGGGCTGGCACACAGCAGGAGCCTCCCGCTCTGGGTCCCGCCCAGCGTTAGTCCCTGCCCGAGGGGGATTACTGGCTCATCGCCTGAACAAACCGCGTGATGCCATCTCCCCGGGTCCCCTGACCCCGCGGACCCATGCATCAACTGCTTGTCATCTTTTTCCTGCCATGTGCCTTAAAAAAGGCCGGGTGGGGTGGCTGTGTGGGTGTGGGGTGGTGGCCATCCCTCCTGACACCCTCTGCTTGGGCTCTGCAGGACATCGTGACAGAGAGCAACCAGTTTGACTTGGTAGGCTTCATCCCGCTGCTGCACGAGAGGATTTACTCCAACAACCAGTATGCCCGCCGGTTCATCATATCCTGGGTAGGTACACACGGCCCCAGGCGTGCCTGCCCGTCCGAACTCCAAAATGCCGTGATCTGTCAGCATCCCACATCTGGGCAAACAGCAAATGTCCACGGTGAGGTGGGAACTCAGGCACCCAAATTTACTTGGGCAGGTTTTTTAAGCCAGCTGAGTTTTTTACCTGCTTCTTTAAAACACCGGCTCCCTCTCACCTCGCTGTTGCAGTCCCAGGGGCATCGTATTGCACGTCTGCCAACCTGGTTCAGCAACACCAAGTTAGAAAATACGGTCAAAGCGTTGCTTGTATAAGTAGATACGCTGTGGTCTAGAGATTACAGTCTCCCTGGGGACAGTGCCAGACTGCTTTCCGTCGCCCAGCAGTGATGGAGGGATGTTGCTCTCCAGTAGGCAAGGTATTTCTACTTGCTTTCGCCTTTCTGTGCAAGGCAGGAGCTCTCAGTGTCTGGCCAGGGTCTGGGGAGAGATGCGTGCCTCTGTGTTCTCTCTTTCAGCCATACTGTTTGCCATCCCAGGTCTGCCTGCATGCGTCTTGGCGGTCATTCCTGAGCCCTGCTCTGTTTTACAGAGCTGTGATTGGAAATGGAGCAATGCTGCAGGCTGATCGCTTGCCTCCTGTGCTAGCCCAGCTTCTTTCCGAGATGGGCAACTCCACACTGTCCTCTTGTCCTTCCCCCCATCCCACACAGCTCGGCTCTGAATTCCTTAGTATCGCGCCAGATTTGTGCTGGTGATGTTAGTTAGCTTCTCCGAAACTCACCTCTTTCTTCTTCCTCCCCTGAGCTAGATCCTGGTCTTAGAGTCTGTGCCCGACATCAACCTCTTGGATTACCTGCCAGAAATCCTGGACGGGCTCTTCCAGATCCTGGGAGACAACAGCAAGGAGATCTGGAAAATGTGAGTGTGGAGGCTGGCCGGGCGCGAGGGCTGTGTCTTGCTCGCTGTCTGTCCGTCGCCCTCTTCGTTTGTTTGCAACTCTTCTGTATAACTGCAGCGAAACCCCGTGTGTGCGGTGGGAGACAGAGCGACCTAGCTGGCTTGGTCAGTGATCAGTGTCCTTGGCAAGGGCCTCCCTTCCCTGGCTTGCTGTGGCTGGAGTGGCCGTGGAGGACACTGCGGTCTGTGCTGGGGGACAAACTGTTGTGGCTCAGTTGAGCTGTTGCCTTCTCAGCCCTTGCACCCATATCAGAGCTGCCGAGGCTCATGCGTGCTTCTTGTTTCGGGTGATGTTCAGCAACACATGGACATGTAAAGTTGCTTGTTGCTCTGCAGGAAGAGCAAACAGCTGCCACGTGGCTCAACTGCCCGAGGCTGCATTTAAATCGGACTTTTAAAGGTGGTAGTTAGGGCTTAGTACAAAGCTAAAATTGCTGCTGCTCGTCTCATGCTGGAAGTCGCCGTAGCCCCATGCCCAGAACCCGGCACGCCTTTGGGGTGCAGCCGGTGAGCTGGGAAGCTCATCAAGGTGGTGAACACTTTGGTGGCGGGTAGGGATGATGCTGGGTGCCCCACAGCACCCAGGGCATGGTTGTCTGAAGGCAGCACGATGGCTTGTTTCGAGCTCGTGCACCAAGCCTGCCTTGGAGTCCTGTTCTCCGGCAGCTTGTCTGGTGGAGTCTGCCTTGCTGCAACTTTTGGGTCCAGGGTGTGCTCTTGGGGAGGCTCTTCCTGGCCCTCCTCTCCAGCCTGGAGCGAGGAGACAGATTCCCTTCCCTGTGCCGCATGGTTAAACAGCTCCTGCTGTGCCGTCAGATGGATGAGCTGGAGGGGGGACCTTGGGCACGCTGCCCCATCCCTTGTCGTGGTGATCTGCAGCTCCTTGGACTGGATGCCTCTGCCTAGACCTTAGCCTCATCACTTCGCTGGGAGAGCAGCTCGCGCTGGTCCGGCAGGCACTTCCAGCGCTCGGAAACCGCAGTAAGCAGAAGGAAGCCAAGAGCGCCGAAGTGAGAGCGATGGAGGACGAGAAAGCGACAGCTTGTGGGACCGATAGCAGAGAGGAGCTGTTTTCCTCCTGGCCGCTGGCTCGAGCCTGTTGAGCAGCACAGCTGCCAGCCCGTATGGGAGCTGCCCTTGTGACTTGGACCACAATGAAAGAACCTGGATATTTCCACCCTTGGCAAGGCCGCTTAAAGGCTAGAGCCTGGCCTAGACCTTAACCTTGTCTGAAAATGGGGTCAGGAAAGCAGCTGGGCCGGGCAGGAGGCCAGGAGGGAGATGACAGCTCAGGCATTGGCAGAGAACAGGCGACTGCTGAGGAGAGAGATGGCAGAAGCCCTTGAAGGAAGGGGAGAAATGAGAAAATGAATTGATAAGGGACATGGGGTGAAAAACATCGCTGTGGGTTGAACGCAGTGGGAAAGTGAGCTCTGTTGCTGTGCTGGAGGATGCGCTCTGAGATGGGGGGACGTGCTGGGGGGTGGGTCTGCTGCCCCACCACTCAGCTTGAGCAACGGGTACCAGGATCCAGAGGTAAGAGCCTGGTACAGCCCCCATCGTTGCTCAGTTCACCCTAAAAACATGTTCTTGCCATCACAGGCGAACACAGAGGTGGTGCCAGGGCCACATTCATCCTCCGGAGGAGAATCTGGGGTAGTGGGTTAGATGGAAGCGATTGCATCTGACATGTGCCCTGCTGCAGATGCCGGCGCTGGGAGCCGGCGTGGCAGGCCCAGAGGATCGCATTAACGCAATGCCATTACCGCTGCTCCCACTCCGTGCTGCCTGGGGATTAAGGATAGCCAGGGCGAGCTGCGAGCCCGCTTCGGAGCTGCAGCTGCAGCAGTTCTCGCCGTGCTCGGCTGCTGCCTTCCCCCGGAGAAAGGCAGCAGCCCACAGGAATCTGGTGCCGCTCCATCTCAAAGGCAGAGGAGCACGGTCAGTGGGAGATGTTTAGCCGGATTTCACATGTTTATCAAACGTCTTGCCTTTCAGGATGGTGCCCTGGTTTTGCGCTGAGTAAACGAGCTGCTTCTCTGCTGGCAACCCCCCTAAAAGGTTTATCTTGGCAGATGCAGGGAGAGGATAGCCGGTGAGGAGCTTTGCCCAGCTGCCATCCCTTTTAGCAGGAGCGGAGCCCGGCAGAGCCGCAGGGCCACGGTACGTGACGTGGCTGGGATCTGGCCGACTCGAGGCAAGCCCGGCGCTGTCAGCCACCTCCCGGGGTCAGCTCGGGTGGATTTTTGACTTGAGCCGCTCAGGCTCTGCCCGGGTCCTGCGTCGCTGGGGAAGGGGTTTTCACAAGCAATTTTGGCACACGCCGGGCTGGAAATGGCTTGTTGCTGTGCTGGCAGAAGTCTAGCATCCTTCTCTAACGGTGCTGTGGCAAACCATGCCACCCTGCATCCTCCTCACCTGCCTCGCGGCAGCACGGAGCTGGTGGATGTGACAGTGTCCAGGCACCTCCGAACCAGCCGGCTTCACACGCCGCTTCTCTTTTGGCCGATTCCCTCTGAAAATACGCGTTACCCTGAGGGGCTTTTTCCCCCCCATCCTGCGCAGGCGATGCCTATTTTGGTGTGGAGATGTAATCGGGTCGAGGATTCGTGCTCCTCTTCCATCAGGAGCCCCGTGCCGGGTGGGTGGCAGGCTGCACTGCTGCGGCGGGAGCTGGTTTTGCAGGAACATCAGATACAGGGCTGGCTTATATCACCTGGGATGCTGCTCCTTGGCCATCCCCTCTCCCAAACTCCCAGTGTTCTGGGTCCCTCCTTCCCCTCGGTTCTGCATGTCTGAGTGTTTGGCCCTCGGCTGTCGTTCGCAACATCAAAGCGAAACTTAGTCCAACTCGAAATGCGATTTGCAGACCCCAGCATCCGTTACGTGAGGCAGATCAAGCAGTCGGATAACTGCAGGGCTGTGAGGGGCCACAGCCACCTCGTCTCGCCCTTACAACGTGTGTCCTGGAGAAGATCAAATCCTATTAAGCCGCAGCTCTACTTGCAAATTATACCGTGAGAAATCTGCCCCTTAGGATTTCTTATCAAATGAGATGCAGAGCAGCTCTGTGCGTGTTAGAAGAATTGGCAAGAGCCTGGTCCAGCCTTGAATAATTCAGTAGCTTGGGTAGGACAGGAGTGACTTAGCTCTTCAAAGCAGCTACCTCTTGGACGTCTGCTTCAGCCGTCTGGGCTCCAACCATCTCGGGTCCAACCATCTCTCCTTAACCTAGTCTCCTGCAACAGGTACTTCCCACATCCTTGCTGTTGAGGAGGTGGGAAACCATCAGGTAGACTTCAGGATCACAAACCAGACAAAAAATGCCATAATGTGACCTCTCCTGCGTTGGGGTCTCCTGTCCCAGTGCAGGTCCCAACTATTTGGGGAAAAATTGGGGAGTTTTTCACTGTAGTAAGAGCTAAGGGTCTGCAGGCTGTCGGTGTTACGAAAGAGGCAATGTCCTGGTGAACTAAGGGAGTTGTTTGCTTTCATCTCTGGTTGATGGCCAAGAGTTGGCTTCATCCTTTGGGATGGCTTCTGGGAAACAAGATGATGGTCTCAAGGCAGCCTTGTAGCAGCGAGCTGCATCCCAAAACCACTGCCAGCCATCTGCACCATCTGCAGTCCTCAGCACGAGGCTGCTGGGATTAGTGGAGACTGGATGTCCTCGCCTGGTTGGGTGGCCCCAGCTAGTGGAGTTTGAGGACACGTGAGTTGATGTTCTCTGGAGGTGTTTGAGCTGGTCAAACTCGAGTTGGGTTCTGAACGCGTTTTAAGGATCTTTAGCCTTCAAACTACAAACCTGATGACTGCAGTATGGACCAGTTTCTCAGCGCAGCCATGGTACTGGATTCATCTAGCGTGGTGTCTTGTCATGCGTAGCTACCAGCTATTTTGGGAAAGTGATAAGCCTTGAAGCCTGGAAGATTTCTGTTGTTTCCAGAGCAAGTTTTTGGTGTGCTGCTGTGTCTCTCATTGCGCTTCCCCATCTCGTAATGCCAGTCAGAAACTACCGATGCCATATGGGCAAACCTGGCCATGCCCAGCCATGACCCTCAGTACAAGAAGGACATTGAGGTGCTGGAGCGTGTCCAGAGAAGGGCAACGGAGCTGGAGAGGGGTCTGGAGCACAAATCTGATGAGGAGCGGCTGAGGGAACTGGGGTTGTTCAGTCTGGAGAAGAGGAGGCTGAGGGGAGACCTCATCGCTCTCTACAATTACCTGAAAGGGGGCTGTGGGGAGGTGGGTGTTGGTCTCTTCTCCCAAGTGACAAGTGACAGGACAAGAGGAAATGGCCTCAAGTTGCGCCAGGGGAGGTTCAGGCTGGATATCAGGAACCATGTCTTTCCTGAGAGAGTGGTGAAGCACTGGAACAGGCTGCCCAGGGAGGTGGTGGAGTCACCATCGCTGGAGGTGTTCAAGGAACGTGTGGATGTGGCACTGCGGGACATGGTTTAGTGGTCATGGTGGGGTTGGGTTGGTGTTTGGACTTGATGATCTTACAGGTCCTTTCCAACCTTAGTGATTCTGTGATTCTTTGGGTTGTCTTCCTCTGCAAGCTCCTGGTGCAGAGGCAGCTTCTGATGTAGCTGTTCAGTTCCCTGGGTCCTTCCCGGCTCGACCCAGGCGCTGAGTTCAGGTGGACACAACAGGCAGTGAGGGCATCTCTGAGAAAACTGTGAAGCGGTGACACTGCTGATTTCTTTCTTTGCTTTGTTTTCCTTTCTCTGGCTCCAAAATGGAGTTGTTTCTTTAGGGCTGAACGTGTTCCTGTTTCCTTATCTGCTCCTCTCAGTCTTGCTGGGGGTTGGAAGTTGTGCTGGGACTTTTGTCTGACTCATACAGGAATGACGCATGAGGTGGAGCTGGTGTCTGATGTGAAGCAGGATAGACTCCAGCTTCCTCTCGTCTCCGCTGATGTGAAAACCTACCTGCGTTTATGCAGCGGCCAGGCAAGGCTTTGAATCATAGAAGGGTTTGGGTTGGAAGGGACCTTAGAGATCATCTAGTTCCAACCCCCCTGCCATGGGCAGGGACACCTTCCACTAGACCAGGCTGCTCAAAGCCCCGTCCAAGCTGGCCTTGAACACTTCCAGGGATGGGGCATCCACACCTTCCCTGGGCAAGCTGTGCCAGTGCCTCAGCACCCTCACGGTGAAGAATTTTTCTTCCTTGTATCTAATCTAAATCTACCGCTTTTCAGCTTAAAGCCATTACCCCTTGTCCTGTCACTACATGGCCTTGTAAAAAGTCCCTCTCCAGCGTTCTTGTAGGCCCCTTCAGGTACTGGAAGGCTGCTATAAGGTCTCCCCGGAGCCTTCTCTTCTTCAGGCTGAACAACCCCAACTCTCTCAGCCTGTCTTCATAGGAGAGGTGCTCCAGCCCTCTGATAGTCTTCATGGTCCTCCTCTGGACTCGCTCCAACAGCAAGGAGATCCAAATGGTTTCTTAGCTGCTTGCAGCTATATCTTCTAGAGCATCCTTCAGAAGTCTGCTCCTGGCACTGGACGAGAGTTGGTACCCTTCCCTAGAGAGGATTAGCTGAGCCTGAGCTACCACTGCTTGCGGAGGTAGTGTTGGACTTGAACGTCTGCATGACCTTCAAGCCAACTTCTCCATCACAAGCCGAAACATTTTGCCCCTCTCTTGGTTTCCCAGTATTAAACTAGGAGAGGAGGAACCCCAGGTATGGTGGTATCCTGGTATTCGTCTCTCTCCGTTGTTGTTAACTCCGACACCCCTCCTGCGTATCCTGCTGCAGCACCGCAGGGTTTTGAAGCCCGGGTCTCTGCCCTGCTCTCTGAGCTGTGCTGTCGCGCTAAATCCTGACGAACTTCTCCCATCGCGCCCGATTCCCAGTACAACGAAGCTGAACAAAAGCTTGTGCCAAAGCAAATAGCTGTCTTAGCGTGGTTTGGTTTGGAGCTTTGCTCTGTTGGTTTTAGAGCCATTGTGCTCCAGCTCCCAGCCTTTAATTCGCCACGGCCAAAATATTGTGACCCCATGCAAAGCAGAGGGTGTAAACTAAAGGCTGCAAAGAGGAGCACTCTAATGTACGTGTGCCTGGCTTTTATTTTAATTTTTTTGTTGGTAAAGCTTCTCTGGAGAGAGACTCAAAGCTGCAAGGTACCGAAGCAGGGAGGCTACTCGTTTTCAAGAGGGAAGTGACACTGAGGGTGAGCCTAGGACTGAAATGGTGGGGTATAGAGAGAGGTATATAACTTCAGTTGAATGCTGGAAAACGCGGTCAGCCCAGCTTGCCGTGCGTGGCAGCAGCCCCTAAGCAGAAGTCTTAAAGCAGGGTGGGGTGATGCTTTCTCTGAGGACTCGAGGTGTTGCAAGGGCACTGGGTTGAAAGATAATCTGTGCACTGCATCGTGCAGGAATAGGAAATTCCTTGGGGGGAGTGCGATCCGCAGGCAGCTTCTTGGCTCAGCACCAGCTCGGGACCATAATTGCCTGGCTGGCGTATACATATGCGTCTACAGTTTATATGTACACCGAACAACTCGGGGTGGACTGGCAGTCTGGGCTCAAGGGGAGGCTTGTAGCGTTCCTGGGTGAAATCACGGAGCAGACTACAACCACAGAAAAACCTGTCTGCCGCAGAGGACAGGCAGACCTGTGCCGGGGAGCTGGCTCGGGGTGGGGCCAGGGTGGGATGAAGGTTTAGGATGTGGGATTTGGTGAGCTTGGCTTTGGGTGCCCGCCTCCCCAGGGTGCGGAGGAAGGTGCCGGATGGGAGACAGGGTAGCAAATAAAAGCAAACCCTTTGCCTATCATAAGCTCTGGGACTCTGGGTGCTGAATTTGAAGGGGTGGCAGGCATCCAGCCCCCCACGGTGTGGCCCGCAGGGATGCTCTGGGGCAGCTCCGGCTTTCTCCAGCCCCAGGCCCCTGGCTGGACCTGTCCTTCCCCTTCCCCTTCCCCTTCCCCTTCCCCTTCCCCTTCCCCTTCCCCTTCCCCTTCCCCTTCCCCTTCCCCTTCCCCTTCCCCTTCCCCTTCCCCTTCCCCTTCCCCTTCCCCTTCCCCTTCCCCTTCCCCTTCCCCTTCCCCTTCCCCTTCCCCTTCCCCTTCCCCTTCCCCTTCCCCTTCCCCTTCCCCTTCCCCTTCCCCTTCCCCTTCCCCTTCCGAAATACCTCCTTGGCATCCCGCCCTGCGACTGGCATCAGGTGGCGTGCATGTTAAGCTCCCACTACGCTAATTAAACACATTTAAAGAGGTGCTCTGAGCTGTGACAGTGCTCGTGCTCCTGCCTGGCCCTCGCACGCCCACAGCGGGGACGAATGGGGGATTTGCAAAAGCAGGCGGGAGGACGGGGAGTTTTCAGGTTGTAGCTTGGTTTTGGGTGATTGTGGCTGTGTTACCAAGTGACCCCCCCCACCGCCTGCTGTATTTGCTGATGCTGTGAGTGTGTGTTAGCAAATCCAGGCGGGATTTGCCCCGGGGAGGAGAGGAGAAGCCCCCAGCCCCGCTGCCTTCCCTCTGCTCCCCATCCCCTCCCGGCCACAGGCTGAAATCTGGTGGCTGTAAAGGGGGGGAAAAGAAAGGTCTTGGCAAGATCAGAGGATAAAAGTTGCTGTGCCGGGGAACCTGAAAAGAGGTCCGGTTAAATTGGTGTGGGAAGATTAATGGTGGGTTTTCTTTTCTTTTTCTGTCTTTAAAGCCGGTGGAGGCGGGGGGGGGACGCAAGTTTGCTTTTCACACCGTGTGTGTCTGGGGCTCGGCCAGCCTCGCTGCTGGCCGCTCTTGGCTCCGGGAGTGCCTGCCCGTGCTGGCCTCCCCTCCCCTGGCTACGGCTAAGAGGTTCAGAGGGAGGACAAAAAAAAAAAACAAACCAAAATAAATTAAGCCCTCTGGGGAAGCCTCGGTGCGCGCTGCGGCAGCGCGGGGCTGTGTTGGAGCAGGAGGAAGCACCCCACAGCATCCTTCCTGGTCCCCCCCGGGTCGCTCCTCTACCCCCCTGCCTTGCTGATCCTGGTAATGCCGGGGGGTTTTCCACAGCCACCCTGATCTTGGTCCCTTTTGAAGAAGTGCTTTGCAACCCTTAACCTTTCTCTTCTGCATCTTGGTGGCATCTTGCTTCAGCTGGATTCCCCTCTTCTCCCTGGCGAGAATAACCTTGTTCCTGGTGTTGGGAGCCCCGTTTCATTGCCCTGGGACAATCTGAGGCCGCCTGTGAGCCCCTCCCTGCTGCACGCAGGCATTTTAATCTTTTAAAAAAAAACTTTTCCCATAAATACCAGCAAGGACAGCATCTTCAGGAGCTCAGGCCCTATCCCTGCCATCGTGCGTGCCCCAGGAGCTGCTGCCGCCGCCTGCCTGGCTGTCCTGGGAGTCAGCACGTGCTGCAGGGTGCTAAGTCTCACTCCCCAAGGGTCTGCAGCGGATTTGGGGTCACCTCCCCTTCCTCTGCCTCTGGCCAAAACGCTGGGGTGACCCTGGCCCATGGCAAAGTCCTCCCAAGGAGCATCAAGGTGATGCTTTGGACGCGGGAGGTGCGTCCATCCACCACACGCCATTCGGGGGCTGCTTTTCCCCCTGCTTTTCCCCCTGCTTTTCCCCCTGCTTTTCCCCCTGCTTTTCCCCCTGCTTTTCCCCCTGCGGTGCTGATAACCTGCTCCTTGTCCCCTGGCCCTGCAAAGAGTTCACCCTCCTCCGTGCTGCCCTTCGTCCCCGGGCCGGGACCAGCTCGCGACGGCGGCCGGGTCTCCCCATCCGTCGTGATGCTCCTTCCAATTCACGCTAACCAGCCCCACGCTCACCCGGAGCAGGGGCGCAGCGCCCTACATCTCATCGCCAACGGGAAACCTTCATGGAAATCCCTTCTGGGCCGGGAAAACATCATTGGTGGCTGCTCCTCCGGGCTGGCGGTCGGGATTATGCCCTCGCTCAGCGGCTGGGAACGGCTCTGGCCCTTGTGCTCCAGCGCTGTCGGGTCCAACGGCAGCTTGGCTCCTGACGGATGGGACCGACTCGCTCCTGGCGCAGCCGGCCCGTTGCCATGGCAATGGCAGGATATTGCTTTCTTACAGCCTCCTCGCTCGCACAAAGCCAGCTGCCGGCTCCAGCTTTGCTTAGTGCAGGGATGTGCAGCGCATACCAAGCGCTCCTGGCTTTCCTCCGTCCCCGGCTGGGAGCCCACTCTGGAGCATGTGGGGAAGAAGCAGCGGGAGCCGGAGCTCCCTGCCTCTTTCCCACGGCTGAAAAACCCCAGGTCTTCGCGGCCGCCTGCTCCTTCTCCTCCTCTTCCTCCAGGTGCTCGTGCACCCGTCCCTCCTGCTTCTTATTTCCTCCACGTTTTCCGATTGCAAAATCCAGCCCATGCTGCTTTTTCTACCTCCTGCCTGTGACCTACATGTCTGGCTTGGGGAGCCACCCCTTAACCTCTTCAAAGCTGGAGAGGTCGAGCTGTGCCCTCGGTGGTGCCCGTCACTGCTGCCCTGGCAGCCTGGCTGGAGCATCCCGAGCCCAAGCAGCATCTCAGAGATAGGGCTCAGCACAGGGCTCTGGGAGGCTGGATCAAGGATCTGACCTTATGGGATAAGACATGGCTCTAAATGCTTTGGGAAGCAGCAGGAGTGATTTTTGCCCAGCCCAGGGTCTTGGTTCTGTTTCCTGATGCTGCGGGAGCTGCTGGTGAAAGCTACGCTGGACGATAGCCCGAGCGTTCGGCTGGGTGGGGGGGCTCTAGGGGGGCATCGTGGCAGCAGCAAATGCAGCAGGGTGGCAATCACAGGCGGCTGGTTCGTGCGGTACAGCAGCCATATGTTGATACAGCCTTGGCATGGTAGGATACGTCATCCTGGTTGTGTTGGCATGCGTGCTGCGTTCAGCAAAATCAGTAGCATGAGCAAGAGTCCCGGCTCCCACCCGCCTGCCGGCCCCGGTAGCCAAGCCCTGAGTCTCTTTGCCAGTTTTAGCCAAAGACAATGAGACTTGGAAACCTCCATGGGTATTATTTCCCCAGCTGTGAGAGCTTGAGACCCAAATTAGTGCCTTCCCCTGCTCAAAGGCTGCACGTTCAGCTGAGCCGCATGATGAGCCACTAGAGAGTCTACGTAGGGCATTGAGAGGTCTGCTCAGGGGCATCCTCTGCTTGAAATGAAACCATCAGCATTGCTTTATCTGAGCCACTGGTGCTTGAAAGCCCGCAAAGCCAGGCGGAGAGGGAGGAGCAAGGTCTTTCCTCTGCCGAGGACCATAGCATCGCTTCCCTGGAAGAGGTTGAAGGCTGGCGGTGCCAGTGACGTCCCATGATGGCAACGAGGTCCCATCCCTGGCAGCGTCACGGAGGTGCCATGTTCTTCGGGGACAGCAGCATCATAGCTCCTGATTGCACAAGTTGTTGTTATCTTATGGTTTTTTCATCCCTGGGGGAGTCACGGGTTGGGACTTAATCATGTCGATGAGGCAGAGGGTCTTCCCAAGCGTGCTGGAGCCTCGTGGTGCCTGCGGCAGGCTGCTTCCCCACGGCCGGCTCTGCACTGAAGCCTGGACACCTTGATGCCTGCTCAAAGGCTGCTGGGGCCTTAAAAATCAGCCCTAATTACAAAAAAAAAACCACCCCACCAGCTTAAGATATCTGCAACAGAGAAACCCAGGGGCTCCTCTTTCTGATTTTCATGTTTTCAAGTTCTGCATGATCAAAAAAAAAAAAGATGTAATTGACCTTTTTTTCAGGGGTAAGGGGGTTTTTTTGGTAGCTTAGAAGCTAAAACTCCCGTATAACTGCAGCTCCTCAGAAAGGTGCCTTTGTGAGAACATGTGGAAAGCCTGGGTTGCGGTGCTGGTGGGCAAGGGGTGGTCGGGGATGTGCTGTGCTGGATGCTGATGGGTTCGATGTGGCAATTGGCCCTTTTTGGCAGCCTTTCTGCTCCGCACAGCCCGGCTACACTCCGGGCATCAGGGCTGGCTGATGAAACATCTAGACCCAAGGACACTTGAATGAGGGGGGACCCAAAATAGCCTGAGACATGCGAAGGGTTGAGGACAAAAAAAAAAACCCACCCTGTAATAACTTCTCCAGAAATGCTATATATAGATTAATTCGGTGACTTCTGGAAGGAAAGAGCTATGAAATCCGAATGGCAGCTCTGCCTCGCCGTCCCGGGCGCAGGCAGCCGAGCCTGCTCTCAGACGTTGCCCGGAATGGGGCGAGCTGGGCGGGCAGGCGGATGTTTGCCGCCGAGAGCATCCCCGTGCTCTTGCTGAGGTTGTCCCAAATCTGCGGTTATGAAGGGGAGTGGGGAAGCAAAGCCTAGACATCCCCAGAGTGGGAAAAGGGAGAAGCAAGCCCTGCTCCTGCTTGCGTAAATGAGGTTTAATTTCACACGCTCCCTCGGGACTCGCAGAGCAGAAACTGGTTTTTTTTCCTCCCCTTTTCTCTTTCCTGCCCCATCCCCTCTGCAATCATTTGAAATTGCCACTTTGAACTTCATAGGTAGCCTTCTTTTCCCTACGCCTCTCTTGATGTGTTGGGATTTGGTGTCTGCTTCCCATCTCACCCTCTCCGGCTGTGGGTTTGGAAAGGAAAGCTCACCCCGCCGGCTGCCTCTGCCCCTGTGCCTGCTCACCCCGCGCCATCCCTCTCTCCGCAGGTTATCCTGAAGGACCTGGAAGTGCTGGCTGAGATTGCTTCTTCCCCAGCGGGACAGACGGAGGGTCACGGTCCCTCCGATGGCTCCGATGCGCGACCCGGCCCGGTGGAGCTTCACGTCCCGGCCAGGGCTGGCCAGCTGAGCTCCTCCGGTGAGTGCCACAGCTCCGTGCCACCCCGCTCCCTGGGCTCACTCGATGCTCAGCGGCACCGGTCAGATTTGCTCGGGCAGAAGGAGAAGCCTCTCTCGCAGTCATAAATCAATATATCCATCCCCACCCGGCATCACTTGGGGATTGCGTCTGCCGTGGCGCGGACCAGGGCTTTTATTGCTCTTTCCTCTAGGTCATGTTTTGGGGATTTAGGACTCTGTCTAGCAGCAGGATGCTACAGAGGCCAGTGTGGAGGGAGGTCATTCTTGTCCTGTTTTTAATGGGACCTTGGGTGCTAGCCTCTTCTCTCCTTGTAAAAGTTCTCAGAGCCTCTAAAAGCAGCTCCGGACGGGATGCTGGCTGCAAGCCCGGGTGTCCAAAACATGGATGGATCTGCACGGGGTTCAGTCTGTGCCCGTGTTGCCTGCCCACATTGACTATGAGCTGCTGTGGTGCTCTGAGTGTCAGGTAGGACCTCAGAAGAGAGATGAAGAGGGACAATCCTATTTTTCGGGGACTTGGGGGCTTAAAAAAAGCCTTTTATTAATCATCCTGGCACATTGGGAAGTTTTTTTCCACCTTCCCTTGTCTGTGGCTCATCTTTGCAGTTGCTTGGCTGCCCCTTCTCCGCTGCTGCTGCTATTTAAGGGCCTCCCTGTTGTACTCCCCGGGCCAGGTCGTCCCGGCCAAAAGCACGTTTCACGGCAGCTTTGGATTGCAACCCGAGCGCGGAGCCAAGGCTGCCTCTCCCTGCGCAGGATGCTGCCACAGGGCCTTGCAAAATCACCGCCAGAGAGGGAGGCTTTGCTTTCCGCTCCCTGGGCTTTGTTTTCTCTGACCATCCCAGATCACTCACCCCTCCCTGGGCTTAGAAAGGTCCGCACCATCAACCAGCTCAGGTTCGGGGTTGTTTGGGTGGGCTTTGTTGGTTTTTTCTACCCGTTTCAGGCTGGCAGCCCTAGCCAGGCTCTGCGATGGAGGGGTGGGGGCTGCAATGCCGGTGACCTCCCCGAGGTCTCTGCAAGTCTCATCCATCCTCCCCGTGTCAGAAGTGAGACCGCCTGGGTGGAGCAGCTCCTGCGGCGCTGGCCAAGCAGCTGAGGAGCTGCAGTTCAGCTCATGCTGACGGTTGTCTGAGGTTTCCTTCCTTGTGGATGATCTAAAAATAGCAGGCTGCATGGCGTGGATCCTAACAGCTGCCGTGGCCCCTGGTAGCTAGCTGGAAGAGCAGCTTGGCTTCACTTATTCAAGTGTAACGTTTGAAAAGGGTCTGGCTCTCCCCACGTTGAGGAGGTCTGCTGGAGCCAGAGCTTCTGTTGCCCCAGGGTGGGGCAACTTGCCCCCACGCAGGTCCTAACAGGCGCTGGCTTTCCTCACCTACTTTTCCCGTCCTTGTAATGCACCGGAAAATTGTTTCTTTGGAAATTTATTTGGGGCTGAACTTTGCAGGGTGGTTGGCTTTCACCCAAAGGCAGCTGGTTTTGGGGAGGGGAAGAGGTGCCGGTTCGTTGGCCTCGGGACGTTTAGCGTGGAGGGATGTGGCCCCGGTCCGGTCCGGCTCTGACCACCCAGGGCTGAGAGCGGATCGGCTGCTGGGCTCCGGCTCCCAGGGGAATGAGGGGTCACAGTTGGGCCAGGACCCTCCTGGATTACGCCTGGAAAAGCGGAGGCTCTTGGAAAAGACGCTTTTTGTTGGAGGGTTGTTTTGGCGGGGCTTTTTTTGGAGTGGGAGGGTGGCTAGTAGAAATCCCTGCGTCTGCGTGGTTCCAGGGTAGCGATGTACGGTGAGAGTGAGTGAACCCAAACTGCCCTGCAGGCTGACGCGTTTGTGAGTACAACCCTTGCCAGGCAAAAATCATGAGGCGCTGGCACCGAAGAGAGGCTGTACCCCTTCTGCGGTCACTGGTTTTGCACTGGGATGTATGGGAGCGCTCCCCAAGCACACCTCCCCGGCTAGCGCACCCTGGCTCGGATGGTGCCGTCTCAGCGGTAGGATGCTATTGCACCATTGGAGGGGAGGCTGCAGGGTACCCGCGCTTCTCCCCGGGGTTAAATCGCTCTGTTCCCTTCGTCACACTTTAGACCGAGATGCCATCGGAGCTGGCAGCGGGAGGAGAGCTGCGCCGGCTGAGCCATCTCAGGTCCGCTCCCCTCCTACCCCTGAGGCCCGTCTGAGCGTGCAGTTGGTGGCTTTGCAGGTAAATGAGCATGGGCACCCTTAAAGCCTTGAGCTCGCAGCAGGTTTCCATGCTGCGCTCTCCATCCCAGTGCTCCAGGCTTTGCCACCCGAGTGGTGAGGGCAGAAGGGGAGGCGGAAGGGGCTGGTGCCCCCCTGGTCTTCCCCCCGCTTCCTCTCGCTCCCTTTCTTCCCTCGGGATGTGTTTATGCAGTTGTTTCCCTGCCATTGAGTTCAGTTTCCTTCAGATGCTGGTTGATTAGTCAGGAAAGCCATGTCCCACTTCCGCAGCCCGTTCCCAGCTCCAGTTTTTATTTAGCCGCTTTGTTCTCCGGTTATGGAAGGTCAGCCGCCCTCGATGCCTTCTCCAAACAAATGAGCCGGGGCCAGCCCAGCACCGCCTGGGACACCCGACGTCTCTCCTCCCGACCTGCTCCGGCTGCCTCGGGAGAGGGTGGCTGGGTGCTGACCTTGGCCAGCTGAGTTTGATGTGGTCCAGGAGTCTGTCCTTGGTTATCTTCTGGCCGCTTTTTAGGGACAAGGTCTGCAGGGCTGTGCCCAAGATCTTGGGGTGATAGTGCAAATGCCGATCCGGTTTGTAGAACAGGAATCCAGCTGCCTGCTTTATTTTGGGAGTGTTTTGCCAACTGTGGGACAAGTATACTTGATGACTCAAGAGAGGTTGTCACCAAGGCCAGCAGGTCGAGGGAGGTGATTCTGCCCCTCGGCTCTGGTGAGACCCCCCTGCAGCACTGGGTCCAGCTCTGGGGTCCTCAGCACAACAAGGACATGGACCTTTTGGAGCAGGTCCAGAGGAGGCCACGAAGATGATCAGAGGGGTGGAACACCTCTGCCATGAGGACAGGCTGGGAGAGTTGGCGTTGGTCAGGCTGGAGAAGAGAAGAGAAGGCTCCAGGGAGACCTTATTGCAGCCTTCCAGTGCTTAAAGGGGGCTTAGAAGAAAGATGGGGACAGACTTTTTAGCAGGGCCTGTTGCGGTAGGACAAGGGGCAATGGTCTTAAACTAAAAGCAGGCAGATTCGGACTAGATAGAAGGAAGAACTTTTTTACCATGAGCATGGTGAGACACTGGCACAGGTTGCCCAGAGAGGTGGTAGATGCCCCATCCCTGGAAACGTTCCAGGTGAGGTTGGAGGGGGCTCTGAGCAGCCTGATCTAGTTGAAGATGTCCCTGCTCGCTGCAGTGGGGTTGGACTAGATGAGCTTTAAAAGGTTCCTTCCAACCCAAACCATTCTGCGATTCCGTGACAGCATAGGTGCAAGCCCTCCAGCCCAGTCTTCAGCTCTGCTCTGCCTGGGAGGAGCGAGCCCCCTCCAAAAGGATGCTGAAACCATCTGCCACCTCGTACAGGGTAGCTCTTGCTCACATCTCTTCCTTCCTTTCTCCGCAGCTTTGTAAGGAGAAGTGGTTATGACCCTTTGTTTCGCAGGAGGCACTTTCCTCTCCAGCTCGGTCCGGTCTCTCCTGCCTGGCTTCCTGCCGGAGATGGCGGGGACAGTGGCGTACCCTCTGAGCTCCTCACGCTATGGGATGTTTACCGGGAGGCTGACACCATACGTGGGTGCGCTAACACACGCGAGGTCATTGCTTCCAGCCGGCAGTCCGTGGATATCCCAGGAGCCGGTGGATTACTCCGGGGGAGGCTGCGAGAAGTCCCTGAGAAACGTGTTGAGTGCAGACTTGCTGTATCCCTCCGGAGAACGTGCAGTGCTGCAGAGCCTGGACCGAACTTGAGGTGTGGTGCGATATAGGGGTTTCCTATCGACATCTTTTTGAGGGATTTTGTTCTCAGTGAGCCGAATCACTCCCTTTACGTTATCTACGGCTTCGTTTGTGTAATCACAGATCTGCAGAGATGGCAGTGTAGGATGAGGTCCCACCTCCAGACTGTCTGGAAAAAGTTAAGGCAGCCTCGAAAACACCGGGCGAGAGCCTGTAGGGTGCAGGGCGTCCGTGAAAGGTAGGAAAGAAAAGCTGGGCTGTTGTCAGATGGCTCAGATTTACTAAACTGGCAAGGATAACAGGGAAACCCCTCCACACTCATCCTTTGCCCAGAAGGCAGGGAGACAGCTGATGTTGCACAAGGGACCACTTGCTCTCGAAGGAGCCAGTTTCCGACAGCTTTTGCAGGATCAGGAGTGCGACAGCAGGGAGCAGAGGAGCCAAGCAAGCGAGAGAGGAGAGACCTGTTGCCCCTGAGTGCTCTGAGCTCAGCGCTCTGGTCCCTGATGGTCGGTGGCTCTGCCATCTCTCTGCCATCTCCTTCCCTACTGGCATGGAGCTGTGCAAGAGGGTTGACGTTCAGAAATGCTCTTCTGCCTCTTGGAGAGAAGGGGAATTAGAAGAAAAGGGTGATTTGGATTTTTTCCTGGGTGCTCTGCAGCGGCGGTGCTGGGATGCCGTGGAAAACCCCGGGGGAGACCATCCAGAGCGTAGCCATAATTCACCTGGCATACCTTCGGGCTTAGATCCCCCCTGAGATGTTTACAGCACATGGCTGGCCGGAAAGGTTGGGGATTTCTAAATAAAAGCTGGGGTTACTGATCTGCAGGGGCTGACACGGGAGAAGTTGATGGTGTGGGTAATGTCACTCCTAGCCAAGCACCCCACGTGTAGTTACTTTGCTGGGCTGCCTCAGTTTCCCCAAGATGTTGCAAGAAAATTGGAAGGTGGGGTGAGGAATGAGAGGAAAAGAATTAAACTAGCAAAATGAATACTGATGCAGAAATGGCCCGGCAAAACCCCTTGCTGCTCGTTCCTGCTTGCAGTTTATCTTCCGTATGCTTCACCTTTCCGTGCGGTAGCCTCAGCCTGCTCTAAACTCACCACCAAGCTTAACCGCTCCTGGTTTTGCAGCCCTGCTGGGTGTTTTCTTCTCCTGTACGTTGTCTGAGCTATACCCCTGCTGCATTTTTGCTTATTGATTAACCTTAACAAAGAAAAATGAGGCAGTAGCGGATTCCCATCCTTCCTAGGAAATCCATCGGCACTATTGTTGCCTGCTGCCTTCCTCCAAGGCAGGCACGAGCACAGGCCCTGGGTGGGAGGGGGGGATCCAGAGGATCAGTGCAGCAAAAGCCTCTTTTGGCATCAAAATACGTCCCCCTGCCTGTCTGGGGTCCCAATTTGGGGCGAGATGCTGAAGTCTCGGGAATTGCAAACGCACAGCTCTTTAGCCAGGTAGGAAGGGGAGAAGCATCCCTGTGCCCTGGCAGCCCTGCAGAAGCAGGCTGAGCACAGCCCGTGGCCGTGCAATCCGTAATTTCGGTGGTTTTCTTTCCTCGGCAGCACCCTGCACTCCAGAGAGGGGAGAGCGGAGGTTTTGCAGAGCCCGGCTGAGCTGCCGACACGTTCGCATCTGTTTCCAGCTACGCCCCACGCCGGGTTTTTGGCGGGGAGGGGGAGGATTTGCCTCTTTTTACGGCTCTATTTTTATCCCGCTCCGCGAGGCTTCACCACCCCGCGTTTGCAAAAGCTAGAATTCAAAACATCCTGGCGAAGGCTGCCCGGGGAGACGCCGCGCAGATTCCCACGTCGCCGCCCCGGGGTTTTGCCGAGCACCATCTGGCAGCGCCGACTCCCACACCGCCGGCGCTCGAGCCGAGCCCCGCGCAGGTTGAAGGGTTGCGGACCAGCTCCGGCTGCTGCCGGGTTTATCCTGGCTGCTCCCGAAGGAGCTGAGGGACATCCTTCTCTGGACTGAGCTGGAAACGTGATGCCTCGGGGAAGGCACTCGGGTGGGAAGGATGCTTGGCCCTGCCAGCTTTTAGCTCACCCTCCCTATATCCGAGCTGAAATTGCTTCAATTAGGGATTGCGGTAAATCATTGTAGCTAAACCGCCGCAAATACCCTTGTGGATACTCTTTAAACAGCTTACCCAGCTTTAGCTTGCTTCGGAAAGGAATCAATTCCTGTCCAATCTTCTTTAAATTTGGTTTAAATGGAGTTAAGCAAGTCCACACCGTTTTTAATTAAGACCAGTTTGAAACCAGTTACGGTAAATGAGTGGAAGTTGCGTTTTCTGCCACGGTGAAGTTCAGCACTTTGCGGCCAAGGTAGGAAAAGCCAAGTTCATGTCGGAGTCTGCCAGCCACCCCCCCGGAGCGATCTGGGGACACCTCGGCCGCTGCAGATCTCGAGACAGCTCAGCCCATCGAGCAGCCAGACGGCCCGAATGTTCCAGGCTGCTATACAATATATATTTATAAGGGCCTTAATATAGATCCCTAATTGCCTGTCTCGATTGATTTATAGCATGGCCGTGCGAGCGATGGGAACGGCACGAACCGGTGAGCGCTTGGGGCTGCACTGGGGGGGTTTCGGCAGGCGTTCGCCACGCTCCGCTCGAGCTAGCACCCATGGGTGGCGGGGATGGATGCTGGTGCTGGCTTAGGTGGTGCAAGAAGCCCATTCGCCTCCCTGGCTCTACCCCAGGCTGCGAAGCTTGCCTCGGGGTGTGATTTGGTAGCCCAGCATCCCGGGATGCGGGAGGATGCTGTAGTCGTTGAGAAGGGTCCAGGCTGGCTGGATGGTGCGGACTCATTTCGGGCACGGAGCTGCGATTTCCACCTGCCTTTCGCAGGCTGTTTCTACCGACTCGTTTCACCGCTCTGATGTTCCCATGGGCCTAAAATTCCCTTTTGTTCCGATTATAGCTGATATCTGGGCTGAGTTTCGTCATCCCTCTGAGCAAGGATCTTTCTTCCAGCTCCTTCCCCCGTGGCAGTAAAAAAAAAAGGCAACAGAGCCGTGATGTGCCACCAGCCCCGCTCCGGGTACGTTAACAGCCGATCTGGCAGGTTACGGCTCTGCGAAGTCTCGCTTCGAGGGAAGGGGGAGAGGTGCAAGCTTCAATTAATTAAGCCGCAGCTTTCATAACACTTCTCTCCGCTTGTCTCTCGTGCTTCGTAGAAATACTTTGCAAGCTGCTCCTACGGTTCTGTTGAGCTGAGGACGCCGCTGCGCTGAGCCGTAACCCGCAGGGTGGCAAGCTGAGCTCCGGGCTACGCCGGGGAGGGTTACACGATGGCAAACAAGGTGCCAGCCGCTTCCTAGACATCCTCTAAATGCAGAGCAAACGGGAAGTTTGGAGGATTGGGAGGTTTTGCAAGATGTTTTGCCTGCTTGGCAGAAGTCTTGCCCTTTTAAATTCCAGCTGAGATTCGGTTGAGCCTTTTGCAGCCTGGGAGATTCCTGCATGCTGGTTGCTCACCCCTGGCATTACCCCGGCAGAGCTCTGGCAAGGCTGCTGCGGCACGGCGTGCCGTGGTGGAAATGCAGGGGACGCTCAGGCGTGGCTGCTGGGTGCCGGCTGGGCAAGGGATGGAGAAATGATCCCTTTTGAGTTCCGTCTCGACACTCCCAGAGGCGAAGGATGATGGAGAAGCTCCCTGGGGCATGCAGACTGTCACATCACGCTTTCCTCTCCTAAAAAAAAAAACAGGGCTAAGACTTGGTTTTGCCATCTCTGTGTCCTGGTCCCTCCTTGCTCCCAGCTCCCTGACCCACTGCCCGGCTTCCTCCAGGCTGGGCGGGAGGGTCGGAGGTTCGGGAGCAAGTCAGTGGAAGAAGACGGAAGGACTGGAGGCTGGATGTTGATCATCCCGCAGATCGCAGCCGGGATCTGATCTCCAAGGTTGGCTTTTGGCCAACCAGCTGACCCAGCAGGTCCTTCCAAGCCTCCAGCCTGAGATGCGGGAGATGCTGCACCACCTCGGGAGCGCGGAGCTGAGGGTGCTTCTGCCTGGTCTGTCTTGCGCCGGCATTCCCAGCCGCACGGCTCCTGGGCTTTGTCCTGCGCACATGGCTGCTGGCACCCCAGTCACAGGAGCGCTGGTCCTTTCGGGAGGCAGAAAAGTTGCTGCTTCCTCCTGTTTTTCCCTTGGGATGTGTTTTGGGACGTGTCATGGTTTGGGCTGTCACTGGAAGGCATGCGAGGCGGCGGTAAGGTACAAAGCTGGCTTTGCCGTGCGGAGGGAGCCCTGGGCAGGAGCTGCAGCCTGTGCTCCTGCCGGGAGAGACCGGCCCCGGCAGTGGTGTGGGGATCGGAGAGACAATTTTGGGGGTCTTGAGACGGGAGAAACTCCAAGATCAGACCTTCCCCTGGACAAGCTACAGCGGTGGGGCATTACTGGCTGGTGGGGGTGAAGGTGTGATGTCCTGCCTGCTCCTAGCTCTTGGGTCGCCGCGCGGCTCTGGTTTGGATGCCTGGGCACTGCTGTCAAAAGGGACAAAAAAGATCCTTTTTGCAGCTTTGAAAGATGGTTTCCATCTGCTCTTCACCTCCCCTCTGCACCAGAAAGAAAAGCAATGTTTGCTTTTGAGGCTCTGCCCGCAGCACAGGCTGGGAGATGGGGAAGCCGCGGAAGGCAGAGCTCCTCCGTGTCGCCTTGTCCCGACCGTGTGTCTTCTCAACCCGCTTTTGAGGAGTGCTGAGCAGCTGTAGTGACGACACGTGGGGCACGGCTGGATTTTCACGCCGGGTGCTCCCTGCCTTCGAACAAACGCACCTTTGTTTTGGAGCGCATTGGCTCAGCTAGATCCTATTTTTTTTTTTGCCCGGATCATGTTCCCCGCAGCTGAGGGGAAACACGATGCTATGGCCAACACTTGTGCTCTGGGAGATGCCTGCTTCAAAGCCTGGTTTGGAGTTTGGGATGCATCAAGGCAGGGTGAACACATGGCTCCCATGGGGAGGAGATGCCAGGTTCTGGTCCAGATAACCTCATATTTTATTTTCCTTTTTCTTTGGCTGTGTATGTTCTCTTGGATGCTAAATCCAAGCCCGGGGAAGCCGCCTTGGCTGAGTCCACGTCTGCTTCTCTCCGTATCACCGGGACAGGCAGGGTGGAAAACAGCCCAGTGGCTTTTCCATCAGCTTTCCTGGGCTTTGGCGGCTTGATTGTATCTTTAATTGGCTGCTCCGTGCTCTGCTGAGTCTCGATAGAAGTAGACAACGTACATAAATCAAACTCTTCAGGTTTCCTTTGGCGATCTGATGGAAATACTGGCTGTTCTCAGAATGGGGGGATAACCTTTGGGGCGTTGGTGTGTGCCAGTTTCCCTCCTTACCGGGGTTAGACATGGTCTTTCCATAGGAGAAATTAAGGGAGAGAGCTCCCCTTGTTGCAAACTCATCTTTAAAACTCTCTCTCCAAACACTCGGTTTGAGTGCCGTCCTGCTAAATAAACCGTCTCCCCTGTGGCAATCTTTACCTGCCAGCTCCCTGCACTTGTGGGTTTGAAGGGGTGTTTTTTCTGATGCTCTCAGCAAACCCTGAGCTGGGAGGTGCCCCTTTGCCAGCCCTCCCTGCCTACCTGCCCTGCAAACAGCCTCGGCCTGAGTTAGGATGTCTTTCCAAGTGGGTGCCTCGCAGCAGCCCGTGCACCTTACAACCCGGAGCACCGTTTGCTGTTAAACGAGCAATAGGAGCCCAGCAAAAGGGAATTAATGGCCCTGAGAGGTGCAGAGGGGGATGCCAGCTGAGCAGAGGCTGCGAGCAGAGGCTTGCCAGCTGCGGGTGCCCTGCGCGGCAGGAGGGTGCAGAGCATCCCTTCGCCGTACCGCTAGAAATCCTCTGGCCCCAAGGAAAGTGCCTAAGGAGAAAACACCAAAGAGCCTCGTGTCCTGGAAGTGAATCGGTTCTGGGTGTGTTGGAGCACATCTAGGTTCTCCTGAGCGCACCGCCTCTCCTCTCTCTGCTTTTGCACCCTCCCCTTCCCTCCGGCCGGGGCACTTCCCGCACCCTCCTTGCTCGGAGAGTCTGGCCGCTCTCATTACCCATCATTTTCTGCCATTGAGGTTTATGAATGTGATCTGTGATAGCCGCTGCCTCAAAACGAAGCCTTGTTTGCCTTCCGGGCAGAAACCAGGGCTGCTGCAGAAGCGGCGAGTGGGTTTGTGGCCTGAGCCAGCTCCCATCCAGGAGCAGGGATGCTCCAGGCTGGAGGGACCGCTGCTCCCTTGTGACAGTCTCCCTTCCCCAACCTTCAGCTGCTTTTGTTATAAACATTTTTTGCAAACAGAGAACAAAAAACAAAAAAACCCACCCATTTTTTGGTACAATCTCTAAGCTTGGAGCTCTGCTGTGGTTTGACCAGTACTTTATGCCAACCATGGGGCACGTTGTATGTGCCACTGTTGCACCAAGTGGCTCCTGCTCGGGGGGAAAGCACGTCACCGAGCGTAAACCGGTGGCCGTGCCGTGACTCGGGGCTGAACGTGTGTGTCTGCTGCTATGTGCACGCTGGGCTCGGGGCATGTGGGGCTGAATTAAAGGCTCTTTAACTCAGCAGCAATCTGGTTTTTGGGCTGAGTGTACATGCCGTATCCAAGGAGACGGGATTGCCTATTGATCTAGAGCCTCGTGCTCCCTTCTCCTATCAGCTACTGAAGCTGAACGGCTCTGGGATGATCTCCCAAAAAGCCCGTTTCATCCCTGCGTGCTGCTTCAGGGGCTGGGACCACCGCATGATGCTTTTCCCTGGGATGGAGAGAGCTGCGGCAGGGCTGGCTCTGCTTGGACCGAGCAGACGCGGTTACATGAGGCTTGGAAATCTTTTCATGCCCCAACCCTCCTCTGCCGAGTGCTGTGACTGTAGTTTGGGTGTTTGCTCTCTGATTAAGGACTGCTTTGGTAGGAGGGCCCCGGCTGCTCTAATCTGCTCTCCCCTTCCCCTGCCTCCCCAGGTACGAAAGGCTTGGAGTGCTCGCCCTCCACCCCCACCATGAACTCCTACTTCTACAAGTTCATGATCAACCTGCTCAAACCACCATGAACTCCTACTTCTACAAGTTCATGATCAACCTGCTCAAACGCTTCAGCAGCGAACGGAAACTTCTGGAGACCAGAGGAGCCTTCATCATCAGGTCAGAGCACCCCACCAGCCTCGCTGAAGCCCCCGAGCACCCCCTCGGGCAGGGTGGGCTGGGGATGGCGGGGTCGAGCAGCCCAAGCACCCAGCTCCCTCGGAGCCAAAACTGTTTCTACAAGCTTCCCTTGCTCAGCGGCAGATGGTTTTAGAGCGAACAGGACTTGGCTTTCACATGTTGAGGCACCGTATTTCTCGCTCCCATCCCCAGAGGCAAAGTAGCTCCTTATTAAATAGCGTTGTCAAAGCCCGTTTCGTTAAGGAACAGCTAGACCAGCCGGAGGACGAAGACAGGCTTGGGCTCGGGGTGCCAAGTCGAGTGAACCCCTCTGCCCGGCTCGGCGTGACGCTCAGCCAGCGCAAGCCTCGTCCTCCAAAGCCACGTGTTGCGATGCTGAGCTGGTAGGTTTTGCTTCGGCTTTTTAAGGAGCTGCGGTGGAGGCTGGAAAGCCAAGTGTCATGGCATTTGGCAGGGCATCGTCTTTAATGCAATGAAATGCGGGGCAAGGGACAGCAGTTCCTCGGCTCGCTGGGAAATAATGAGCTTAATGGTCAAGGCGAGGTGGAGAAATCGGTGAGGAGTTTGGTGGGAGGAGGGGGCAGGACCCTGGGTTTTCCTCCCTTGCTTTCAGGGAGGTGGCATCAAAATGAACATGGGGAGAGCAAGAAACCCAAGCCATGCTCCCATGGGAGAAGAGAGCTGCCTCTCCGAAGGTGGAGGGGTGCACGAGGTGCTGATGGAGGGTCCCATCACTGCGATCGCTAAAGAAAGCGTGCAGAGCTCTCAAAAGCTGCTAAGCTGAGCTGGGTGCCGAGTCGTACCCGCTTGGGCAGCGGTTTGTGCCCAAGTCTTCAGGCCAGCCGAGAGTGCGCCGAAAAGCTGTCGCTGGATTCATCCCGCGAGCGATGAGCGTCGAGGCGAAGCATGGCAGGTTGCAAAAATGATGAAACGTGGGCAGGGTCGCAGCTGCTGTTTGGGCTGCAGGGCAAGGATTTCAGAGGTTTCCCCCCACTTACATTAAATTTTAATGTAATACATTACGTTTTCCCCAAAAAATATCTAGCTGAGCATATTTTTTTTTTGCTTCTGATAGGAGTCTGTCAATGTTGGGTTTAATCGTATGGGGATGTAAGGATAGGGCAGTGGGCAGGGCCCACTCGTAGCGTTCTCCCTGGTTTGCGCAGCCCTTGGCAGGGGAAGCAGCCCTATTCCTCGTTAAGGGAGCAGGGCCATTAGAGCAGTAGTGAGCCTGGGCAGGGTCCCATTTATCCCCCATTTATCTCTGGGGGATAACCCAGCACCAGCCCGTGGTCCATCGGCCAGTGCTGCTGGTGCATCCAAGAGGTGCCCTTAGAGGTGCCCTTCTTGGTCTGCCGCTTTCCCCGGTGGGATCCAGCATGGCATCACCAGATCAAACCACGGTGTGATGCCTCGTCCATGCCACCACCCAAGCGGACCTCATGGAGGGAGAGCCTACGGCCGCGGCGGAGCTCACATGCCAGGCTGAGCCCCGGCAGAAGGAGGAGGGAAGGGAAGCATCTAGGAAAAGGTTCTTCAAGGCTCTTCAAAGCTGCTTAGATGCCTCGCGAACGCCTGCAAGAGGGACCCTCCATGTGAAGGGATGTGCCGAGGGGGCAAACCGGGATGGTCACCTGCCCGTCGCCGTCTCCTGCAGGGAAAAGCCGTCTCATGCTTTCCACCCCTCTCCCCTTGAGGAACCAGAGAGGTGGCAAACCCGCTCCCAGGGTCCTTTCCAAGGATTTTTTTTTTTGGCTTGGCATCGGTTTCCTGCATCGCAGCAGACGAGGGATTCTTTTGGGGGTCGGTCTCTCTCACTGTCACCTGTGACTTTTTTTTAGGCTGGAAGCCAGTAAAGTTATTCCACCTTCGAAACTTGGGATTCAAAGCACCGCCTTCTCCTTTCGAGCCAGGTGTGTTTGCACTCAAATGTGGCTCCCAAAGGGCTGTCAGAGGCAGGAGCATCAGCCGTCGCCCCGTGTTACCTCTCACCTTGATGAGCAGACCCGAGACCTTCCAGCCTTCTCGTTAATTGGGAGCTATCTGCCCTAGCTGGCACGTGGCCGTCCTGGACTTAATGGAGCCCTTAAGCAAGACGCAAATACTCACATTCAGCTGCTGGCCTCCCAAGGGTGGCTTGGAGCAGCAGAAAAATGCAGAGGAGCTTCCAAAGCATCACGTGGCTCCTTGGAGCGGCACGGCCGTCCTCTGGGCAAAGACCCTGCCGAGGGAAAGCTGCTCGGCCGGTCAGGAGGCAGGCAGCGGAGCGGCACCAAGCTTTTCAGCCCGCACCGGGGTTTGCAGGCTGGATTTAACGCGTGCTTGTTGGTACCGGTGCTATGGGGTGGGGGGGATTAAGCGAAAGGCTAAGCCCTACCCCGTGGACATCAGTGTTGCTGCTGGGAGCACGGTTTGAGGATAGGGCTAGCTGCCCTAGCAGCTTGCTGCCCTTGGAAGGAGCCATCTTCTCCCCCCCTCATCCCTCCCCAGGGCTGGTTGTGCAGCCCCCGTGCTCTCCCCGGGTTCTGTCTGAGCTCCGGGAGCTGGTTTAGCTCACTAAGCCCAGCCCAGCACTAAAGCAGCTGGCTTTTTGCTGCTCTCTGAGGTGGAGCAGCTCAGGCATTCGTGGCTGATGTACCTTGCCAGGACGGCAAATGAACCGCCCCGGGCTACGGGATGCGCTCAAGTGGCTAGAGACATCCCCGTGCACGTTGTGTGCGGATGCCTTGAAGTGCAGGGCTTAACTTTTAAGCCCAGAGAGGCCGTTTTCTCACCAAGCAGTGGCACTCCGGGGTGCGAGAGGACGCCTGAGTCAGCGCTTTGCTCCCCAGGCAGGGACCCGTGTGCAGGGGTTGTCTCAGCTTGTTTTATAGAGCCGTTAAATAAACCTCCCCGCTGCCTAGCACCTTCTCACGGGGCGTTTTCCGAGGTTAAACTGCGTGGAAGGGGCCCTGGGGGTGACTTCTCAGCCACATCCCGGGCGACGCAGGCGGCGGGGCTTGGCCATTCGACTGGGGATGGTCCTTGGCTTTTTGGGGGATGCCGGGAAGGTGGGCTGGTTCTCCATCCATTCTGGAAGGCGTAGGCTGGAGCAGATAAGGTTATTCAGCCAATTTATGGCATGAGCTGGGGAGCTGGAAAATCCCAAGTCTCGTGATGCAGCCGCGGGTTTATGGCTCCTGCAGACGGGAAAAGGTTACCTGGCTGGAAATCCTGCCTTTTCCTTGAAGTCTCAAAGTCCTGCTGGGATGAGGCCAGCAGAGAGCTGGGTAGCGAAGAGGGCAGAGCCGGGGACAAGCACCGGCACATCACGTTGGGTGCGTGAAGGGCTTTACAGTGATGCCCATGGCATGGTGCTGGGGTGGCCGGTCCCCTCTTTTTGGGCAGGAAGGGGACTTTTCTGCCTCTGGACCTGACTGTGCAACACCCCTTTCTCCCCAAAAATTAGGGGGAAAAAACCCAAAGCGGGTTTGAACCTGCTAACTGGGGTGGGGAATCGGAGAAGGGGGGAGTGGAGGGCCGGCGTGTCTTGCGGAGCACAGACATCCGATGCTCTTGGCAGGCGGTGAGGAGCATGTTAAATCACTTTTTGCTCGGCCTGCCTAGCATTCCCAGGGCCGTGCTCTCTGTCTGGGGGGGTGGGAAGGGAAGGACAGCCTGCCAGCATCCCGGTGGGGAGGGCTCTGGGGAGGGAGTGGGATGGGGTGTTTAGCCACAGGCTCAGATAATGAGGGATACGCCAGGGATCCTGGACGGAGCTGGCGGGTGTCTGCTTTGGTGGTAAGGGGATGTCGAAGCCCCAGGATGCCACCATCCTGCGGTCATGCGCTGGCCTCCTGCCCCGTCCTGGCCCCCCCACCCCATCCTTAACTCATCCTCTCCTCCTGCCTCGCTCGCCCACCTCCCCGCCCGTCACCCGCCCCTTGCCGGGCGATGCTCAGGAGCTGGGGCTAACCAAAATCCTCCTCTTCCCCCAGGCCTCGATGCTCTCAGGCTCCCCTGGACACGAGGTTTGCTTGGCCAAACATCCCGATACCTCTGGATGAGCTGGATGCTCCCAGGGCTGGGATGCGGGATCCCCTCCCGCTTCTCCTTCCTTCGGGTGTGCTGATGCCACCATGCCCCCTCCAGCTCCCAGTGCCAAACCCGTGCCCTGAAAATCCCTCCGACCCACCAGCAAGTGATTCGGGGCCCCGGGGGGAGCGCGTGTCGCCTCTTCCTCTCTCCCACCCTCCAAGCTGCTGCGTTGCAGAACAAAACCTGCGTTTGTTTTCGCGGGAACCGTTCGGCTTGTACTCAGCAAAGTGCAAAAAAAAAAAAAAAAAAAAAAGAAAGAAAAAAAAAATGCAGCCCCTTTGATAAACTGTGATATGAACTCGGGTAAAATCCAAACAGCTGTGAGCGCTACAAGGGAAGCTTCTGTGTCGGGAGGCAGCGAGCCTGCGAAAATACACTGCTCTGAACTGTGCGCTCTCCATCCCCCCCTCATGCCTTGCAGAAAGGAGGAACCAGAGAAAGCTTTTTATTTATTTTTTTATTTATTGGTTTTTTACAGCCATTTGCAAAGCAGGAAGCGGGGCTCCCTCCCATCCGAGCCCCCGGCCGGGCGCGGGGTGATGGAGCAGGGCGGTGAGCATCCCCAGCTCTGCACCGAGGTCTCCGGGCTTCTCCTCGCTCATCTCCGGCTCGTTCCTCTGCGCCTCCCTTTGACCCCTGCCCGCTCCCCAAAATCTCCTCTCCCTGGCTCTGCCTCCACCCAGCCATGGAAAACCCCGTGGCCGGAGATCCAGAGTGGCGTTTTAGTGGCGTGGGGACATCCAGGCTCTGCTTTTACGTGTCTCCCGCTGCCCCAGCTGGGCGCGGGTTCCCCTCGGGCTTTGATGTGAATTTGGGGTGGGAGCCGGCAGTCCTCCCTGTACCTCCAAAAGCCCCAGCTCTCAGATTGCCTATTTTACATCATACAATGGGTTCTGCAACCCCAAGAGAGCATGTGCTTAATGAGGTTTTAATTCACCCAGGCTATGGGGCATCACGCTGGGCTCTCCGATACCCTCCGCAGCCCCATGGAGTGGGAGCCGGAGGGGAAAACCCCAATTTCCCCCAGGCTAGAGATTGGATCTAGGGTTGCAACCGCTCTGGGAGCCATCAGCAGCGTGACCTTTGCGATGGAGGAGCCTGGTTGCTCTGCCTAAGGATTATTCCTGCTGGGATAACAGGAGCTGGGCTGGCCCCTGCCAGCCCCCTCCTGGGGCTGGACCCCCCCGGGAAGGATGGGAGATGCCTCCACTGAGCCGGTGGGGCTGGAGGAGCCGGAGGGGGGAACCAGCTCCTGGGAATGAGTTCGCTGTCCTACCCGCCGAGGCTGCTCTGGGACTGGCTGTACTCGGAGCTGCCTGGAAGGATTTGATGGGTTTTCCTGTAGAAAAATGGGAACCACATGTGAGCGGCAGCACCGGAGTGGGCTGGGACTAATTCGGGTCAGCGAGAGGGTGGAGGGGAGGAAGGGGAAGTGTGCGTAGGGGAGGAAAATCCTCCCAAAATGGCCAAGTTCCTTCAAAGGCCAGGTCCCCGGGGGGGATATTTGCTCCATCCCAGCGCTTTCCCTGGGATCCCAGCAGGAGCACAGCACCGGGGCTGGGGAAGGGGGGGAGCTGGGAAAAGGTGGGCTGGGCGGCAGGAAGAGGAGCCCACAGTTCCCGTGTTTGCTAACCATCGCGTTCCCCGGAGCAGGGCTTCAGCCTGAGCAGCTTCCAAGGTGTCTCCCATATTTTCCTTGCCCGGCCAATGGGGTGAGGACCCTCGTCGTGGGGAGGTGACGGTCGGTGCAGGAGAGGGAGGCGGTTTTGGCCGTTAGCTGCTAAATGAACCTGTCTGATCCCATCGGTGGGGGCTTGGGGGTTCTGGTGGTGTTTCCTTCTCTTGCTCTGCAAATGTGACATCTCGGTTTATTCATCTCCGTGGAGAGAAAAGGCAGAATAGGGAGTCTGGGAGAGGCTGAGTAACAGCATTTTTCCCCCGTCTTTCTTACAGGGGATCTTTCCCAGGATTATCCCCAAGGCGCAGGGCACTCTCCGTTAAAAAACCTCAAGGCAGGGCTGAGTGTTTTGCCTCCTGCTGCCCTCATCAAGGGGTTTTTCCATTCCTGGCTGCTTTCGAGCATCTCGCAGCCCATCGCTCTCCGCCGGCGCTGGGCATGCAGCCCTCCCTCCTCACCCGCCGCCCACCGATGGCCGGCACAAGCAGCGGGCGGGCGAGGATGCTCCGGCACTTGCCACAGTCACGCTTTGCCGCAGGTTTCCATCAAAGGCGGATGCTCGAGGCTGGCTGCTGCCCCGGGAAGCGCTCAGCCCAGCCGCAGGCTCCGTAGCTCCCATTGGCGGCTCCAGCCAGGCGTTCTGCTCCTGGGATGGAACATCCTGGGATGGGATGTCCTGGGATGGGACATTTTCTACTGCCTGCTGAAATCATGGAGCTGGGCAAAAACCACCGTGGTTGGAGCTCCTTCCCTTTGCTGCTCCTTCCCTTCGGTTCCGGAGCCGCTCTCGGTGCTCAGCTGCGCGTGGAGCACTGGGTGCACTGGGAGCACTGGGTGCTCTTAGGGTGCTGGCCCTGCAGGGAGCATCCAGCTGCTGTCCTCTCACACGTCTGCGGGCCTTGGAGGGTTAGGGGGAGCGAGGCTTCTCAGGCTGCATCCCTCCTTGGGATCCCTCCAGGGATCCCGGCTCCGAAGGCAGGGCAGGTGTTGGGATCCACCCCGCGATATCGAAAGGCAGCGAGAGGCGGCAGGCGCGGAGGCAAGCCCAGCAGAAAAGCCAAAATAACATCTGGGGCTTCTAAAGCACAGCATAAATGAGGGTATTTTTTTAGCTGACACTCTTGAGTCGGGAGTGCGGCCAGGCTCACCGAGTTACTTGCCAGCACCTCCTTTCCTGAGCTCTAGGATGTCCCCATTCCTCCTGCTCCTTCTGTCCCTTCTCCCCAAAGTCACACGAGGATTAGCAGTGCCTCGGGTGCGTCTGCACCTGGATTTGAGCCGGGCGAGCAAAATACAGCCAGTTTGCTCAAGCAAAGCAAGGGAAAAGTCAGCGGTAGGTCCGGGGTTGAGGTCCGAGTCGAGACATTAGCCGAAGAGATGAGGAAGCTGCCGGGACACGCTCGTCCCCGAGCCGAGCCGACGGGTCCCCGCCTGCTGCCACCCGTGGGATGCTGCCACCCCCTTCCAGTCCCTTTATTCTTTCCTTCTGGAAAGCTTCACCCCCAAATACGCAATGTATTCCTGCCGTACTCCACCCGCCAGCCAGTCCCTCCGCTTTCAGAGGTCCAGGGATGCCCAGCGGGACCATCTTCCCCCAAATTTGCCTTCCCTGCGGGGAGGATGCAAAAGCTCATCCACCCCTAGGACAGCAACCTACTCCTCAGCCATGCTTTTAGGAGCAAAAGCGCTTTTATTTCTTCATCCTAAAGCGAAGCGAGGGGGAGGGAAGGGGGAGGTCGAACGCAGGGACCACGGCTCCCGTCTCGCTGCCAGCTGTGCACGCCCCAGACCGGATCAGCCTCTCCCGGCTCCTGTTGTCACAGCTTTGCGCCCACTCCTTTAACCTGTTTTATTTGCAGCGAAGGGAAATTATGGGGGGAGAAATAAGGCGCTCGTCAGTTTTCTTGACAATTAGGCTGCACAACTGCAGCGAAGCGGCCGCGGGGAAAAGCAAATGCACACGCGGGTGCGCGCGCGCGCTGCCCACCCGGGACGTGGCGGGTCGCCGGCGGGACGCTCCCCACCCCGCTCCCCGCAGCGGGGCTCGGCGGCGGCGGCGGCGGAACCGTCTCCCGGGGGAGCTGCTCCGCGTCCCGGGGCTGGAGCCCGCCGGGCGTCCCCGGCCAGGGCCCCCTCGCTCCGGGAGCTCCTGCGGGGGGGCGCGTTTGGGGTCGGCAGCCGGGGGCCTCTTCCACCCGCTCCGGTGCCGCCGCACGGGTGGGCGTGGGGCAGCAGCCCCGGGACAGCCGCTGCGGACCCCTCTGTCCCGGGAGGGGCGGGGAGGGGAGGGGCGGGCCGGGACCGCCGCGCCTCTGCCCTGCGCCCGCCGGGGTCTCTCGGTCCCGCCGGCTGCCGCCCAGCGAGGGGGGTTCGGCGGAGCTCGGCAGGGGTGTCCCGGGACCCGCCCGAGGAGAGCTCCTGCGTGGGCAGCGCCCGGGCCGGTTCGCCTGGGCGGGGGCTGCGGCACCGGCACCGGGCCCGGCCCAGACCCGCCCCGCCGAGTCCCGCCGAGTCCTGCCGAGTCCCGCCGGGTCCCGCCGGGTCCACCCGAGTCCCGCCGAGTCCCGCCGGGTCCACCCGAGTCCCGCCGGGCCGAGGGGATCGGAGCGGAGCCGAAACAACCCGAGCTTAGCCGAGTCCCGCCGAGCCGAGCCGAAACAACCCGAGCTTAGCCGAGTCCCGCCGAGTCCCGCCGAGCCGAGCCGAGCCCACCTGAGCCGAGCCCGGAGCAGCCGAGCCGAGCCGGAACGACCCGAGCCGAGCCGAGCCCGCGGATCGGAGCGGATCGGAGCGGAGCCGAAACGACCCGAGCTCGGCCCCGCCCAGCGGAGCGGAGCGGAGCGGAGCGGAGCCGGGCCGAGCCCCGCTCAGCTCAGGGTGTTGTAAATGCTCTATTTTTTTTTAAATAATCAAGACTTGATCATATAAGCTTGATTAATAAATAAAAGAATAAAATACAAATGCATAAGTTAGGGTTGTTAAGGTAGAAACAATAACCATAGGAACCTCACCAGGGTGTTGCCATTCCATACTACGGAACTAACAGTAACGAGATGGAACGATGAAGAATTGAATAGAAAAGTCTTGTTTGAGTCCCGTGACAATGTGACCTGGTATACACCAATGATGCTGCTTGGAAAGTCCCTTACCTTTCCCACCTTGATTCAAATATCAAGAATGCCAATCAACAGATATTAATAGAAACAACCATTGATTATTTTAAGTATGGATATTGATAGAATAGTATAATCCAGAGAGCAATTAATAAAAAATGGAAAGTTAACTCTGGGACACAGACAATAGTGGTATATGTACCACACATGGTGGTGACTGTTTTGGAACAAAAGGGGGTCACTGGCGTTCTCCCAGCAGGATGATGAAGCATCAAGTAATATTGACAGAGCAAGATGATGTGATACTAAAAACAACTAACCTAGTTAACCCTGCAGTTTTCCTGAATCCTGTGCAGGAAGAAGGACAACTGGAACATGACTGTTTAACTACTGTCGAACAGGTGTATTCCAGCCGACAGGACCTGAAGGACACACCATGGGAGGATCCTGACTGGGAGCTCTACACAGATGGTAGCAGCTTTGTGGAGAATGGAGTTCGCTACGCTGGATATGCGGTAACAACGGAGAGATCGGTCATAGAGGCTGATGCTTTGCCCAGCAATACCTCAGCGCAAAAGGCAGAGCTGATAGCCTTGACGAAGGCGTTGGAACTGAGCGAAGGAAAGAAAGGAAATATTTGGACTGATTCAAAGTATGCTTTTGGTGTAGTGCGTGTCCATGGGATATTGTGGAAAGAAAGAGGACTATTATCCTCTCAAGGGGCAAACATCAAATACAAAGAGGAAATACTGAAATTGTTACAAGCAGTCCAGAGACCGATCAAAGTGGCAATCATGCACTGTAAAGCACATCAATCAGGAAATAGGAAAGAAGCTATAGGGAACAGATTAGCTGATAGAACAGCTAAAGGAATAGCAAAAAGGAATGCCTTACAGATGGCATTAATTCCCACAAAGAACATTACATTACCAAAAGAGAAACCTAAATATTCGGAGGAAGATGAGAAACTAGGGAAGTTATTAGATGCAAAAAGGAATTTAGCAGGATGGTGGGTCACAGTTCAGGGACAGGTAGTAATTCCCCCACTTCTGATGAGAGAAATATTACAAACAAAACATAAAGAGTGCCATTGGGGTCCAGAAGCACTAGTCACCTTTTTAAAGAGATATGTGGTGTAAAATTTGTTTGTGAAACAATTTGGTGGTAAAGAGAAAAGTTCCAATGGGAACCTTGAAATCGGGAGTACAACCTGGAGATTATTGGCAAATTGATTTTTCAGAATTACCCAGACAAAAAGGGCATCGATACATGCTGGTGGGGGTTGATACTTTTACAGGATGGCCTGAAGCTTTTCCTTGTCGGACCAATCAAGCAAAGGAAATCATTAAATGGTTGTTACAAGAAATAATGCCAAGATTTGGAGTACCTATTGGAATATCTTCTGATAGAGGCCCACATTTTGTTGCAGAAGTAGTAAAAAATATTAGTAAAATTCTGGGAATTACCTGAAATTTACATACCCCCTGGAGGCCTCAATCGAGTGGAAACATAGAAAGAATGAATCAGACATTAAAAAGGCAAATTAGCAAAATATGTCAGGAGACAAATTGGCTACTACAATTAGTGAATTGGCTAAATTACAATGGCCTTTGCAATCTTCCCTATTGGCTTTAGAAACTAACCAGTGGCTGTTGTCAAATATATTACCAAAATGGGAAAAGGTGAATGTGGAAGACCATGAATTGGTTGTAGATGCACTCGGTGTGGTCCAAGATAACCTCTCTTTGGCTCTCAGTTGTATCCAGGCTCAACTGTGGGCGCAATCAGTGGCCGCTTCAATCATAAGAGAGGGTGAAGAAGGCACTCTCCCCACCGACATTTGGAAAATAATTTGGGATAGTGCCACTAATTTAGAGAAAAAACTCCAGTCCTTGTGGAATTTGGTAAACTTTACCTATGATCCCATCACAAGTACAGCCACAACCTTTGTATTAACTATACATAATGCATCAATATATTCGATTTACCCTGTTATTGCATTAGGATTGAATCACAATGGAACCATACTCTATCCATTTGAGCATAGAGTGTGGGCCCAAAAAGTGGGACAGAAATGGCAAACTGCAGATTTGGAATCATGTATTGTACGAGAACAACAAGGGTTCATCTGTGAAGGTAATGCAATCAGAGGTCAGGATATCTGTTTAGATACTGAACAAAATGTTTGTCATTTTGAGACTCGCTGTGATGAAAACCCTGAAACAGTGCTTATATAGAGATTGGTAAGGGCTGTGTATGTTTGAGAACAGCTTGTGATTTTATATCCATAGATGATGTGGTTATAGATACTCGGAATCACTCAAATTTTTGTGTTTATAATTTCACTGAAATCACAGGATGTGATTTCTCGTATTTGGCTCCAGTCACATCTCACCAGCTCTTGCAATCTAATTATACATTAATTCAGGAACTGTTGCCTGCACCCATTGGAATGAATCTCACTTTAGTGAAACAATTGTTACAACACCAGGATTTAATCAAAATTTTGAAAAAAATCAAGGAAAACGGACAAAGAACTTTAATAACTGTCCATCACAATGTGGAAGAAATACACCGTGTTTTAGAGAGGGTGGAAAAGGATGCGGAACATAAATGGTGGGACGCTCTTTTCGGATGGTCACCTACTGCTACAGGCATCCTAAATAAGTTATGCCACCCCATCGTTGTTCTCCTGATACTGATTTTGATCAGTCTTGTTTTATCAGTAATACTATATATTATAATTTGGAGGATGTTGAATCGATTAACTCGTTTGGCATCTATACTTGATCCACATAATCTGCTTAACTGATTAAAAGGAAAGCATTGAAATAATTTTCAAAACTTTCAAAGGGGGGAATTGTTGTAAATACTCTGATTTTCTAAAATAATCAAAATATGATCATATAGAAAGGTTAAATTTGATTAATCAATAAAATAATAAAATACAAATGCATAAGTTAGGGTTGTTAAGGTAGAAACAATAACCATAGGAACCTCACCAAGGTGTTGCCGTTCCATACTACGGAACTAACAGTAACGAGATGGAACGATGAAGAATTGAATAGAAAAGTCTTGTTTGAGTCCCGTGACAATGTGACCTGGTATACACCAATGATGCTGCTTGGAAAATTCCTTACCTTTCCCACCTTGATTCAAATATCAAGAATGCCAATCAATAGATATTAATAGAAATAACCATTGATTATTTTAAGTATGGATATTGATATAAAAGTATAATCCAGAGAGCGATTAATAAAAATTAAATTATATATATTCTGTATGAAGGTAACTAGGTATGACTTATCTGTGATTTCATCATAAACTAACTGTTGAACAATGTAGCATTGTGAATAGGTAGGGTTTGCTTGTCAAGAGAATGATAAGTTGTAGGCCTGGTCAGTAAACCGAGGAAAACTTAGGAAGATTCCAAGAATGGCATTTTGCAACCAACCTGAGTATGCGCAAAGATTGGGTTCAACTGAAGGACACCATGAGGAAGAGTATGGACGACCACCAGAGGACCTTAGATGATCACCTGTGTACCTGGAGGCGCATGCGTCACGAGCATTTACATATATTAATGAGTTCTCGGAAACTGTATGAATATGTTAATTTTTTCCTGGAAATATGATGAATATGTATACTCTGATTGTATGTAACTTTTGTAGCAGAGAAACTAGACACGCACACAAGGTGAAGCGATCCCCTGTGCGTCCAGTGCTGCAATAAAGACGTGCCTGCTCACCTACATACATTGTGTAGATGAGTTTTCACATTACAGATTTGTAACATGTTTAACAGTCATGTAACCCAAATGCATGTTAAATAGACAAGTTTTGCCCTTGTTCCTTATCTGTCTGGGAGATAATTCTCAGGAGGTCATAAATGGTATGTTCTGCTGTGCTTTAAAATAACCTGTCACCAGAAATGTCTTCCTTAGTGCCTGCGCAGAGCAAGAACCTCCAGTAGCGAGGGCGTGCTGACCCTCAGGCAGCTTCAAAGCAACGAATACTTGTAAATAGGTTAAAAATCCGGTCCCCTGGTAGCAGCGTGCGTGTCTAAATCCACCTGACTCCACATCACTCAGCACTCAGTCAAAAGTTTTTGTGGGTAGGGGTGGATGAAATCAATATACTCTAGAGGCAGGTGCTAAAACTGGACAGGCAGTTTACCTAAATAAATCAAAATTTACCTTTGAATGGAGTGGCATGCCTTTAGATGTGGGGGGGTGTATCGCTTTTTCCTTCCTTGGTCTGAGCACAGCACAGTGAGAGGTGTTTCCACCTGGGGGAGGGAAACTCATCCAACAGCCATCATCAGGCTCAGGGCTTGTGGTCCTTGATGGAGCCCTAAGTGCTTGGGACAGCTTTAGCTGTGTGGTGCTTCTCATTCTGCTCCCAGGTTTTCCCATTAACGTTTGCTCTTTGGTTAATTTGTCTGTGCAGTGTTTAGTAAACATTCTCCATTCATAGCTCTGAGTCCCCCCCTTTTTTTTTTTTTCCAAGGCAGGTAAACTACATGTGCCTTTCTTTGAAACCCCATGAATAGCTCTGGAGTTTATCTTGGGAGCAGAGAAAATAGGGACCCTTTAGAGCAGAGAAGAGAATTTAATACGAGAAGCACTGCAATGATATGCTGCTTGTGAGGAGGAAAGTACCTGCTTCAACTTCTTTTGGTAGCTTCTGCATTGTTTAGCAGTAACTACTTAAAAGACTGATTACTTCTGTTACAGGACATCTTGAAAAACAAGGGTTAAAAGTAAGAAAGAAGAATGTAAAGAAGATACTTCATAACAACTGCACCTGGCACTTAGACATATTAGAGATAAAGACTGTCTTCACTAACTCTCTGCTAACTAGCAATAATGATTAGCACAAGGACGAATCTTAGAAAAATAGGATGGACTGCCAAAATAGTGCCCCAGAGTTAACTTGTCTCATTATAATCTCATTATAATGCTAAGGAACACACCTCCTAGCTAGAAAAGCCCCAACCCAATTAAGCCCCCTACTCTCTGAGCATGCGTGGTGAATTAAAAGAGAACTGTAACTTTAAGATGAAGTAAGAAAAGTATTAACCAAGAGTTAATTAAGGGGTAGAACCAGGAGGCGTAACTAACTTTGTTAACTGTTTTAAACACCTGTCATGATTTTAACCCGGTGTGCAAGCTTTGAGGAGAAATCCCCTTGCACCCGGCGCCGCAATAAACATGCCTGCTTTGTAACTGTGTGTGAGTTGTGAAGTTTGTTTCCGCGTGTCAATACTGGAATACTGCATCCAGCTCTGGAGTCCTCAGCACAGGAAAGACACGGACCTGTTGGAGCAGGTCCAGAGGAGGGCCACAAAAATCATCAGAGAGAGGAACCAATCTCCTATGAGGAAAGACCGAGAGAGTTGGGGTTGGTCAGCCTGGAGAAGAGAAGGCTCCGGGGAGACCTTCTTGCGGCCTTTCAATAATTAAAGGGGGCTTAGAAGAAAGATGGGGAGAGACTTCTAACAGGGCCTGTAGCGATAGGACAAGGTCTTTAAACTAAAAGAGGGATAGGTCTTTAAACTAAAAGAGGGTAGATTTAGACTAGATATAAGGAAGAAATGCTTTACAATGAGGGTGGTGAGGCACTGGCACAGGTTGACCCAGAGAGGTGGTAGATGCCCCATCCCGGAAACATTCAAGGTCAGGTTGGACGGGGGTCTGAGCAACCTGACCTAGTTGAAGATGTCCCTGCTCGCTGCAGGGGGGTTGGACTAGATGACCTTTAAAGGTCCCTTCCAACCCAAAACATTCTATGATTCTGTGATTTCACTGTTGTTTCCCTCTTGGCTCCTATTACCTCAGGAGCCCCCGGCTCATCTCCGTAAGACTTCACGTCTGCTGCGCCGTACCCAGCACGTCTCAGAGCAACAGGCTGAGGGCCCTCGCTAGCACCCTGTCCCGCTAACCTTGGCGTGTCATCCCTCAGCTTGTCACAGGCAAGCCTGATTATCATCTCCCTCCCCTTTCAAGTCTAGTTTAAAGCTCTGTCAATGAGACCCGCTAGCTCAGCAGCAAAGACCCTCTTCCCCCTTTGAGGAAGGTGAATCCCATCTGACACCAGCTGGCCTGGTGCCGTGTCGGCCATCCCATTATCAAAAAACCCAAAACTGTGATGGTGACACGAGTCACAGAGACATGTATTAACAGACCAGGTCCGTCTGTTTCTTCCACTGTCGCTGCCCACAACTGGAAGGCGAGAGGAAAAAATAACCTGCGCTCCAGATTCCCTTAACAACCGTCCCAAAGGCCCTGAAGTCTCTTTTGATTGCCCTTGCACTACGCGTTGCAGCTTGATCACCACCCACATGGAAGAGCAGTAACAGGTAACGGTCCGAGGGCCGTACCAGGCTAGGGAGTTTCCTAGTGATATCCTTAGCCCGGGCCCCAGGGAGGCAGCAGACTTCCCTAAGAGGAGGGTCTGTGCGGCATATCGGACCCTCTGCTCCCCTCACAAGGGAGTCGCCTACAACCGTAACCCGCCTTTTCTTCCTCGTGGAGGCGGTCGCAACACAGGGGGTAGGCCTTTCTGACCTCGGCAACACCTCTGGTGTGGACGGACCGTCATCCCCATGGTCCATTGACTGGCCTTCCCCAGCCAGAGCCTCAACCCTCTTGCACAGAGGCACCTGGGAGGGCGAGGGGGGCACGGAGGGGGTTCGCCTGCTGCCCCGGGCGTGGGCTTGCCTCCGTTCCCCCCTTTCCTCTAAGCTACCGCCTTCGGCCTGGCAGGCGGAGGACACAGGATCCCTTTGGTCTCGGGTTTTTGCTGGCGGCTGCTCCTGCTCCCGACAGCTGGGCAGCGGCCCCAGGCCCCTCCGGGGGAGCTTCCCGCGGTGCCGCGCTCGGTGCTGGAAGCAGCTCTCTCCTGCAGGACCCACCCACGACTCTGCTGGGCGAAGGCATCGCACCCCCTCGGCCGCCCCCTCCCCGGCGGGAGGAACCCCGCGCCCTCCTGCCGTGTCTGGGACCGGGTCATAGCAAGGGAATTCGGGTATCCTTGGGGACGGAGACTCACCCTGGTCGCTGGGATACGCGTCCTGGTGAAGACAACGGTGCTGTGCGAGAGCCTTCGAGTGGGCAACAACCTACTGAGTGTGTGCGATGGCGTGTGGGGACGTGGGAGTTGTTGTGGAGAGGCAGTCTGGGATTTCATCAAGACTGGGATCCTAAACTAACCTCAGTTAGTGATTTTTATAGTAAAAAATGGACCCCTCGGAGGAGATTTTAGATGCAAACACAGGTCCACCTCAGTGTAACGAGTGACATTAAAACGAAGACACGTGCAGACGGACTTTGGTGTGAGCGACCAGTCAGTGACTGCGGTGTGATTCCGTCTTTGCCGCTGTTCCGTACGAAGGACCCCGCGTGTGTCCCAGGGGTGCGCTGGCTGATGGGCAGTGCCCGGCACCCCGCTCTGCAGAGCGGCGATACAGACCGAGGTCTCGGCTCCCGGTGCTGACGGGACAGCGGGCGAAGAGCCCCGGTGTAGGGACCGGGACCGCACCCGCAGCCCGCCCGGCCCCGCCGCCTCCCGCGGCCCCCACCCGCGCCCCCGCCCGCCCCTTCTCCCCCGCGGGTCTGTCCCCGCGGCAGCTGCAGCGGGATGGCGCTGCTGCCCGTCCCCAGCGTGCGGGGCAGGGCTGCGCACACGGAGCCCGAGGGGTCCCGTCCCGTCGGGCAGAGCCCGGCGGAGACCTGCGCGGGGGACGGGCGGGAGCGGCGGCAGCAGGAACACGCTCCCGAGCCGGTCCCCTCCCGGGGCCGGCCCGGGCCGGGCTTCCCGAGTGGGGCGCGCCCCCGGGAGCGGGGCGAGCCCGGGCGCGGCTGGCTACCGAGCCCGGCTGGCTACCGAGCGCGGCGGCGGGGCCGGGCCGGCCGGCAGCGCCGAGCACCGGGCGCAGTCTGCCGCGGGTGCGGCCGAGGGCCGGCGCGGGCTTCGTCCCGGCCGGCACCGTGCGCCTCCGGGGAGCGCCGGGACGGCGGCAGCCGGCGCGGCCCCTCGGCCTCGGCGTCCTCGTCGCCGCCCGGGACACGGGGACCCCCGGGGCGCTCCCCGGCCCCCGGCAGCATCCCGCCCCGCCCGCCTCCCCACCCCCGCCGGAGCCGGGCAGGACGCGGAGCTGCAGCGCCCGGTGCGCGGTGCCGAGGGGCCGGTTCCTGACCGCCATCGCGCTGCCCGCCCCGCCCGCCCCTGCCGCTGCGCCCCGCCCGGCCGGGGGGGCTCGGCTGGGCCCGGCTGGGCTCGGCTCGGCTCGGCTCGTTCCGGCTCGGCTCGGCTGCTCTGGGCTCGGCTCGGCTCCGCTCGGCGGGACTCGGCAGGGCTCGGGTGATTTCGGCTCGGCCCGGCGGGGCTCGGCGGGACCCGGCGGGACTCGGCGGGGCGGGTCTGGGCCGGGCCCGGTGCCGGTGCCGCAGCCCCCGCCCAGGCGAACCGGCCCGGGCGCTGCCCACGCAGGAGCTCTCCTCGGGCGGGTCCCGGGACACCCCTGCCGAGCTCCGCCGAACCCCCCTCGCTGGGCGGCAGCCGGCGGGACCGAGAGACCCCGGCGGGCGCAGGGCAGAGGCGCGGCGGTCCCGGCCCGCCCCTCCCCGCCCCTCCCCTCCCGGGACAGAGGGGTCCGCAGCGGCTGTCCCGGGGCTGCTGCCCCACGCCCACCCGTGCGGCGGCACCGAAGCGGGTGGAAGAGGCCCCCGGCTGCCGACCCCAAACGCGCCCCCCCGCAGGAGCTCCCTGGAGCGAGGGGGCCCTGGCCGGGGACGCCCGGCTGGCTCCAGCCCCGGGACGCGGGGCATCTCCCACGGGAGACGGTTCCGCCGCCGCCGCCGAGCCCCGCTGCGGGGAGCGGGGTGGGGAGCGTCCCGCCGGCGACCCGCCACGTCCCGGGTGGGCAGCGCGCGCGCGCCCCCGCGTGTGCATTTGCTTTTCCCCGCGGCCGCTTCGCTGCAGTTTGTATTAACGGGGCCGGGGGGCGGAGCCGGAGCGAAGGGGCGGAGCCGGAGCGAAGGGGCGGGGCCGGAGCGAAGGGGCGGAGGCGGGGCGGGGGCCGGAGCGAAGGGGCGGAGCCGGGGTGAAGGGGCGGAGGCGGGGCGGGGGGCGGAGGCGGGGCGGGGGGCGGAGCCAGAGCGAAGGGGCGGGGCCGGAGCAAAGGGCCGGAGCCGGAGCGAAGGGGCGGAGCCGGAGCAAAGGGGCGGAGCCGGGGCGAAGGGGCGGGGCCCGTCCGGCGGGTTCTCTGCCGGGGAAGGGGCGGAGGGGGTGGTCCGCTCCCGGGGCCTGAGCGCTGCCCGGGAGCAGAGGCGGGACGGCGGGGAGGAGGAAGGGGGCGGCCGGGGTGCGGGACCCGGCGGGCGGAGGGCGGGCGGAGCGCAGGGCTCGTGTCGGCCACGTCCCGCGGCGAGAACCGGGCTCCCGCGGGGCGGCGGGGGGGTCACGGCGGAGCGGGGAGCTGCCGGGGGGCGGGGAGCGTGCGGGACTCGCTCGGGGGAGCGGGGGGCTGCGGAGGCAGCGGCGGGGCCCGAGGGGGACGAGCTCTCGCAGCGCGACCGGGAGAGAGGAGACACACACGGCAGCTGCGGCAGAGGAGACCGACGCTCCGCTTTTATGGCGCGCACGGCCGGGCAGCGAGCGGAGGCTCCGTCCCGGCGGAGCAGCGCGCCCGCAGCCTTTCCGAGCGGGCCCCGTCCGGCACAGGGCAGGAGACCCCCGGGGACCTGTGCCGGTCCGCCCCAACAGCCAAAACGGTGATGCACTCCTCCAGGGCAGCGCTGTGAAGGCCTCCGGAAAACCTGTGTTTTGGAATATTAAAAAAAAGTGGAAAAGCCGTAAAGGGCTCCCAAAATACTAAATGGTGACGCGCTCCAAACAAGCCCCAGAGTACAGAGCTACAAAAAAGTGCGGGGTTGGAGGGATCCAAAAAAGCCCCAGGGTACAGGACTACCTCCAAAAATTACTCCAAACTGTGCAGGGCTCATACCAAAAAATTACTCCAAACGGTGCAGGGATCCTGCCAAAAAATTACTTCAAACGGTGCAGGACTGCCCAAAAATCCTCCGGGGCAGTGCTGTTAAGGCCTCTGGAAAAAACGGGTCTGCTAATATTCCAAAAAGGACCAAAGGCGTAAAGGGCTCCCAAAAAACTAAATGGTGACACACTCCAAAGAAGCCCAAGGGTACAGAGGTACAAAAAAGAACTGGTTTGGAGAGCTCCCACAAAAACGAAACGGTGCAGGACCATCCAAAAAAATTAAAGGAGAATGGCTCCCAAAAAACCAAAAGGTGATGCATTCCTCTGGGAGGTCGGCGTGGCGATACAATCCAGAAATCACAGGTTTTGTAATATTCCAAAAAATAGCAAAAGCAGAAAGGGCATCCAAAACCCCCCAAAAAAACGGTGACCCTTGCAAAACAAGACCAAGGGTAGAGAGCTCAAAAAAAGCCCCAGGGTGCAGGACTCCTTCCAAAAATTACTCCAAAGCGTGTAGGACTCCCCAAGAAAAACTCCAAATGGGGGAAGGCTCCCCCAAAATACTCCAAATGGTGCAGGGTTCCTTCCAAAAAGTACTCCAAATGGAGCAGGGCTCCCAAAAAAGTATTCCAAATGGAGCAGGACTCCGCAGAAAAATATTCCAAATGGAGCAGGACTCCCCAAAAAATGTTCCATGTGGTGCAGGACTCCCAAAAAATTACTCCAAACCGTGCAGGACTCCCCAAGAGATACTCCAAATGATGCAAGACTCCCCAAAAACCCAAATGGTGATGCTCCCCTCCGGGGAGGGGCGGGGCGGTGATACTCACCTCTGGCAGGGCGGCTCTGCGATGCTCTCCTCTGGGTGGGGGGGCCGGCGCGGCGATGCTCTCCACGACACGGGGGGTCGTCGTAGTGATGCACTCCAGAAATAACGGGCTTTGTAATATTCCAAACAATAGCAAAACCAGAAAGGGCACCCAAAAAATAAAACGGTGACCCTTGCAAAAAGAGGCCAAGGGTACAGAGCTCAAAAAAAGCCCCAGGATGCAGGACACCTTCCAAAAAAGTCTCCAAAAGTTGCAGGAGTTCCTCCAAAAATACTCCAAACGTGGTAGGGCTCCCTCCAAAAATTGCTCCAAACCGTGCAGGACTCCCCAAAAATTTACTCCAAACGGTGCAGGGCTCCCTCCGAAATTACTCCAAACCGTGCAGGACTCCCAAAAAAATTAGTCCAAATCGTGTAGGGCTCCCCAAGAAATACTCCAAAGGGTGCAGGGCTCCCCCAAAAATATTCCAAATGGTGCAGGACTCCCAAAAAACCCAAATGGTGATGCTCCCCTCCGGGGGGTGCAGTTGGCACGGTGATACTCTCCTCCGGGGCATGGCGGGGCGGCGCGGCGATGCTCTCCTCTGGGTGGGGGGGCCAGCGCGGTGATGCACTCCAGAAATCACAGGTTTTGTAATATTCCAAAAACCAGCAAAACCAGAAAGGGCACCCAAAAAACAAAACGGTCACCCTTGCAAAACAAGACCAAGGGTACAGAGCTCAAAAAAAGCCCCAGGGTTCAGGACTCCTTCCAAAAAATACACCAAAGGGTGCAGGGCTCCCTCCAAAAATTACTCCAAATGGAGCAGGACTCCTAAACAAATATTCCAAATGGAGCAGGACTCCCAAAAAAATATTGCATATGGTGCAGGACTCCCAGAAAATTACTCCAAACCGTCTAGGACTCCCCAAGAGATACTCCAAATCATGCAAGACTCCCCAAAAACCCAAATGGTGATGCTCCCCTCCGGGGAGGGGCGGCAAGGTGATACTCACTTCTGGCGGGGCGGCTCTGCGATGCTCTCCTCTGGGTGGGGGGGCGGGTGCGGTGATCCTCTCTACCAGGTGGGGTCCAGCGCGGCGATGCTCTCCACGAGATGGGGGGTCGTCGTGGCGATGCACTCTGGAAATAACGGGTTTTTTAATATTCCAAAAACCAGCAAATCCAGAAAGGGCACCCGAAAAACAAAACGGTGACCCTTGCAAAACAAGACCAAGGGTACAGAGCTCAAAAAAAGCCCCAGGGTGCAGGACTCCTTCAAAAAAATACTCCAAATGGTGCAGGACTCCCAAGAAATTACTCCCAAGGTTGCAGGACTCCCCAAAAAATTACTCCAAACTCTGTAGGGCTCCCCAAGAAATACTCCAAAGGGTGCAGGACTCCCCCAGAAATATTCCAAGTGGTGAAGGACTCCCAAAAAACCCAAATGGTGATGCACTCCTCCGGGCGGTGCACGTGTCAGGGTGATACTCTCCTCCGGGGCATGGCGGGGCAGCGCGGCAATGCTCTCCTCCGGTGGGGGCGGCGCGGCGATGCAGTCCTCTGGGTGGGGGGGCAGGCGCGGTGATGCACTCCAGAAATAATGGGTTTTGTAATATTCCAAAAAAAAGCAAAACCAGAAAGGGCACCCAAAAAACAAAACGGTGACCCTTGCAAAACAAGACCAAGGGTACAGAGCTCAAAAAAAGCCCCAGGGTTCAGGACTCCTTCCAAAAAATACACCAAAGGGTGCAGGGCTCCCTCCAAAAATTACTCCAAAGCATGTAGGACTCCCCAAGAAAAAATTTAAATAGGGGAAGGATCCCCCGAAATACTCCAAACGGTGCAGGCCTCCCTCCAAAAATTACTCCAAATGGTGCAGGACTCCCAAAAAAATATTCCATATGGTGCAGGACTTCCAAAAAAAATATTACATATGGTGCAGGACTCCCAAAAAAATATTCCATATGGTGCAGGACTCCCAGAAAAAATATTACATATGGTGCAGGACTCCACCCAAAAATTGCTCCAAACCGTGCAGGACTCCCAAAAAATTACTCTATATGGTGCAGGACTTCCCAAGAGGTACTCCAAATGATGCCAGACTCCCAAAAAACCCAAATGGTGATGCTCCCCTCCGGGGAGGGGCGGCGCAGTGATACTCACCTCTGGCAGGGCGGCTCTCCGATGCTCTCCTCCGGGTGGGGGGGCTGGCGAGGCGATGCTCTCCATGACATTGGGGGTCGTCGTGGCGATGCACTCCAGAAATAACGGGTTTTGAAATATTCCAAAAGACAGCAAAACCAGAAAGGGCACCCAAAAACCAAAACGGTGACCCTTGCAAAACAAGGCCAAGGGTACAGAGCTCAAAAAAAGCCCCAGGGTGCAGGACGCCTTCCAAAAAAGTCTCCAAAAGCTGCAGGACTTCCTCCAAAAATACTCCAAACGTGGTAGGGCTCCCTCCAAAAATTGCTCCAAACCGTGCAGGACTCCCAAAAAAATCAGTCCAAACCGTGCAGGACTCCCCAAAAAATTAGTCCAAACTGTGTAGGGCTCCCCAAGAAATACTCCAAAGGGTGCAGGACTCCCCCAAAAATATTTCAAATGGTGCAGGACTCCCAAAAAACCCCAAATGGTGATACTCTCGTCCGGGGCATGGCGGGGCGGCGCGGCGATGCTCTCCTCTGGGTGGGGGGGCCGGTGAGGTGATCCTCTCCACGGGATGGGGGTGCCGGCGCGGTGATGCACTCCAGAAATCACAGGTATTGTAATATTCAAAAAAAAAGCAAATCCAGAAAGGGCACCCAAAAAACAAAACAGTGACCCTTGCAAAACAAGACCAAGGGTACAGAGCTCAAAAAAAGCCCCACAGTGCAGGACTCCTTCCAAAAAATACTCCAAGGGGTGCAGGGCTCCCTCCAAAAATTACTCCAAACCGTTGAGGACTCCCCAAGAAGAACTCCAAACGGGGGAAGGCTCCCCCAAAATACTCCAAATGGTGCAGGGTTCCCTCCAAAAAGTACTCCAAATGGTGCAGGGTTCCCTCCAAAAAGTATTCCAAATGGAGCAGGACTCCGCAGAAAAATATTCCAAATGGAGCAGGACTCCCCAAAAAATGTTCCATGTGGTGCAGGACTCCCAAAAAATTACTCCAAACCGTGCAGGACTCCCCAAGAGATACTCCAAATGATGCAAGACTCCCCAAAAACCCAAATGGTGATGCTCCCCTCCGGGGAGGGGCGGGGCGGTGATACTCACCTCTGGCAGGGCGGCTCTGCGATGCTCTCCTCTGGGTGGGGGGGCCGGCGCGGCGATGCTCTCCACGACACGGGGGGTCGTCGTAGTGATGCACTCCAGAAATAACGGGCTTTGTAATATTCCAAACAATAGCAAAACCAGAAAGGGCACCCAAAAAATAAAACGGTGACCCTTGCAAAAAGAGGCCAAGGGTACAGAGCTCAAAAAAAGCCCCAGGATGCAGGACACCTTCCAAAAAAGTCTCCAAAAGTTGCAGGAGTTCCTCCAAAAATACTCCAAACGTGGTAGGGCTCCCTCCAAAAATTGCTCCAAACCGTGCAGGACTCCCCAAAAATTTACTCCAAACGGTGCAGGGCTCCCTCCGAAATTACTCCAAACCGTGCAGGACTCCCAAAAAAATTAGTCCAAATCGTGTAGGGCTCCCCAAGAAATACTCCAAAGGGTGCAGGGCTCCCCCAAAAATATTCCAAATGGTGCAGGACTCCCAAAAAACCCAAATGGTGATGCTCCCCTCCGGGGGGTGCAGTTGGCACGGTGATACTCTCCTCCGGGGCATGGCGGGGCGGCGCGGCGATGCTCTCCTCTGGGTGGGGGGGCCAGCGCGGTGATGCACTCCAGAAATCACAGGTTTTGTAATATTCCAAAAACCAGCAAAACCAGAAAGGGCACCCAAAAAACAAAACGGTCACCCTTGCAAAACAAGACCAAGGGTACAGAGCTCAAAAAAAGCCCCAGGGTTCAGGACTCCTTCCAAAAAATACACCAAAGGGTGCAGGGCTCCCTCCAAAAATTACTCCAAATGGAGCAGGACTCCTAAACAAATATTCCAAATGGAGCAGGACTCCCAAAAAAATATTGCATATGGTGCAGGACTCCCAGAAAATTACTCCAAACCGTCTAGGACTCCCCAAGAGATACTCCAAATCATGCAAGACTCCCCAAAAACCCAAATGGTGATGCTCCCCTCCGGGGAGGGGCGGCAAGGTGATACTCACTTCTGGCGGGGCGGCTCTGCGATGCTCTCCTCTGGGTGGGGGGGCGGGTGCGGTGATCCTCTCTACCAGGTGGGGTCCAGCGCGGCGATGCTCTCCACGAGATGGGGGGTCGTCGTGGCGATGCACTCCAGAAATAACGGGTTTTTTAATATTCCAAAAACCAGCAAATCCAGAAAGGGCACCCGAAAAACAAAACGGTGACCCTTGCAAAACAAGGCCAAGGGTGCAGAGCTCAAAAAAAGCCCCAGGGTGCGGGACTCCTTCAAAAAAATACTCCAAACTCTGCAGGACTTCCTCCAAAAATTACTCCAAAGCGTGCAGGACTCCCCAGGAAAAACTCCAAATGGTGCAGGGCTCCGTCCAAAAATTACTCCAAGCCGTGCAGGGCTCCCCAAGAAATACTCCAAATGGTGCAGGACTCCCAAAAAACCCAAATGGTGATGATCTCCTCTGGGGGGTGGAGGTGGAATGCTCTCCTCCGGGGCGGGGCGGCGATGGTCTCCTCTGTCGGGGGAGGGGTGGCGATGCTCTCCACCGGGTGGGGGGGCCGGCACGGTGATGCACTCCAGAAATAACGTGTTTTGTAATAATCCAAAAAATAGCAAAACCGGAAAGGGCACCGAAAACCCAAAAAAACCGGTGACCCTTGCAAAACAAGACCAAGAGCACAGAGCTCAAAAAAAGCCCCAGGGTGCAGGACTCCTTCAAAAAAATACTCCAAATGGTGCAGGACTCCCAAGAAATTACTCCCAAGGTTGCAGGACTCCCCAAAAAATTACTCCAAACTCTGTAGGGCTCCCCAAGAAATACTCCAAAGGGTGCAGGACTCCCCCAGAAATATTCCAAATGGTGAAGGACTCCCAAAAAACCCAAATGGTGATGCACTCCTCCGGGCAGTGCACGTGTCAGGGTGATACTCTCCTCCGGGGCATGGCGGGGCAGCGCGGCAATGCTCTCCTCCGGTGGGGCGGCGCGGCGATGCAGTCCTCTGGGTGGGGGGGCAGGCGCGGTGATGCACTCCAGAAATAATGGGTTTTGTAATATTCCAAAAAAAAGCAAAACCAGAAAGGGCACCCAAAAAACAAAACGGTGACCCTTGCAAAACAAGACCAAGGGTACAGAGCTCAAAAAAAGCCCCAGGGTTCAGGACTCCTTCCAAAAAATACACCAAAGGGTGCAGGGCTCCCTCCAAAAATTACTCCAAAGCATGTAGGACTCCCCAAGAAAAAATTTAAATAGGGGAAGGATCCCCCGAAATACTCCAAACGGTGCAGGCCTCCCTCCAAAAATTACTCCAAATGGTGCAGGACTCCCAAAAAAATATTCCATATGGTGCAGGACTTCCAAAAAAAATATTACATATGGTGCAGGACTCCCCAAAAAATATTCCATATGGTGCAGGACTCCCAGAAAAAATATTACATATGGTGCAGGACTCCACCCAAAAATTGCTCCAAACCGTGCAGGACTCCCAAAAAATTACTCTATATGGTGCAGGACTTCCCAAGAGGTACTCCAAATGATGCCAGACTCCCAAAAAACCCAAATGGTGATGCTCCCCTCCGGGGAGGGGCGGCGCAGTGATACTCACCTCTGGCAGGGCGGCTCTCCGATGCTCTCCTCCGGGTGGGGGGGCTGGCGAGGCGATGCTCTCCATGACATTGGGGGTCGTCGTGGCGATGCACTCCAGAAATAACGGGTTTTGAAATATTCCAAAAGACAGCAAAACCAGAAAGGGCACCCAAAAACCAAAACGGTGACCCTTGCAAAACAAGGCCAAGGGTACAGAGCTCAAAAAAAGCCCCAGGGTGCAGGACGCCTTCCAAAAAAGTCTCCAAAAGCTGCAGGACTTCCTCCAAAAATACTCCAAACGTGGTAGGGCTCCCTCCAAAAATTGCTCCAAACCGTGCAGGACTCCCAAAAAAATCAGTCCAAACCGTGCAGGACTCCCCAAAAAATTAGTCCAAACTGTGTAGGGCTCCCCAAGAAATACTCCAAAGGGTGCAGGACTCCCCCAAAAATATTTCGAATGGTGCAGGACTCCCAAAAAACCCCAAATGGTGATACTCTCGTCCGGGGCATGGCGGGGCGGCGCGGCGATGCTCTCCTCTGGGTGGGGGGGCCGGTGAGGTGATCCTCTCCACGGGATGGGGGTGCTGGCGCGGTGATGCACTCCAGAAATCACAGGTATTGTAATATTCAAAAAAAAAGCAAATCCAGAAAGGGCACCCAAAAAACAAAACAGTGACCCTTGCAAAACAAGACCAAGGGTACAGAGCTCAAAAAAAGCCCCACAGTGCAGGACTCCTTCCAAAAAATACTCCAAGGGGTGCAGGGCTCCCTCCAAAAATTACTCCAAACCGTTGAGGACTCCCCAAGAAGAACTCCAAACGGGGGAAGGCTCCCCCAAAATACTCCAAATGGTGCAGGGTTCCCTCCAAAAAGTACTCCAAATGGAGCAGGGCTCCCAAAAAAGTATTCCAAATGGAGCAGGACTCCCCAAAAAATGTTCCATGTGGTGCAGGACTCCCAAAAAATTACTCCAAACCGTGTAAGACTCCCCAAGAGATATTCCAAATGATGCAAGACTCCCCAAAAACCCAAATGGTGATGCTCCCCTGCGGGGCGGGGCAGGACGGTAATACTCACCTCTGGCGGGGCGGCTCTGCGATGCTCTCCTCTGGGTGGGGGGGCCGGCGTGGCGATGCTCTCCACGAGATGGGGGGTTGTCGTGGCGATGCACTCCAGAAATAAAGGGCTTTGTAATATTCCAAAAACCAGCAAATCCAGAAAGGGCACCCAAAAAAACAAAACAGTGACCCTTGCAAAACAAGACCAAGGGTACAGAGCTCAAAAAAAGCCTCAGGGTGCAGGACTCCTTCCAAAAAATACTCCGAATTGTGCAGGACTCCCTCCAAAAATTATTCCAAAGCGTGCAGGGCTCCCCAAGAAAAACTCCAAATGGTGCAGGGCTCTGTCCAAAAATTTACTCCAAATGGTGCAGGAGTCCCAAAAAACCCAAATAGTGATGATCTCCTCTGGGGGGTGCAGGCGGAATGGTGATGCTCTCCTCCGGGGCAGCGCGACGATGGTCTCCATTGGGTGGGTGGGCTGGCACGGTGATGCACTCCAGAAATCACGGGTTGTGCAATATTCCAAAAAATAGCAAAACCGGAAAGGGCACTGAAAAACCAAAAAAAACGGTGACCCTTGCAAAACAAGACCAAGGGCACAGAGCTCAAAAAAAGCCCCAGGGTGCAGGACTCCTTCAAAAAAATACTCCAAATGGTGCAGGACTCCCAAGAAATTACTCCCAAGGTTGCAGGACTCCCAAAAAAATTACTCCAAACTGTGTAGGGCTCCCCAAGGAATACTCCAAAGGGTGCAGGACTCCCCCAAAAATATCCCAAAATGTGCAGGACTCCCAAAAAATCCAAATGGTGATGCTTCCCTCCGGGGGGTGCAGGTGGCATGGTGATACTCTCCTCCAGGGCATGGCTGGGCGGCGCGGTGATGCTCTCCTCTGGCGGGGTGGCACGGCGATGCTCTCCTCTGGGGGGGGGGGCCGGCGTGGTGATCCTCTCCACGGGATGGGGGGGCCAGCGCGGTGATCCTCTCCATGGGATGGGGGGACCGGCGCGGTGATCCTCTCCATGGGATGGGGGGGCCGGCGCGGTGATCCTCTCCATGGGATGGGGGGGCCGGCGCGGTGATCCTCTCCATGGGACGGGGCGGGCTGGCGCGGTAATGCACCCCAGAAATCACAGGTTTTGTAATATTCCAAAAAACAGAAAAAAACAGAAAGGGCACCCAAAAAACAAAACGGTGACCCTTGCAAAACAAGACCAAGGGTACAGAGCTCAAAAAAAGCCCCAGGGTGCAGGACTCCTTCCAAAAAATACTCCAAAGGGTGCAGGGCTCCCTCCAAAAATTACTCCAAAGCGTGTAGGAGTCCCCAAGAAAAGCTCCAAACAGGGGAAGGCTCCCCCAAAATACTCCAAATGGTGCAGGGTTCCCTCCAAAAATTACTCCAAATGGAGCAGGGCTCCCAAAAAAATTACTCCAAATGGAGCAGGGCTCCCAAAAAAATATTCCAAATGGTGCAGGACTCCCAAAAAAATATTCCATATGGTGCAGGACTCCGAAAAAATTACTCCAAACAATGTAGGACTCCCCAAGAGATACTCCAAAGGGTGCAGGGCTACATCCAAAAATTACTCCAAAGTGTGTAGGACTCCCCAAGAAAAACTTCTAAACAGGGGAACGATCCCCCGAAATACTCCAAACGGTGCAGGCCTCCCTCCAAAAATTACTCCAAAATGTGCAGGACTCCCAAAAAAATATTCCATATGGTGCAGGACTTTCAGAAAAAATATTCCATATGGTGCAGGACTTCCAAAAAATATACTCCATATGGTGCAGGTCTCCCAGAAAAATATTCCATAAGGTGCAGGATTCCCCCAAAAAATTGCTCCAAACCATGCAGGACTCCCAAAAAATTGCTCCAAACCGTGCAGGACTCCCCAAGAGATACTCCAAATGATGCAAGACTCCCAAAAAACCCAAATGGTGATGCTCCCCTCCGGGGAGGGGCGGCGCAGTGATACTCACCTCTGGCAGGGCGGCTCTCCGATGCTCTCCTCCGGGTGGGGGGGCTGGCGAGGCGATGCTCTCCATGACATTGGGGGTCGTCGTGGCGATGCACTCCAGAAATAACGGGTTTTGAAATATTCCAAAAGACAGCAAAACCAGAAAGGGCACCCAAAAACCAAAACGGTGACCCTTGCAAAACAAGGCCAAGGGTACAGAGCTCAAAAAAAGCCCCAGGGTGCAGGACGCCTTCCAAAAAAGTCTCCAAAAGCTGCAGGACTTCCTCCAAAAATACTCCAAACGTGGTAGGGCTCCCTCCAAAAATTGCTCCAAACCGTGCAGGACTCCCAAAAAAATCAGTCCAAACCGTGCAGGACTCCCCAAAAAATTAGTCCAAACTGTGTAGGGCTCCCCAAGAAATACTCCAAAGGGTGCAGGACTCCCCCAAAAATATTTCAAATGGTGCAGGACTCCCAAAAAACCCCAAATGGTGATACTCTCGCCCGGGGCATGGCGGGGCGGCGCGGCGATGCTCTCCTCTGGGTGGGGGGGCCGGTGAGGTGATCCTCTCCACGGGATGGGGGTGCTGGCGCAGTGATGCACTCCAGAAATCACAGGTATTGTAATATTCAAAAAAAAAGCAAATCCAGAAAGGGCACCCAAAAAACAAAACAGTGACCCTTGCAAAACAAGACCAAGGGTACAGAGCTCAAAAAAAGCCCCACAGTGCAGGACTCCTTCCAAAAAATACTCCAAGGGGTGCAGGGCTCCCTCCAAAAATTACTCCAAACCGTTGAGGACTCCCCAAGAAGAACTCCAAACGGGGGAAGGCTCCCCCAAAATACTCCAAATGGTGCAGGGTTCCCTCCAAAAAGTACTCCAAATGGAGCAGGGCTCCCAAAAAAGTATTCCAAATGGAGCAGGACTCCCCAAAAAATGTTCCATGTGGTGCAGGACTCCCAAAAAATTACTCCAAACCGTGTAAGACTCCCCAAGAGATATTCCAAATGATGCAAGACTCCCCAAAAACCCAAATGGTGATGCTCCCCTGCGGGGCGGGGCAGGACGGTAATACTCACCTCTGGCGGGGCGGCTCTGCGATGCTCTCCTCTGGGTGGGGGGGCCGGCGTGGCGATGCTCTCCACGAGATGGGGGGTTGTCGTGGCGATGCACTCCAGAAATAAAGGGCTTTGTAATATTCCAAAAACCAGCAAATCCAGAAAGGGCACCCAAAAAAACAAAACAGTGACCCTTGCAAAACAAGACCAAGGGTACAGAGCTCAAAAAAAGCCCCAGGGTGCAGGACTCCTTCAAAAAAATACTCCAAATGGTGCAGGACTCCCAAGAAATTACTCCCAAGGTTGCAGGACTCCCAAAAAAATTACTCCAAACTGTGTAGGGCTCCCCAAGGAATACTCCAAAGGGTGCAGGACTCCCCCAAAAATATCCCAAAATGTGCAGGACTCCCAAAAAATCCAAATGGTGATGCTTCCCTCCGGGGGGTGCAGGTGGCATGGTGATACTCTCCTCCAGGGCATGGCTGGGCGGCGCGGTGATGCTCTCCTCTGGCGGGGTGGCACGGCGATGCTCTCCTCTGGGGGGGGGGGCCGGCGTGGTGATCCTCTCCACGGGATGGGGGGGCCAGCGCGGTGATCCTCTCCATGGGATGGGGGGACCGGCGCGGTGATCCTCTCCATGGGATGGGGGGGCCGGCGCGGTGATCCTCTCCATGGGATGGGGGGGCCAGCGCGGTGATCCTCTCCATGGGACGGGGCGGGCTGGCGCGGTAATGCACCCCAGAAATCACAGGTTTTGTAATATACCAAAAAACAGAAAAAAACAGAAAGGGCACCCAAAAAACAAAACGGTGACCCTTGCAAAACAAGACCAAGGGTACAGAGCTCAAAAAAAGCCCCAGGGTGCAGGACTCCTTCCAAAAAATACTCCAAAGGGTGCAGGGCTCCCTCCAAAAATTACTCCAAATGGAGCAGGGCTCCCAAAAAAATTACTCCAAATGGAGCAGGGCTCCCAAAAAAATATTCCAAATGGTGCAGGACTCCCAAAAAAATATTCCATATGGTGCAGGACTCCGAAAAAATTACTCCAAACAATGTAGGACTCCCCAAGAGATACTCCAAAGGGTGCAGGGCTACATCCAAAAATTACTCCAAAGTGTGTAGGACTCCCCAAGAAAAACTTCTAAACAGGGGAACGATCCCCCGAAATACTCCAAACGGTGCAGGCCTCCCTCCAAAAATTACTCCAAAATGTGCAGGACTCCCAAAAAAATATTCCATATGGTGCAGGACTTTCAGAAAAAATATTCCATATGGTGCAGGACTTCCAAAAAATATACTCCATATGGTGCAGGTCTCCCAGAAAAATATTCCATAAGGTGCAGGATTCCCCCAAAAAATTGCTCCAAACCATGCAGGACTCCCAAAAAATTGCTCCAAACCGTGCAGGACTCCCCAAGAGATACTCCAAATGATGCAAGACTCCCAAAAAACCCAAATGGTGATGCTCCCCTCCGGGGAGGGGCGGCGCAGTGATACTCACCTCTGGCAGGGCGGCTCTCCGATGCTCTCCTCCGGGTGGGGGGGCTGGCGAGGCGATGCTCTCCATGACATTGGGGGTCGTCGTGGCGATGCACTCCAGAAATAACGGGTTTTGAAATATTCCAAAAGACAGCAAAACCAGAAAGGGCACCCAAAAACCAAAACGGTGACCCTTGCAAAACAAGGCCAAGGGTACAGAGCTCAAAAAAAGCCCCAGGGTGCAGGACGCCTTCCAAAAAAGTCTCCAAAAGCTGCAGGACTTCCTCCAAAAATACTCCAAACGTGGTAGGGCTCCCTCCAAAAATTGCTCCAAACCGTGCAGGACTCCCCCCAAAATTGCTCCAAACCATGTAGGGCTCCCCAGGAAAGACTCTAAATGGTGCAGGACTCCCAAAAAACCCAAATGGTGATGCGCTCCTCCGGGGGGTGCAGGCGGAATGGTGATGCTCTCCTCCAGGGCGGGGCGGCGATGGTCTCCTCTGGCAGGGCGGGGCGGCGATGCTCTCCACTGGGTGGGGGGGCCGGCATGGTGATGCACTCCAGAAATCACGGGTTTTGTAATACTCCAAAAAATAGCAAAACCAGAAAGGGCACCGAAAAACCAAAAAAACCGGTGACCCTTGCAAAACAAGACCAAGGGCACAGAGTTCAAAAAAAGCCCCAGGGTGCAGCACTCCTTCCAAAATAATACCACAAATGGTGCAGGACTCCCAAGAAATTACTCCAAAGGGTGCAGGACTCCCCCAAAAATATTCCAAAAAGTGCAGGACTCCCAAAAAACCCCAAATGGTGATCACAGAATCACAGAATCACAGAATCAGTACAGTTGGAAAAGACCTGTAAGATCATCGAGTCCAACCTGAAAAAAAAAAAACCAAAAAAAAAAACCAAAAAAACCCAGCATAAAAAAAAAAAAAAACAAACAAACAACACCAAAAAACCCACAAAAAAAAACCCACAAAACCCACACCACACAACAACAATAACAAGCCACAACCCACCCAGCACCACACAGCACCATGTCCATCAAGCTACATCCCACAATGCCACATCCACACGCTCCTTGAATACCTCCAGGGAGGGTGACTCTACCACCTCCCTGGGCAGCCTATTCCAGTGTTTCACCACTCTCTCAGTGAAGAACTTTTTCCTAATGTCTAGCCTGAACCTCCCCTGTCGCAACTTGAGGCAATTTCCTCTAGTCCTGTCACTAGTCACTTGGGAGAAGAGACCAACACCCACCTCTCTGCAACCCCCTTTCAGGTAGTTGTAGAGAGCGATAAGGTCTCCCCTCAGCCTCCTCTTCTCCAGGCTAAACAACCCCAGCTCCCTCAGCCGCTCCTCATAAGACTTGTGTTCCAGACCCCTCACCAGCTTCGTCGCCCTTCTCTGGACACGCTCCAGCACCTCAATGTCCTTCTTGTAGTGAGGGGCCCAAAACTGAACACAGTATTCGAGGTGCGGCCTCACCAGAGCCGAGTACAGAGGCATGATCACCTCCCTGCTCCTGCTGGCCACACCATTTCAGATACAAGCCAGGATGCCGTTGGCCTTCTTGGCCACCTGGGCACACTGCTGGCTCATATTCAGCCGGCTGTCGATCAACACCCCCAGGACCTTTTCTGCAGGGGAACGTTCCAGCCACTCATCCCCAAGCCTGTAGCATTGCCTGGGGTTGTTGTGGCCGAAGTGTAGAACCCGGCACTTGGCCTTATTGAACTTCATCCGGTTGGCCTCAGCCCATCGATCCAGCCTGTCCAGATCCCTCTGCAGAGCCTTCCTACCCTCAAGCAGATCAACACTCCCTCCCAACTTGGTGTCGTCTGCAAACTTGCTGAGGGAGCACTCTATCCCCTCATCCAGATCATCAATGAAGACATTAAACAAGACCGGTCCCAAAACTGAGCCCTGGGGGACTCCGCTTGTGACCGGCCGCCAGCTGGATTTCACCCCATTCACCACAACCCTCTGGGCTCGGCCATCCAGCCAGTTTTTTACCCAGCGAAGAGTGTACCTGTCTAAACCACGGGCCGCCAGCTTCTCTAGGAGAATACTGTGGGGAACAGTGTCAAAGGCTTTGCTGAAGTCCAGGTAGACAACATCAACAGCCTTCCCCTCATCCACTAGGCGGGTCACCTGGTCATAGAAGGAGATCAGGTTGGTCAAGCAGGACCTGCCTTTCATGAACCCGTGCTGGCTTGGCCTGATCCCTTGGGTATCCTGCACGTGTCCCATGAGCGCCCTCAAGATGAGCCTCTCCATAACCTTCCCCGGCACCGAGGTCAGGCTGACAGGCCTGTAGTTCCCCGGATCCTCCTTCCGACCCTTCTTGTAGATGGGCGTCACGTTGGCAAGCCTCCAGTCATCCGGGACCTCCCCCGTTGACCAGGACTGTTGATAAATGATGGAGAGCGGCTTGGCAAGCTCCTCCGCCAGCTCCCTCAGCACCCTTGGGTGGATGCCATCAGGCCCCATAGACTTATGAGTGTCCAGGTGGCATAGCAGGTCGTTAACTGCTTCCTCCTGGATCATGGGGAGCCTATTTTGCCCTCCATCCCTGTCATCCAGCTCAGGGGGACGGATACCCTGAGGATACCCGGTGTGGCTGTTAAAGACTGAGGCAAAGAAGGCATTAAGTACCTCAGCCTTTTCCTCATCCTTCGTGACAATGTTCCCCGCCGCATCCAGTAGAGGATGGAGATCCTCCTTGGCCCTCTTTTTGTTGTTAATGTATTTATAGAAGCTTTTTTTGTTGTCCCTCACGACCGTGGCCAGGTTGACCTCTAGCTGGGCTTTCGCCTTCCTAATTCCCTCCCTGCATGACCTAACGAGGTCCTTGTATTCTTCTTCACTTGCCTGCCCCTTTTTCCAGAGGTGGTAAGTTCTCTTTTTTTCCCCAAGCCTCAGCATAAGCTCCTTGTTCAGCCAGGCCGGCCGTCTTCCCCGCTGGCTCTTCTTACGGCACATGGGCACTGTCTGCTCCTGCGCCTTCAAGATTTCCTTCTTGAAGAGGGTCCAGCCTTCCTGGGCCCCTTTGCCCTTCAGGACCATCTCCCAAGGGACCCTCCCGACCAGTGTCCTGAACAGGGCAAAGTCTGCCCTCCGGAAGTCCATGGTAACGGTATTGCTCACCCGCCTCCTTACTTGGCTAAATATTGAAAACTCTATCATATCATGGTCGCTAAGCCCAAGACGGCCTCCGACCTTCACTTCTCCCACCAGACCCTCTCTGTTCGTAAACAGCAGGTCAAGCAGGGCACCTTCCCTTGTAGGCTCGCTTACCAGCTGCGTCAGGAAGTTATCTTCGACACACTCGAGGAACCTCCGGGACTGTTTCCTCTTAGCTGTGTTGTACTTCCAGCAGACATCCGGTAAGTTGAAGTCCCCCACAAGAGCAAGGGCTTGCGACTGTGAGACTTCTGCCAGTCGCTTGAAGAACACTTCATCAGCTTCTACGCCCTGGTCGGGTGGTCTATAACAGACCCCCAGCAGGATATCCGGCTTGTTGGCCTTCCCCCTCATCCTTGCCCATAAGCATTCAACCCCGTCGTGACAATCATCCAGCTCTATACAATCAAAGCACTCCTTGACGTACAGAGCCACCCCACCGCCTCTCCTTCCTTGCCTATCCCTCCTGAAGAGCTTATAGCCCTCCATCGCAGCACTCCAGCCATGCGAGTCGTCCCACCATGTTTCTGTGATGGCGACCACGTCATAGCTGCCCCGCCGCACGATGGCTTCCAGCTCCTCCTGTTTGCCGCCCATGCTGCGTGCATTGGAGTAGATGCACTTGAGCTGGGCTATCGGTCTTGCCCCCGACAACGGCACGTCACCCCAAGGCTCACCTCTGGGTAGCCTGGCTTCATCCCCTTCCCCCTTCGAGTCTAGTTTAAAGCCCTCCTGATGAGGTTTGCAAACTTACGGGCAAGGATTCTTTTCCCCCTTGGGGACAGCTGAACACCGCCTGCACTCAGCAGGCCCGGTGCCACGGAGACCACCCCATGGTCAAAGAATCCAAAATTCCTCTGGTGGCACCAGTCTCTGAGCCACGCGTTGACCATGTTTGCTTTCTTATTCCTTTCAGTGTTCCTCCCCGCCGCTGAAGGGATTGCAGAAAACACCACCTGCGCACCCGATCCGTCAATCAGTCTCCCCAGAGCCTTAAAGTCCTTCTTCATCCCTTTCACGCTTCTTTGCTCTATCTCCTCGCTGCCAACCTGCAAAACTACCAGCGGGTAGTAATCGGTGGGCCGTACCAGACTGGGGAGTTTCCTCATGACCTCCCTCATCCGGGCCCCAGGGAGGCAGCAGACCTCCCTGTGGGTCGGGTCAGGCCGGCATATTGGGCCCTCCGTTCCCCTCAGGAGGGAATCACCTACAACAACCACCCTCCTTTTTGCCTTGGTAGAGGTGGTTGTGATGCGTGGGGCAGGCTGTCTCGCCCTAGGCAGCCCCTAGGACTCCTCCGGGATGCTCTCCTCCGGGAGGTGCAGTTGGCATGGTGATACTCTCCTCTGGGGCATGGCAGGGCGGCGCGGCGATGCTCTCCTCTGGGTGGGGGGGCCGGCGCGGTGATCCTCTCCACGGGATGGGGGGAGCGGCGCGGTGATGCACTCCAGAAATCACTGGTTTTGTAATATTCAAAAAACCAGCAAATCCAGAAAGGGCACCCAAAAAACAAAACAGTGACCCTTGCAAAACAAGACCAAGGGTACAGGGCTCAAAAAAAGCCCCACGGTTCAGGACTCCTTCCAAAAAATACACCAAAGGGTGCAGGGCTCCCTCCAAAAATTACTCCAAACCGTTGAGGACTCCCCAAGAAGAACTCCAAACGGGGGAAGGCTCCCCCAAAACACTCCAAATGGTGCAGGACTCCTTCCAAAAAATACTCCAAACTGTGCAGGACTCCCCCCAAAATACTCCAAACTGTGCAGGACTCCCCCCCAAAATTACTCCAAAGAGTGCAGGGCTCCCCAAGAAAAACTCCAAACGGTGCAGGGCTCCCCCAAAATACTCCAAACGGTGCAGGGCTCTGTCTAAAAATTACTCTAAATGGTGCAGGACTCCCCCAAAATTACTCCAAACCGTGCAGGGCTCCCCAAGAAATACTCCAAAGGGTGCAAGACTCCCAAAAGACCATACTAGTGATGCTCTCCTCTGTGGGGTGCAGGCAGTACGGTGATGCTCTCCTCCGGGGCTGGGAAGCGCGACAATGCTTTCCACGGGATGGGGGGGGCAGCGCGGTGATGCACTCCAGTAATAACGGGTTTTGTTATAGTCGAAAAAATAGCAAAACCAGAAAGGGCACCCAAAAAACAAAACGGTGACTCTTGCAAAATGAGGCCAAGGGTACAGAGCTCCAGAAAAGCCCCAGGGCGCAGGACTCCCTCCAAAAGTTACTCCAAAGGGTGCAGGACTCCCTCCCTGTCTCGTCGGTCCACAGTTTTATGGGACAATCTAATGCAGACATAAAACGGAAATTACAAAAGTTAGAGGGGGCAGATGCCCGCTCATTGGATTCAATGTTAGAAAATGCCTGGAAAGTGTCTAACAACAGAGAAAAGGTGGAAGAGGAAAAGCAGACAAAGGAGAAGTTTAAGGATAACAGGATGCTGGCAGTAGCCGTAGCCCAGGAGACTAGTACATTCAGAGGACAGGGCTATCGAGGCCCAAAGGGGAGGAGGTTTCCCGGTGGAGCATAAAGGGCCGGAATACCGTTGGAGAAAAATCAGTGTGCTTACTATAAGCAGAAAGGACACTGGAAAAGGGAGTGCCCGCAGTTAAGAAGACAAGGTCGTGAGGAGATGCCAAATCAGGCTGTTAACACGATGACAGTAGATTCAGACTGAGGGAGACCGGGGGAAGAATTGGAACCCTCCCCAACAGAACCCCTGGTTAGAGTAAAGTTGGGGGATGAAAAAGTACAATTTTTAGTAGATACGGGGGCCACTTATTCGGTATTGAATACATGCAAGGCTAATTTGAGTAATCAGAGTACATCAGTTATTGGTGCCACGGGGCAGAAAGAAAATCGGCCATTTTTCCAGCCTTTGAAGTTTACAATTGGGAAAAGGGTGTTAACCCATCGATTTCTCTGATTGCCCTGTGCCGCTAATTAGGACGAGACATATGAAGTAAATTGAATGCACAAATTACTTTTGAAAAAGGAAAAACCCAAATCCATATTCCTGACAATAAAGCTTTGGATGCTCAAGTTTTTATGTTACAGAAGGAAGCCAAGTTACAGGAAATACCAGAAGAAGCTGAAAAGGCTGTAACCCCTCCAGTATGGGCTTCAAGGAGCACCAGGACGATCCCGAGCGGCAGAAACGGTAATCACCCAGCTGAAACCGGATGCCAGACCGGTAAGATGGAAACAGTACCCAATTAAATCAGAAGCAAGAAAAGGATTAGAACCATTAATAGAACAATTTGTAAATTTTGGATTATTAACAGAATGTCAATCAGAATACAACACTCCGAGATCTTGCCAATTAAAAAGCCGCACTCAGAAGAGCATAGGTTGGTCCAGGACTTAAGAGCTATAAATCAAATCGTGCAGGACGTTCACCCGATAGTGGCAAACCCGTATACTCTCTTGACCACCCTGAAGGAAACGCACAAACGGTTTACTGTATTGGACTTCAAAGATGCGTTCTTTTGCCTTCCGCTAGCAGCTGAGAGTCAGGAACTGTTGCTTTTGAGTGGGAAAGCCCTAAGACTGGAAGAAAAACTCACTTGTGCTGGACAGTATTAACACAAGGATTTAAGAATAGCCCCATGATCTTTGGACATCAATTAGCCAAAGAATTAGAAGGCTGGCAAAAGTGGCATAAAAATACCACCTTGCCAGAGTACGTAGATGACATAGTGTTAGCAACAAGTGACAAGAAAGATTCCATACAAATGACAATAGACCTCCTCAACTTTTTGGGTTTGGCAGGGTACAAGGTGTCCCCGAAAAAGACACAGATCGTCCAGCAGGAAGTAACAGATTTGGGGTACACAATTTCCCAGGGCCGGCGTAGTCTTGGAACCGAGAGAAAAAGAGGCCATTTGCCAGATTCCCGAACCGAAATCGAAACAAGAGCTCAGAGCATTTCCCGGAATGGCCGGATGGTGTCGCCTGTGGATAATAAATTTTGGACTCACTGTCGAACCCCTATACAAAGCTGTACAAGGGGAGGGAAACCTCCTTGTCTGGACTCAGGAGTGCAGAAATGCATTTATGAAATTGAAACAAGTTTTAAATGAATGCTCCATCCCGAGGCCTTCCGAATTTGGAAAAACCATTTAAATTATTTGTGCATGAAAGATTGCATATTGCCCTAGGGGTACTGGCCCAGAAGCTGGGATCCTGGAAAAGACCCGTCGGTTATTTTTCAAAACTGGGACCTGTTCGGAGATGGTAGCAGCTTTATGTGGAACGGAACACGGAAAACAGGTTACGCAGTGGTAACCATTAAGGAAGTAACTGAGCCAAAAGCTCTACCATCCAACACTTTGGCCCAGAAAGCAGAGCTCGTAGCCTTGCTGAGAGCACTACAACTTTCAAAAGCCCAAACTGTTAATATATGGACAGATTCAAAATTTGCCTTCCGAGTGGTCCACGCTCATGGAGCTTGGGGATCATGCCTGGGGATCTGAAGGATCCCCAATCAAATATGGGCCAACAATCCAACAACTATTGCATACAATTAATCTACCCTGATTAGTGGCAATTATGCATTGCAAGGCACACCAAACTGGAAATATCCCAATGCATAGAGGAAACCGCATGGCAGATAAAGCTGCGAGAGAAGCAGCTGAAGGTCAAATATTGTAGTTTTGCCAGAAAAGGTTCAGAGGTTGGGACCTGAGAATCCGCAGTATACACCAGAAGACAATCCATTGGCTAATCTACTGAAAGCAATTAAAAACCAAGAGGGGTGGCGGGTGACTCCTTCACATCAAGTAATAGTTACACAGGAAATTATGCGTGAATTGGCTAATAAGCAACACCAAGAAACTCACTGGGGAATTCAAACAATGGTGGAAGCATTAAAAACACAAGTGCTAAGTGTACGAATGACTGGAATAATTAAAAACATAGTGAAGAAATGTGAGTTATGCCTGAAGAACAATCCTCACTTACCCCAAAGACCTTTACCAGGGGTGACAAAGAGAGGAAACAGTCCAGGAGACCACTGGCAAATAGACTTTTCCGAATTACCACGGCAAAATGGATACCGAGATCTTTTAATAACGTTAGATACTTCCTCAGGCTGGCCAGAAGCTTTCTCTTGTCGCATCAACAAGGCAAAAGAAGTAGCAACAGTGTTACTTAAGGAAATAATACCACGATTTGGGGTACCCATTGGACTATCTTTGGATAGGGGCCCACTCTTTATAGCAGAAGCTGTTCAAAGTTTAGCTAAAGCATTAGGGGTAAAATGGAATCTCCACACCCCATTGGAGACCTCAATCAAGTGGGAAAGTTGAAAGAATGAACCAAAGCCTAAAAAGACAGAGAAGTAAAATTTTCCAGGAAAATTTGCTCCGATAAAGTGGCTGGATGCTTTACCCTTAGCTTTGCTACAGAGATGTATCCAGCCTAGAACTAAAGAAAAGGTTCGTCCTTTTGAGATCAGATACAGTAAACCTTATCAGGTGACAGAAACTGGAGCCACTCCTGAAACTGTAGGAAAACATTACCTGAAAGAATATGTTATCTCTCTGGGAAAGGTTCTGTCCTCTCTCCACAGGTATGTCTCTGTGAGCGCATCGCTATCCCTGGACGTGCCTGTGCATCAATACCAACCCGGAGACCGGGTGTATCTGAGGACATGGTCAGACAAACCGTTGAAAGAGAAGTGGAAAGGACCTCTCCAGATTTTACTCACCACCTATACTGCTGTCAAGCTTGAAGGAATCACTTCATGGATACATCGCAGCAGGATCAAGCCAGCCACATCACCACAATGGACTGTCAAGCAAGAGAGACCTTTACGTTTAAAATTAACTCGGGAATCATGACGTTCTGGGTTATATCTCTTGCAGCGATGCCAGGAAGTGCAGAGGTCAATACACATGAAGAGGTCAACATAGATTTGGATGAAAACCTAATTCTAACTTTGATACAAGGGTTTGGCAAAATGCATAATCTCACCAGTGTTACAGCATGTGTCCCAGTCCCTCATTCGGCTGCTCAGCCCATCCCATCAGGTATTACACCAATAAATTCATCTTTACGAGAGGAAGATGATAACATCACAGAAGCCTTTAAACAGGCCAATGTTTCCTATTATTGGGACAAAGACAACCAGTGTAGACAAAGAGGTACTGATGTTTTACAGGGTGCTACTTTTTGGAGATCAGGAGATAACAGGACAGTATTTGGGAGGGGCTCAGAGGAACAATGGCCTAGAGGATCACAACCCTTAATGGCCCAGTTTCTGCAAATTGCATTGGCAGCCTCTGGTGGAGAGGCGGCAGGATTACCGAAACTCTGTGTTATTAATAACACAGTTCTTAATGTAACCACCGTTCCAGAATGTACGAACCTTAGGACGAAACTCAAAACCTGGGCTAGACCTTTGGAAGGACATTGGAAATAGATAGGAAATGTGGACTGGTGCTTCAATTGGGGAACAAAGGCTACTTATCATATCAGCGAAACCAATGGGAGGTGCCCCAATGTCCTAAATTATAGTGAGATATCAATCCTAAACTCCACTTTGATGATGATGGAACATGGTAACAAACAAAATTTTTCGACTGACGATTGTAAACAAGACATTCCGTCCCCAGGTTACACGACATGCGTTACATCAGATGGATATTGGACTGCCCGACTACGACTTAGTACAATAACTAGACAAGTACCTTTAGGATTATTGACCCTATGTCCTACATGGAAGAAGAGTCCAATCAAAGCTCAATATTGGGGACGAATTAACAGAGATACTGAGACAGAAAAAGACCCTGATGTTTGGACGGAGCCTTCCGCAGCAGTACAACTTGAGTGGGGATTCCAAAGTTTCCTATTGCCAGGATTGATGGCTTTAGAAAATCACCTATTACTAGAAAATCTGACTTGGCAGGTGGAAGCCTTGTCAAGAGCCACTCAAAAAGGATTCCAGATGATCAACAAACAAATCCAGGCTAATACTAAAATGACTTTACAAAATAGGCTGGCCTTAGACTTGCTATTAGTTAAAGAACAACGGGGGTGTGGCTATCTTAAGTTAGACAAAGAGCACTGCTGTATCTGCATCCCAAATATCACTGATCACCTGCAAGAACAATTAGACAAAATGAGAGAAGTTGCAGAAGACAGCAGAGTGGTCAGGGAGGCAGCAGAAAATAACTGGCTCCACAAAATCCTCCAAGAATTGGGTGGATGGTCTCTAAAAGGACGGTTAGCTGCATTGTTGGAAGGACTAATTTCTGTGGTCGTGATTATTATAGGAATTGGCATAAGTTGTGCTAAGAGAACCATTGAGAAAAATATATGGAAGTAGTAAGAAAACCTAACTACTTCAAAAGGGGGGCTTGATACCAAAGATTTAAACAATTTAACTAAAAGACAAACCCTTTTTGTATAAACCTTATACAGAAACAGAAATTGCCCAATCTAAGCTGTAATCATGTATGAACAATTAACGACCCTAACTACATCGCTGAATTGATATAAGAATAATACCAGAACACAGACTAAACTCATCTCTCAACTAGTGAACAGGTCCTGCATATACTGTGCATAAGTTAATGTGCTGGTTTTGGCTGGGACAGAGTTAATTTTCTTCACGCTAGCTAGTATGGGGCCGTGTTTTGGATTTGCGCTGAAAACAGTGTTGACAGTACAGAGGTGTTTTCATTACTGCCGAGCAGTGCTTGCACAGCATCAAGGCCTTTTCTGCTTCTCACACCGTCCCACCAGCCAGGAGGCTGGGGGTACGCAAGAAGCTGGGAGGGGACAGAGCCGGGACAGCCGACCCCACCTGACCAAGGGGATATTCTATACCATATGATGTCATGCTCAGTATATAAACTAGGGGGAAAGCTGGCCGGGGGGGTGGTGAGCAATTGTTTTCATTTGCATCACTTGCCTCTCTTGTTTGTTGTTGTTGTTGTTATTTTCCTTTTCATTACAATTTTTATTATTATTTTATTTCATTTCACTTATTAAACTGTTCTTATCTCAACCCATGAGCTTTCTCGCTTTTACTTTTCTGATTCTCTCCCCCATCCCACTGGGGCAGGGGGGGAGTGAGCGAGCGAGCGGCTGTGTGGTGCTTAGTTGCCAGCTGGGGTTAAACCACGACAGTTAACCAACTTCTCCGTAGAAGAGAACCATTTCAACAAGAATCTTAAAGACTGTAGTATTGTGTAATCGGGTTAGAATTGAAATATTTTCTATTTTTATGTCTATTTCTTTTCCAGGTTGTAAGAAGATGGGATAGATTTGAGAATGTGTGAAAAGGCCTAATTAGAAGAGTGACAAGTACCCCCACCTTCTGTCTAACTGGTGGAACCTAAGAAAAGAGAGATGGATATATATTATAATTCTCTACGTCTCAATAAGTGTCCAAAAGGGGAAATGTTACAGAACATCTCGAAACACAAGGCCAAAAACAAGTGGGAACGAACGGAACGAACGGAAAGAACATACTTCATAACAAATGCACCTGGTATTTAGACATATTAAAGATAAAAACTGTCTCCACTAACTCTCCACTAACTAGCAATAATGATTAACGCAAGGACGAATTCTAGAAAAATAGAACAGAGTGCCAAAATAGTGCCCTAAAGTTAACCTGCCTCATTAAAATCTCAGTATAATGGTAAAAACCACACCTCCTAGTTAGAAGAGCCCCCAACCCAAATAAGCCCCCTACTCTCTGAGCACATGTAGGGAATTAATAGAGAACTGTATCTTTAAGATGAAATAAGAAAGGTACTAACCAAGAGTTAATTTAGGGGTAGGATCAGTAGGCGTAACTAACTTTGCTAACTGTTTTAAATACCTGTCATGATTTTAACCCAGTGTGCATGCTAGGAGGAGAAATCCCCCATGCACCTGGCGCTACAATAAACCAATGTCGGCTTTCTAAACTATCGTTTGGTTTGGAGAGGTTTCTTCATTATGATTTTCGATAACATAAGGACAGGGCTCTCCTGCCTGTATGTGAAATACAGACTGTCTAGAGAGCAGGGAGATGACTCTGGACTTAGAACATACACTGCTCATCTGCACAACACACCCAGAGAGGCAGGGGACAGTGGGGTGCTCCCGCCTGTACACGGGCAATGCCCTCTCTGTAGCGCACAGGCAGAAGGGTGAGGCAAGGCAAGACTGCCAGGGGTTGGCAGCTATCAGAGCCCTCCTCTTGCAGCTAGGTAGAGGCACCCTCCTGCCAACCTGGCCTGAAGTCTCCAGGGGCTTGCAGCTCACTGGGTGCTCAGGGCCACGATGCTCCAGGGAGGCTGAGGAGGCTCACCAGGCCCTCATCCCCACGACATCCAGGGGGAAGAGCCCAGGGCTCTGGCAGGATTGTCCTCAGGAAGGCTCAAGTAGGAGCAAACACATCCTGCTGCTTAGCACCGTCGGGCTGGGGGCACAGTCAGGGCTTCGGCTCCTATGACCGCAGGACCCTTCCTCGAGGAGCACAAGGAATAAGGACTGCCAGCCCAGGGACAGGGCTTCCTCGACTGAGCGCACAAGAGAGTCTCTGCGAGCAGGCTGGCTAACCCAGTGAGGAAGGCCTGCAACCACATACACCACCACAGACTTCTTCGACCCTGCAGGCACGGTGTCGGGGGCAGCGAGGAGGCGTCCAGGGGACAGCAGCACAGAGCAACATCGTCTCACACCCCATGCGTGAAAGCAGAATGAGGGGGCACCCGTCTCCACTCCCCGCTGGACTCCCTGTCCACAGACACAGAAAAACTGATCAAGGATGCAAAGGTCAAGGGCACGCTGGGCTGCAGCCACCATCCGGTTGTAGAATTTAAAAACCCGAGAGAAGTGAGCAAACCAGCAGAACCTCAACACTGGACTTCAGCGGAGCAGACTGCCGCTTCCTCAAGAGCTTCTAGGCAGGAGCCTACAGGAGACTGGCCTGGAGGGCAAAGGGGCCCAAGGCAACTGGTTGAACTTCAAGGACAACAGCCCCCACCTCCCCAGGCACCAGAAGGGTCCGTGCCAAAACACAGGGTCCGTCACAAGTAGCAGAAGGCCAGCACTGATGGACAGGAAACTCCTGAGCCGCCTCAAATGCCAGAAAGGAAGAACACACAAGGCGCAGGCAGAGACGGGATACTCAGGAGGAACAGAGAGACATTGTGCAAGCATGCAGGGATGGACTGGGGAAAGCCACAGCTTAGCTGGAGGCAAACTAGGAAGAGATGAAGCCCTTCCTGTTGTCCTTCTGGAAGGCTCCTGGAAGCAGAAGGAAGCCTAAGGAAAATGCAAGCCACTGCTCAACAGGAAGGGAACTTACTGGCAAAGGACAAGGGAAAAGCTAGAGAAGATGCTCCACAGGGCAGGGGTGTGTGGGCGGGGGGCTGGGTGTGTGTTTTGGGCAGGTGTTTGCCCCACTTCTCACTCCTACTCCTCTCCCTCACTGGAGGAAACAAAGCCAGACTCTTCTTGAGGGGCACACTGGCAGGACAATGGGCAATGGACAAGGTGCAGATTCTGACTCAAGACAAGGAAAGTTGCTCACCACAAGGCTGCCCAAGCACTGGAACAAGTTGCCAGGGATGATGCTGAATCTCCCTCCTTAGAAATACCCCAAACATAACCGGACACAGCCCGGAGCAACATGATCCGACTGCACCTGCTCTGAGCAGGAAATCAGACCAGATGGCAGCAGGAGGACCCCCCGACCTACCCCATTCTGCGAAGCCCCAGAGATTTCTCATGTCACTCCAATATTCTCCCAATTCATCACCAGCAACCCCTCTTGTTAAGAGCTCTACAAAAGCGTCTGCGGAGCACTACACTTGCTCCCAGGACATCAGGGGAGTTGCTGGAGACAGCAACCCTTACCTTCCATCACTTCCAGACAACTGAAGCGCAGCAAGCCTAGGGCACACTAAAGCCATTGCGGACAGGTAACAGAAACGAAGGCAGAGGTTAACGGCTAGGTCTTCCCATCTGAGGCCAGATGGGGGTAAGTAAAACAGTTCTAGAAAGCACAGGGCTGGCAGGCACATGAGAAGACACAGGACCGCTCCTCCTGGGGAAAGCTGGCCGTGTTCAGCTCAAGTTCCTCCCCGCACCTTTCTCTCCCCCCAGGGAGGAAGAAGGAACCAATTCAGCTAAACTCGCTTTCACCCTCTTGTGGAGGGCACCCAGGAACTCAATCAACTGGTCAGACTCTTGGGCAGTATCTGATACAGAGACATCCCCCTTCACGCTAAATAGAAAAGTCTTTAGGTGTATTTCACAGAAATCTACACACAGATACCAGTATTTACAGACTTAGAATCTATCAGTCCTTTTACAGAAATAGCATTCCTAAACACATTCCCATTTAAATATACCTGCGGGCAGGACCACGCTTCAAGCACAGACAACCACATACAGCAAAGGGAAAGCATGTTCACCCACGACAGCTATCGCAGGACGACTCAGGTGCCATATTGCTTTGCGAGAGTCCACAACAACTACAGACCTCGCTCCTGGCCGCCCCACAGGGAACAAGTGTTCCTCACTTGCTTTCCCCAAATGCAAGAGGCTACCACCAGCACCAGATATGACACTGTCTTTACCAAGCAGAAAGGGGAATCCCAACACCCTACCAAGTCAATTCACCTTGGGAAGGCAGAGAGGAAGGAACCAAGGAGATGGCCCTTCAAGAATGCAATAAGCCTCGCACAGAATAGGCTGATCTAAGGACAGAGATTAGTTTCTAGGAAACACGTCAAGCGGAAGGTATTTTGGCCCTTTCCCACTTTCTAGCAAGAAGTAATGCCTTTCAAAGCAAAGGCTGTTCCAGAATAATCTGAGGTGCTGCTGCTGCTGCTACATGTCCCCATTTCCTGTGGCTGGGTGCAAGCAGACCTGTCAGACAGACAGACCGGAGCTGTCAGGTACCGGTACTTGGAGGACGTGCATATAGGAAAAGCTAGGAGAAGGGAGAACGGGCCACACATGGCTTTCAGTCGGGTCAAAGCATCCCGCATTGTCACTGAGCGCAAGTGTGAACACGAGCTACCGCTACACTAGCTTGTAAAATCTGGACTAGGTGTCAGCTAAACGAGGCATTCCTTTCTACCAAGTTTTGCTTCCGTTCAACTTTCCACCTCCATAATACTCTTGCTTTGCAACTCGAGTTTCTTACCATCAAGCTTGAAAGACATCTAAGAACGGGTCCCCGCTCTGTATCGCAGAGAAGCCGATGTGGTGGCCAGTGTGCTCTAGTCTCCTCACCTTAGTTTCAAGCTCATCAGAAGATGCTGTAGAAACAAGCAGCATTACTACACTGCGATACAGAAAAAAAATAAAGCAGAGCGACTCATTCCTGCACTGCCAAACACCAGAATGCAACAAATTCTGCAAACAGGTACTTAGCAGGGAAAGCAACGCACTTTAAACTAGACCCTACGAGACTTTAGCAAGCATGAGGGCAGCGGGGCCTCTCGGAAAGCGAGTCCCCCGCTGCTCACGGGGGGAGGAGGGATGGAAGGGCAACAGGCACCATGAGCAAAGACACGTGTGTGACACTGCTCTGAAAAGATGATTCCACACCACCTTTTCAGTTAGGCTCCACAAAGCTGGGCAGCGCTACAATTAAGCCTGCTCGGGCAGCTCCTGCTTGGCTCGGGGGTGATGTCCATGGCCATTTCCCAAGCCAGGCCCCTTCCCCCCATGTCCAGCACAGCACGACTGGAGCACAAAGCCCTTGGCTGGTTGCTGCCCCCCCAACACCCCAGCTGTAGCTCAGCGCATGGGCCAGGCTTCGTTTATTCCACACAAACAGTTCTGTGGGAAGGAAAGGTTTTGGATGTGCTTGCATCTTACCCTGCCCCTCGTGGCCATACTAACGCCATAACCGACTCCCTTAGTTTCCCAGTGCCAAAGGGGGGCGGGGGGCCATAACGATCTCGGGTGAGGTGGAAACGGGCAGCACCCGAGGTCCCCAGCCTCCGACTCCAGCGCTCAGCCCCTGAACCCCCGGGACCCCCGGCCTCAAACACCCAGCGTGACACCCCCCTTCCGCAGCCCGGAGCACACCCGGCGCCCGCTGCAGCGCCGGTCCTCACGGCAGGGCCGGGCACCGGCTCCGCACCTCCAGGCGGGCTGCCCGCCGCCCGCTCCCCGCAGGAAGGCGCCTCTCTCCCCTCGCCAGCACCGCGGGACGAGGTCTCCGCTCCCCCGCCCGCCCTCCCCGCACACCCCCCCTCACCTCCTCCTCCTCCTCCTCCTCCTCTGGGCAGCGCCGCTCCGGCCCCGCCGGCAGCTCCACGCGCAGCGCCCCGCGGCGGCGGCCGTTGCCTTCAGCACCCCCCCTCGCCTCGCGCCGGCCGTTACCGCCCGAAGCTTCCCGAAGCCGCGCGTGCTCCCGCCGCGTCCTGGCACCCGTTGCTAGGCGACAGGGCAGGCGGTGGCGCCCCTGCTTTCCACCCAGCCTCGCTCTCCCGCAGCACAGCGCCACCCCATGGGCCAGCGGCCCAACACCTCTGGGCGCGGCCAATGGCAAGCGCCCTGGCACCCGTTGCTAGGCGACAGGGCCGGCAGCCCCAGCCGGGCCCTGGGCCTCCTGCCCGTCCCGGCCCTTCGCAGCCCCGGGCTTCCACCTCAGCATCAGCAACGTTCCTGTCCACTCCCGGGAGCAAAACCATCAAGGTATCAACGGGGAATACCCTTGGTGAAACTCCGTGGTTGAGCGTGCGGAAATCTCTTCTTCCCTTGCTGTCCAGACGCAGCTTTGGTTCCGCGCAGGCAAAATATGCGTTGCGGCATCCACGACGGCACTGTCCCGTGGGTGCCCTATTTAAGAGACCTGTTAATACCCAGTTACCGTGTGAGAGGAAAGAACACATACCCAGAAGCTGTCTGCTCATCTCTAAAACACCCCTGGAAAGCTCCCACATTCGGGTATTTCCCCGTTTTTCATCTTTCACAGCACAGACGTGCCCTTTGGCACTGCTGAGCTTAGAACAGCCCCCAGGGAAGCCCGGGAGCAAACCCTGGCTCTCCGAGGGGTTGCTGCAAAGAGCGGGGCCCTTCCTCAGGGCCGAATTTAACGGGGTGACTTTATGGCAGGTTGGCCAGGAGTTACCACAGGCACGGCTTGGCAGGGAAGGGTGGCCAGAAGGGCTTCTGCCAAACTGGGAAAGGATGTACAACAAAGTGGAAATCATGGGTATTCTCCTCTTTTGAGGGTGCAAGCACAACCTGTGCTGAATCTTGCTCAGATCGAGGCTACTGTACCTGGAAGAGCTGGGTGGGGCTGGTTCCCCACCTTCCAGCCTCCTGAGAGAGAGACACAGGTCTGGCTCCATAGCTGAGGGGTTTAGGGCATCGGCATCCCAGCAGGAAGACACAAAATGCACCACCCACCTCTCTCCCCTCCTCCTGACTGCTGGAGGTACCTTATGAGGACAGCAGGGAGGCCGGGCACTCAACTGTGAGGTCATCCGACATATGAATCACAGAATCACAGAATCACTAAGGTTGGAAGAGACCTGTAAGATCATCAAGTCCAACCATCAACCAACACCACCATGCCCACTAAAACATGTCCCACAATGCCACGTCCAAACGTTCCTTGAACACCTGTGACTCACTCTGATGTCAGGCATTTATTTCTTGCCTGACCACCACAAAGGGAGAGGGACCCCAGTTTGAGAACTGTGGCCCTCACTAAACACAGATGAGAACGGGCACAACAAAAGCTGCAGGAATCGTGAAAACATGCTCGTGCTGAACGCAGTCAGGCTCATTTCCGAAAAGGAAAGTGTGTCTGTGGTCCAAGAACGTGCACCAGCCCCACTGGCCCCGCACGGTTCAACCGTGTCCCCAGAGCAACACAGTTTGTCATGGCAGGATGGCGAAGAATTGATCATAAGAGAGAGGAGGAGCAAAGAAAAACTAAAAGAAACTGAAAAGTCATTAATTTAATTTCAAGATGAAATCATGTTATTTTAACTAGTGAGTTAAATTGCCATTCCCACCCAGAAAAATACTTGAAAAAAGAAATTATCCAGTAGTTCACGTGTATTCAGGCAACCACAACAAAAAAGGACAACAAAGAGGGGGCTGTGTGAAAGGAGCAACAAATCACTTTCCTTCTCTGACAGCGTAACAGCTTGTCAAGGGCAGGTACCTGGAGGTGGGCTCCAGAAAGCCTCCACACCCTTGCACCTCATGATCCTATATGCAGGCTAATGGAGGCTAGTCTTGACCCAAGTACGGACAGCTGATGGAAAACTGCTCCCAGAATCATGCCTGGGCTGGGGTCACCTGATATTTCTCCGCTGACACAGTGTCCGTTTCTGAGGATCACCATTCAAGAAAGGTGCACGCCCATCAGAGGCACCTGGAGAAGGAGGATCAGGGTTTTGGGAAACATGGTTTCTGAAGAAGGATTAATCATAGGCTGAATGCACTTCTTGTTTAAGGTCGGGAAGAGAAGGCAGAAGAGAGCTGCATAAGGGCTTTAAATATCTAAAAGGATGCTGCACAGGAACAGGGAAATTACTTCTCCCCGTGCACTGTGTTGAGGACAAGGAGGAATGGGCTTGAAATGAAGCAAAGGAAATGCAGTTGAGCTGTTATGGAAGGAGAATTCAGAGGCAGTTTGAAAGAGATCTGTGGAATCATGAGCGAAGAGAAGGAGAGAAGAAGGAATTACAGTTTGCGCCTCAGAATGCAAGGAACAGAGAACTTTAAATGAAATTCACAGTTGGCAGATTGGAAAGAAACAGAGGGGCATGGTTCTTCACACCTCATGCAGTTGAGCTGTGGAATGGAGGGCAGGTGCTGTAGGTGCCAAAAGCAGGTAAATTTGCTTTTGTGATTATGTATCTGACTGGGAGCCCCGCCCCCCCGTGACAAAAAGGTCTTTCTACTTTCAAAGGAAAGGCTAGTAGCTCCTGAGAGCAGCTTAAAGAGCCATTCACAGGATACCCCCACAGGATACAGAGTGTTTTGCTTGGGGAAGGTTACAGTCACAGAAATCATCAGACCCTGTAAAAAACACCTCTGTGCAATGGGCTTGGGTCCTTTAGTCATGCTGACTGAACCACGGCTAGGTAGTATACAATGTCAACTAGATGTATCTTCAGAAAGTTCATACAGTTTCATACTCTAAAGACTAATTGGTACAATAGTTAGGGAATGAGATTTTCCTAACAGTCCCTCCTTTTCTTTTGACCATCAGGGTCTCACTACACTACTCATTGAGTCGTAAGTCGAATTCATAAGGTAATACAACACTGTACACACACATACAGACTTATAAAGCAAAACAAGAGAGTGAACACAGCAGCCCAAAACCACAGTCCTCTACCTAAGTCTGGGAGCCAAGAGGTTAGCCACTCAAACAGATTTAGGGGAGATCCCTGCCTTACTTCATGTAATATTTTTAAATGAGTCTTTCTCTTGTTTCTATCAGTTTCATTTTTCTCATCTTGATTTACATAAAAAGCCCAGCAGCTGTTATTCAATAATGCACATACTCTGTCCTATGCTGCTAAAAGGTGATCGAGGGCTAATTGAGTCTATATTAGCATTTGTGATAATAATTTGATATCTCCCTGTAGGGCTGTAATACTATCTGTGCTTTCATTAAAGGCTTTTTCTAATTCTCTTGACACATTTGCCATAGCCCTTTTTAGTTCTGCAACCCCTAACCGTGGGATAAAAGCTGTTACAGACAGGTGGAACTTGGTGCCACGTTCTGTCAGAGGGCTGTAGCACTTTTTCCCGTAGATACCAGTAGCGAGGAGCTACAGAGGCAGAAGGGATGCTGGTTGTAACCTGTGTGGGTGGTGTTAATGCACTTAGAATACACTTTTCAGCTCAGATGGAGGGTAAATCCTCGAATGCCCTTTCTCCACCTATCTAATGTTGCCCTGGTAGTTGTGCAAATAGGGTAGTAGAATCTTCAAATAAATCTGAATCATGTAAATTATTTCCTGTAAAAGGGTTAGCATGTGCCAGATTTAGTTGATTCGGTAAACCTGTGAGGTTTGGACCCAGAGTAGATGACTCTGAGCCTATAGGCCCGTAGTGGCAACCAGTTTTAACATTATCGTTAGTTTGATTATGGCTTCCTGCAGAATACCGAGTTACTCTATCTGCAAATATCCACATTGTCTCGGAGTCTGCAGGGCCTGATAAACTCCATCCAGGAAGAAATCTGCATTGTGATGGCTTATTAGAACAGGTTTTCTGTAAGGGCTTCTGGAGCATCTCCTTCCACGCTCAGTGGATGTGGTCTATAGGAAGAATCTGTGGAGGAATACCAATTGCCTTTAGGCATAGGAACAGATCTATGGAACAGATCTAGCAACAAACCCTTCTTGGCAGAAGGGCGGTATGCTTCCTTTCTTCAGTGAAAATTCCTAACGTAGATGCCCGCCCTTGTACCACTGAGAATTCAGTGGGACAGATACCCAGGAGAGTTGATTTCTGGTAGAGGATGGGCTTTTAGTGCATATCCAACAGTGGGGCTTATTTGTTTCTGCTGCTGTAGTTTGGACTGTGGCTATGGCCAAGTTCTGGAATGAATAAGTATAATCCATATTCCACCACAGGCTTATAAGCAAGGCTACCATATTAAAACCTAGGCTTCCAACTCACTGTTAACAGGAAAAACAAACAGACACAAATAGCAAAAATAAGTACCCCTTGGATGTAAAATCGAAAGGGTTTCCTGACTCTGGAAGCCCAAAAGGCATTTAAAGATCTAAACCAAGCAGTCGTGGAAGCTCCCTCGTTAGCCCTGCCAGACTACACCAAGCCTGTTCTATTGTATTTACAGGAGCAGAAAGGAATAGCCGGTTGCCCTAGAAACATCTGCAAGCCGTAGCGTATTACTCAGCAGAACTAGCCCTCGTAATTCAAGGCTCCATTTCATGCGCGAGGGCTGTTGCAGCAGCAGCTGTGATGATTGAGAAAGCAAGAAATACTGTCCTGCGGCTCCTCCTAACGCTCATGGTTCCTTCCTTGCTTTTTAGTCCTCCTCTCCAGCGTTGAAGCAACTGTGGTTGTGCCACACTTGGGAAGTACATTGGTTTATGGCACTAAACATAAATGGTCATTGGCTTCTTTGACTGAGCTCTCCATAAATGCCTCAAGATCCACTCAAACACCCTGAGACGTCCCCTCCCTTCGCTGGCCCTGCGGCGCGGGAGCTGAGTGACCGAAGGCAAAGCCCGCTGCATCTCCCCCAGGCTGTCTTGGCCTGGCTGGCTGCTGAGAGGAGGGGACAGCGGGTGGTGACAGCCTGGGAGATGACAGGAGGGACGTTGGGCGGTGATGGGCCCAGGGCTGTTGGGAGAGCCACCACAGGCCCCGGGGCTGATGGGAGGTGACGCAGGGTGGTGAAGGCCCAGGCGGTGACAGGAGGGACACCACAGTCTCAGGGGGTGGCAGGACAGCGGGTGGTGACAGCCTGGGGGGTGACAGGAGGGACAGTGGGCGGTGACAGGCCTGGGGGGTGACAGGACACCGGGCGGTGACAGGCTGGGGGACAGCAGGGACACCAGCGGCCCAGGGCGGTGACAGGCCCAGTGCTGACGTCTGGTGACACCGACCAGTAACGGCTCTCCCCTATGGGGTGCTTGGCGTTAGGATGAAGAGGGTGGGGCCGCCACGCCCACGTGACGCGGTCCTTTTGTCATAGTGTGCTGGGTTACGTGGGGCAGGGGATGGGTGTGGTGTGCCTTTGCAGTGATGCGCTGGCAGCGGCCCGTGTGGTTGTCGGCCGGGAAACCCTTCAGCGGAACGCTGAGGCAGGGGCCCCGAGTCGCCATGGCGAGCGGTCGGGCCTGGGAGCGCTGTATGCAGGAGAGAGAGCAGAGGCCGAGCCAGGGCCGCGGGGACCTCTCCCAGTTGTCTGCCTGCCCGACCCCGCTGCGAGGAGGAGCTTGATCTCAGCCTGCACTGCTTGCCCTGACCCCCTCAGTGGGTTTTTTCCCCGAGCCGCTGTGGGTCCTAACCCAGCGCAGAGGCCACGATGCTGTCTGCCGCGGTAGACGCCTTCGTGGAGCCGGCACCGCCTGGCCCTGACCACGTTGTGCATCCATTACAAGTTCTCCCCCAGGCTGAACTATGACGCGGTCACCTTCGACGGCCTCCACATCTCCCTGTGTGACCTCAAGTGCCAGATCATGGGCTGCGAGAGGCTGAAGGCGGCCAACTGCCACCTGCAGATCACCAACGCCCAGGCTACAGAAGGTGCGTGGGGGTGGCGGGCATGGGGCCTCAGGCACCGCCTGGCTGGCGGCATCGCAGACTGCCCTGCGCTGGCTGCGTCTGCAGGAGCTGCGCTCTGCTCTTTGTGGCTCGTCCCCACGCAGCGTGAGTCAGCCTGGGGCCCATCCCGCCGGCGTGTGGGGGGCAAGGGGCTCCCGGGATTAAGCGGTGTGGGAAGCCATAATGCGATTTGGCCACGATCGGTAGCTGTGACTTGTGCTGGGGGCCTCACAGAGCTGTTCTTTCGTAGCTGTTGTTCTGACAACTACCTTCAGATCCGTGTTTTAGACACAGAGCTATGCGTAGAAGAATACATCGTTGATGTGCAACAGGTAGTGCTTACAAACGTTTTGGTTTCCTGGAATTCTTCTAGGTAAAATGATAAGGAAATGTGGGAGGATGCCTTGTAATAACAAACTTGCCAGATTTCTTTGAAATCTGGCAGAGAAAAGCTGAAAGTGATAGAATAGATGGCTAATTTGAAGAAGAAAGGTGGTTTGAGTGACTTAATTTTGTCTTCAGCTTGTTTTACCCCACTGCACTGGAAAAGTGGTTTTGTGGCTGTTGCAGAAAGTGCTCACTATCCCCATTTTGGGGCCATCTTGCATGTGAGTGTTCTCTGTATCTAAATTATCCTTTGGAATTTCATGTTAATGTAACTGCTTTTCTACACCAAAGACATTGCCATTCAGATGCTATTGAGCATCATTTTCTCATTGATTTCTAACCTTGTTTTTCTTTTCCTGGCACCACGTGTTAACCACCTCAGGGCAGTACTGAAGTTTTATGGCAGAACATTTGTGGTGAATATACATAAGAAATGTTCTTAGAGAAGTCATCAATTCTTCAGTATGAGGCAGCAGTCAAAGTAGCTGTTGTTTAAGTTGTCTGCCTCCATTCATTCGTTGAAATACTTCTTCCCCTTGACTCTTTCAAGCCTACTGTTTTCTTGTAGAATAGGTAGCAAGTTTCAGACCCTTGTGTCTCTTCTGCTCCAGACTTTCATAGAACACCCAAATCTTCCTGTGCTCTTGCAAGCTTTCTGAGTTAATTGAATCCTTATTTTTAATCACAGGTCAGATTGACAAAAGCCCAGTAGCCACGTACTGGCCATCACTGACACTAAAACAAGTGTTGTGCTGCTAGGGAATAGGAATCCACAATGTTGTTACCTCCAGCTTTGTTGAACATTTCTATTGGAGCTCTGCTTGGACACGTGTGAAAAGTAGCCTTGTTGAGCATGATGTCACTGCTCGCTTTGCAGATGTTGAGTCATGCGTTGAGGCAGAGTGATACTGCTTTGCAGGTCCTGGTAGTTGCCAGGGGATGTTGCTGCCTGCAGGGAACAGGTTCCTGGTGGGAGATGCCCGTTTAGTCTGAGAGCTGTTAGACTAAGCTGGCATCTGTTAAATTCAAACTGAGCAAACAAAAATTTCCAGGGACTTCAGGAACAGCGCTCCAGCTTTAGTCCTTTCCTATTAAAAAAAAAAAAAAGTTAGCTTTTTAGCCTATGTTTTTTCACTTCACCTTTAATAAAAGCTAAAGAGGGGAAATGCCACTTTAGTTTGAGCCAGTTTTGCCCTGCTTGTGAAATCAAGCTCAACCCCCCCCCCAAACTTCTGTGATCCAAATTCTAGCCCTGCCAGTTTTGTTTCCATTTAAATGTAAAGCACTGAGCAGCTGAGAAGTGTGGTTGTTGATGGATTAAGCTCCAAGAAATAAATAGGCAGCGGTGGCAGGCTCTCTTCTGTGTTCTGTCAGCCTGGAGCACTGGCAGCAGAGGTGCATCGTTTTGCTACCAGCAAAACCTATGTTCCGTAAGTATCCATAATGTACTGTATTCTTTGTTAGGGGTTTCAGTGTGTTAACTTTTTTGTGGCTATTAGTTTACAGAGGCATTCAGATTGTCTCTTTCTTGTTAAAGCTGCTGTTAATTTTTGTTGTCATGGGGTAGATTTTAACGTATCTGTCCCAAAGTAGACTGACATTTTTCAGCCTGCGGGGACATGGAGTTCCATCTCCAACAATGGTAACTTGTAAAATGAATCTGTTTGGTTTGTTCTTGGGGTTGATTGTTCTGAGAGCCAAGTTGCAGATCCTGTTTCCTCTCGGTGGAGAGATTCCTTATTATATGTGTTTGCTTTTATTGCTTTTATAGTAAAGACAGATTCGCATTGTAGTGTAAACTTATAATTTGTTCCCATCTCAGAAGAGTCCAAGTCTGAGTGTTTGCCTATTTCTTGCATTTGGGGAAGGGGGGGTGGGATACGGCAGGTATTCATACGCCCCAAATATGGGTGTTTTGCGTACCAGCTATAAAGACCAAGGGCTACCAGCTGGCGAACCATGCAAACAAGAAGTTCCATTCATAAGTGATTCCTGTTAGTTTCCTAAAGACAACGTTGGTTTCAGGCAAGAGAAAAAGAACAATATGCTAAAGTGGATTGCCTTTTGTGTGAGTACGATGAAGGAACAGTTAATCCTTTCCAAACTTGAAACTCAGTAAGCAGTGCAGCACCTTACCAAATGTTAGGAGTTGTCTTTCTATGTCTGTTTTCACCCTAAGCTGATTATCTGTACTCCAGGTTTTAATTCTGTGTTCCTAAGGTTTACAGAGGACAGAGAATCGGGTGTATGGATTAAAATTACAGCTATTCAAATGCAATCCTGACTACAGGATTATGGCTGTCATTTACATATTCCTACAGCCCCATTACTGTAGCAGCTCCATTAGCGTTGTTTGAATGGCCATGTTTTCCAGCCACCTTAAAGATATGCCTCTTCACCACAATCAGTAGGTATTACTAGCTTGTGGTTTTGCCGTGCCTTTCTGATGTTGGTTCTCAAGAAATAAAGTAGACTGATGAGTTACAGTGTGTCTCGAACAAACAGTACAGCAGCATCCTGGTGCCCATGAAGCATCTGCAAGCAAAACCCCATGAATTTATGTGGCTCTGCATGTAAACTTTGGGCATATGACTGCAGTAGTTGCTGCAGTGCTTTCAGGCACTCCCTAGGAATTCTGGATGCCACAGCATGGTTCTTATAAACATGGCTTTGTTTGGGAGATTAATTGAAATATGTATGCTTAGTACTGTCTTGTCAGTGCATCCTCCGTTTCTGGTTGGATGGCACCCTCTCCTGCTGTTGTAATGCTGCCCTAAAAGGAGAGGCTAGGTGCTGCTAGGATCAAAGATCAAAGAAATAGCTGGATGTGGGGATAAGGAAGGAATGGCACTGCTGTTCTAACGTTGAAAATTAACCAGGCAGATTAGCTTTCTATTCCTTCAGCTGAAAACATTGCAGAAACAACTGGTAGAGTGGTTAACATTTGGGGATGATGAATGTGGGCTGTAATGGTGGAGAGGCCTTCAAAATGTGTTACTTGCCTTGGAGTATGTTCTTCAAGGTCAATGGATGAAGAAACCATTGTGTGGCAATCTAAAGTGTTTCCTCGTACTTCCTCATCTTCAGGAGGTACGTGGCTGTAGCTGCGAGCCTGGTGGTGTTCTAGCAGTGGCAGGAAGCGTGAGCCTTTCTATTTGTACATCAGGTCCATAGGAGCCTTTGAATTGCCTCTGCTCATGGGATGCTTTGGATGATGTATGAATGGTTTGTTAACTGTATCAATGGTTGCATGTCCGATTCGTGATGAGCAGCATGCAAATAGAGATCAATGAGTATGTGGAAGCTCAGCAAGGTTTCAAATGTAATAGAAATTTCCTAAGATATTGTAGCATTTTCAAGATTATCTTAAAGCACATTCTGGCAATTAAGACCTTTTGTGTTTTTGTCACGGGACTCCTAAATCGCACAAAATCCTAGGAACTGCTTTCAGGTGACATTTCTACTACTATATTTAGCCAATATAGCATATGTAACGCATGTAGCATTTTGACACTTTCATGGCTAAGTGCAGTCGATATCTGAACACAGTGCTTAGGCTTCCACAAAGAAACACTGTTCTAAAGACTCTGCTGCTGACATTGTTGTTATTTCTCTGTCAGATGACTGATTTTTTTCCCTTAAGTAAACTTGCACTTCAAAGGGTCTCAACTACCCCTGTTCTTTCTTAGAGACTAAAGTACTCTCTCTGGTACCTATTTGTAATACTGGGGATATACAGGTGGCTAAAGTTACCTTCATATGTTGATGGCTGATTATTTACGAACACAAAACCATGGTACAGACTTCATATTTTCGATACTTCTGCAGCAGAGACAAAATAGCTGAGGACTTTGTCTTGCACTGTTGTGTTCTACATCTGTAAGTCTTAGAGTAATTTGTGACAAAGCAGAAATGGGATTTTTGGGGTTCTTTTTAGTTGCACTGAATGTACGAAGAGAGAAGTATTTATGTATATGAATAAATTTCCACAGTCACTAGACTATCAGAACAGAATGTTTTGATGTTGAGGTTTTATAATCTGTTTTCACTGCTTGATGTTGGGTACAAGTACTTTAGTTTAAGTTCTGATCACCTTTATTTCTTCTTCTAGAAGTCGAACTGAGCCAGTCAGTGGAACGGCAAAAGCGGTATGTAAAAACAAAATCTTAGACTTTTTTCTACACGCTGCACTTAGGTCTCAACAATGAAGCCTTGTATTAATTTTCCAAACATTAACTTAATGTATTTCCCAGTAAAACATAGTCTGTGTTGTAAATGCCATGTAGTTGATTCAGCAAAGGAAAAACTGAGTCATGCCATTGCACAGTTGTAAAGTGAATCTTGGTGCTTGTGCCTAGTAATGCATTGTATTTCATATTGAATATGCCAGAATATTTCCTGAATGACTTTGTGCTCTACGGATAACGTATGATCGTTTGTAGATCACGTAGGCTCAAGGTTTGCACAACTGAACATGGCGCCACGTTCTACAGCTGTCTGCCTACAGCTAGTAATATGGATGTTGGTATAGGTGGTTGTGTGCTTTTTGTTTCCTGCAATAAAAATTGATTGGAGTGTATTTTTTGCCATTTTGACATTGTATCACTTAGCTTTTGTTTTTAAATACTTTTTTTGCCTAATGGTTTTTGAGAATGTTATCAAAACCCACTGAGAATCCATGATTGTTAAACTTGGTACTGTTTCTTGCTTTTGGCTTGGGGGTTCAAAGAAATACCCAAACGAACCTATCCCATACCTCTTGAGGGCAGTTCTGTGCAGCTAAATGATTCCTTCTGATGTCCTTAAATACCTGGGTCTTTGTTCCTAAGACTGTATCATTGAAGTGATATTGTTTGGGCCCCTCTGAGTACATAAAAGCCTTTAATAGATTGCTGTGAATTTAAATATCGTTGCTACACAAAGCGGTATTCTGAAGGTCTGCGTTTGATCTTTCCACGTTACCTGACAAAGCAGTTTAGTTTAGTAGTTTGCCTGCAAATGAAAATGTCTAAAACCTGGTATACAAATTCTGGCACAAGGTTGGAGCCTGGTGCATTTGTGGGTCAAATCCCTGCCATTTTTCTTAACTTCTGCCTGCAGTCCATGTTTGGATCTGGGCGACTCGAGGGTTGGATGCTGCTTTAATTTCCCAAAGGTTAAGCCTTTTTTAGTATACCACCACTCTGAATTTACATTTGGAAAAGGGTTAACATTTTTCTTCAGGTTTTAAAACGCTCTCATTCTGCTTCTAAAATATGAATAAGTAACACAAGGAAATACTTGACTGGTAATGGTCTCGATCTTGATTTGACACTTGGCTCGAAAACAATGTGCAACTACACATTTCAAAATAGTGCCGAGAGGATAAAAATTACCATGTAGCGGTTTTGACTTTTCATCTTTATTTTAAGGATCTAGAATTGATGCTAGAAATTTTTTACACTATTGAACATTTAGAACTTCATGCTCTGAATTCAAGACCATATTCACCCATTAATCATATACGTGTTTTTATGATTGATTAGAACCCCCCAAATTTCCTTCGTTTGGCTAAAAAGTATTTTGATGATTCTAATGATTCACAGGTATTAGAACAGCATTACTGGAATCCGAGGAACATACATGCCCAGCGGGTAATCACACAGATGTTTCTCCTGATGCTTTAATCGCCAACCAGTTCCTCTGCAAGGTAACACGATGACTTTTACGTCAACTGTAAGAAAAGGCTATTTGTAAAAAGCTGAAAGGGAAGAAAATTTTAATATAAATCTCCTTCAGCAAGGCTGAGTTGAATAAGGCTAAATTCACTGTTCAAATACATTCTCTGTTGTTACAGAAGCTTACAGTTAGAGACAACCTGGCAAGTTCAGGTCACACTTTTGTTTAACACGATTGCCTCACTTTCAAGTTCAGAGCTAACACTGAAGTACTTTAAATACAGATACTCTGAGTTACCCATCATTAATATCAGGGTTTAATGTGATGTATTCATAGATCTGTATGTTGATTTATTTTAGGCTTGATAGCATTTACAGGAATACACAAGGAATTTTACTCTGCAGGCCTTTTTTCATCTATCTACTGTGTTTCGTATTACATTTTGTCAATGTTTTTCTGCCTCTAGGCTGTGAACAACTTCAAAAATGGAACTGGCTACACAAAAAGGCTCCATAAGCTGATTCAGCAGCAAAAGCAGCAGCAGCCGCCACTGCCACCCCCTCCACCACCGGTCATGACTCTTACACCTCCTGCTGCTCTGGTGAGTGCCGCTGAACTTCCTAAATTTTCCTCTCTGTGAGTTAGCAGTTTGTTGGAAGAGAAGGTAAGTTTTATTTCCACATACGCAGTGCTTCATGTGTTTCAGCAGAGCTCATTGTCCCGCTGTTTTCATTGGTTCACAGGGGAACAGGAAGGCCCGAGAGCGCTTTTCATGCGTTACTGGCCAAGAAGCACAGTGGAGCAACTTTTGGAAGGCAGAAAGTGTGCTTGTCATCGATAAGTGTCAAGCTTTGGAAAATACCCCACGGTACCAGACACCTCTGCTTCTGCTTCTGCTTCTGCTTCTGCTTCTGCTTCTGCTTCTGCTTCTGCTTCTTCATCTTTTCATGCTTGTACTTGTACTGCTGCTTCTCCTTCTTCTTCTTCTTCTTCTTCTTCTTCTTCTTCTTCTTCTTCTTCTTCTCCTTCTTCTTCTTCTTCTTCTCCTTATTCTTCTCTAACGTCTTCTTCTCTAACTACTTCTTCTTCTCCTTCTTCTTCTTCTATAACTTCTTCTTATTCATATTCTTCACC